>NW_004443998.1:8152276-8176626 GCF_000243295.1 Trichechus manatus latirostris
ATTTACACTAGTGAAAGAAATGATCTACTCAATGATTAAAAAGTAAAATCTCTACTCTTATGAACAAGAATGGCAACCAGATGATCCAGTGTTTTTTTTAAATTTTTTATTAAAAAACTACGTACACATCTTATTATATCTACAGGCATTAACATTTAGCAAAAGGATCATGTAACTGAGATTCTAATTTGGCTCCAACAATGAACAAAACACCCCTGGGTAAGGCTTAGAGCTCCTCTGTGAAACCTGTGGTACACATTGTTTTGTGTTGATTATTAAGCCATAGTATTTCAGCCTCTTCTTTGTCTTTGTGCTACAGTCATATATATATAAAACCATCCCTACACTTTCTAACAAACATGTGTCTGTCAGTTTGTCATACTCTGGTGGCTTCCATGTTCCTGTGATACTGAAAGCCATGCCAGAGTATGACATGACTGAGCTTCCAGACTAAGACAGACTGGGAAGAACGACCTGGTGGTCTACTTCTAAAAATATTGACCAGTGAAAACCTTATGAAAAAGTAGTGGAACATTGTCTGATATAGTGCCAGAAGATGATCCCCTCAGGTTGGAAGGCCCTCAAAAAAAAAAAAAAACAACTGGGGAAGAGCTGCCTCCTCAAAGTAGAGTCGACCTTAATGATGTGGATGGGGTCAAAGTTTGGGGACTTTCATTTGCTGATGTGGCAAAACTCAAAATGAGAAGAAACAGCTGCAAACATCCATTAATAATCAGAACATGGAATGTACAAAGCATAAATCTAGGAAACTGTAAGTTGTCAAATGTGAAATGGAATGCAGAAAGATCAATATCCTAGGTATTAGTGAGCTAAAATGGACTGGTATTGGCCATTTTGAATCAGACAATCATATGGTCTACTATGCTGGGCATGATAAATTGAAGAGGAATGGTGTTGCACCCGTGGTCAAAAACAACATTTCAAGATCTATCCTGAAGTACAGCACTGTCACTGATAGGATAATATCCATACACCAGTTAATACGACTATTATTCAAATTTATGCACCAACCACTAATGCCAAAGATGAGGGTATTGAAGATTTTTACCAACTTCTGTTGTCTGAAATTGATCAAACATGCAATCAAGATGCATTGACAATTACTGTTGATTAGAATCCAAAAGTTGGAAACAAAGAATGATCAGTAGTTGGAAAATATGGCTTTGGCAAAGTCATGAAAGCGCCACAGACACATCTAAACTCCCTGAGAGACTAAATTGCTGGGCTGAGGGCTGTGGGTTCTATGGTCTTGGGTAAAATCTAGCTCAATTGGCATAACATAGTTTATAAAGAAAATGTTCTACACTCTACTTTGATGAATAACATCTGGGATTTTAAATGCTTGTGAGTGTCTATCTAAGATACTCCACTAGTCTCATCCTGTGGGGAGCAAGAATGAAGAAAACTAAAGACACAAGGGAACAAGGGAAAGATTAATCCAAAGGACTAATGGACCACAACTACCACAGGCTTCACCAGACTGAGTCCAGGACAACTAGATGGTGCCCGGCTACCACCACGGACTGCTCTGACAGGGATCACAATAGAGAGTCATGAACAGAGCTGGAGAAAAATGTTGAACAAAATTCTAACTCACAAAAAAAGACCAGAGACTGGAGATACCCCAAGAGCATGGCCCTCGGACACCCTTTTAGCCCAGTAATGAAGTCACTCCTGAGGTTCACCCTTCAGCCAAAGATTAGACAGGCCCATAAAACAAAATGAGACTGAAGGGGCACACCAGCCCAGGGGCAAGAACTAGAAGGCAGGAAGGGATAGGAAAGCTGGTAATAGGGAACCCAAGGTGAAGAAGGGAGAGTGTTGACATGTCATGGGGTTGGTAACCAATGTCACGAAACAATATGTGTACTAACTGTTTAATGAGAAGCTAGTTTGTTCTGTAAACCTTCATCTAAAGTACAATAAAAAAAAAAAGAAGAAAATATGACCTTTGTGATAGAAATGATGTTAGAGTTCACATGATAGAATTTTGCAAGACCAATGATTTCTTCATTGCAAATACCTTGTTTAACCAACATAAATAGTGACTATACACAGAAATGTGGCAGGATGGAGTACACAGGAATCACATCAACCACATCTGTGGAAAGAAACAGTGCAGAAACTCAATGTCATCAGTCAGAACAAGGCCACGGGCCAACTGTGGAACACACCATCAATTGCTCATATGCAAATTTAAGTTGAAGCTGAAGAAAATTACAACAAGTCCATGACAGCCAAAGTATGACCTTGAGTATATCCCACCTGGATTTAGAGACGATCCCAAGAACAGATTTAACTCATTGAACACTAATGACGGAAGATCAGATGAGTTGTGGCATGACATCAAGGACATCATACATGAAGAAAGCAAAAGGTCATTAAAATGACAGGAAAGAAAGAAGAGATCAAAATGGATGTCAGAAGAGACTCTGAAACTTGCTCTTGAATGTAGAGTAGCTAAAGCAAATGGAAGAAATGATGAAGTAAAAATGCTGAACAAAATAAAGTATTACAATGAAATGTGCAAAGAGCTGGAGTTAGAAAACCAAAAAGGAAAAACACAGTCGACATTTCTCAAGCTGAAAGATCTGAAGTAAAAATTCATGCCTCAAGTTGCAATTTTGAAGGATCCTATGGGAAAAATATTGAAAGACTCAGGAAGCATCAAAAGATGGAAGGAATACACGTGATTCACTGTACCAAAAATAATTGGTCAATGTTCAACCATTTCAGGAGGTAGCATATGATCAAGAACTGATAGTACTGAAGGAAGAAGTTCAAGCTGCACTGAACACATTGGTGAAAACCAAGTCTCCAGGAATTGACAGAATACCAACTGAGATGCTTCAACAAATGGACGCAGTTCTGAAGATGCTCACTCATCTATGGAGACTCGAAGAAATCCATATTTGTGCCCATTCCAAAGAAAGGAGATCCAACAGAATGCGAAAATTATCTAACAACATCATTAATATCACATGCAAGTAAAATTTTCCTGAAGATAATTTAAAAATGGTTGCAGTACATCGACAGGGAACTGCCAGAAATTCAAGCCAGATTCCGAAGAGTACATGGAAC
The DNA here is from genome assembly GCF_000243295.1 of Trichechus manatus latirostris. Classification (NCBI taxonomy): domain Eukaryota; kingdom Metazoa; phylum Chordata; class Mammalia; order Sirenia; family Trichechidae; genus Trichechus; species Trichechus manatus. The sequence goes on from NW_004443998.1 coordinate 8,155,379, forward strand.
AAGGGATATCATTGCTGATGTCAGATGAATCATAGCTGAAAGCAGAGAATACCAGAAAGATGTTTACCTGTGTTTTACTGACTATGCAAAGGCATCCGACTGTGTAGATCATAACAAATTATGGATAACACTGCAAAGAATGGGAATTCCAGAACAATTGTGCTCATAAGGAATCTGTACTTAGACCAAGAGGCAGTTGTTCAAACAGAACGGAGGGATACTTTGTGGTTTAAAGTCAGGAAGAGTGTGTGTCAGGGTTGTATCTTTTCACCATACTTATTCAATCTGTATGCTGAGCAAATAATCAGAAAAGCTGGACTACATGAAAAAGAATGCAGCATCAATATTGGAGGAAGACTTATCAACAACCTGCATTATGTAGATGACACAACTTTGCTTGCTAAAAGTGAAGGGGACTTGAAGCACTTACTGATGAAGATCAAAGACCACAGCCTTCAGTATGGATTACACCTCAACATAAACAAAATCATACTCCTCACAACGGAACCAATAAGCAACATCATGATAAACAGAGAAAAGACTGAAGTTGTCAAGGATTTCATTGTACTTGGATTCACAATCAACACCCATGGAAGCAGCAGTCAAGAAATCAAATGATGCATTGTATTGGGCAAATCTGCTGTAAAAGACCTCTTTAAAGTGTTAAAAAGCAATAATATCATCTTGAAGACTAAGGTGTGCCTGACCCAGGCCATGGTGTCTTCAATACCATCATATGCATGTGAAAGCTGGACAATGAATAAAGAAGACCAAAGAAAAATTGATGCCTTGGAATTATGGTGTTGGTGAAGAATACTGAATATACCATGGACTGCCAGAAGAGCTAATAAATCTGTCTTGGAAGAAGTATAGCTAGAATGCTGCTTAAAAGCAAGACTGGCAAGACTTTGTCTCATGTACTTGGGACATGTTTTCGGGAGGTACCAGTCCCTGGAGAAGGACATAATGCTTGGTAAGGTGTAGGGTCAGCGAGAAAGAGGAAGACCCTCATTGAGTTGGATTGATACAGTGGCTGCAACAATGGGCTCAAACATAGCAACGACTGAGAGGATGGCTCAGAACTGGGCATTGTTTCACTCTGTTTTACATAGGGTCGTTATGAGTTGGAACTGACTCGAGGGCACTTAACGACAACAACAGTTCTTTTTTTAAATATCTAAGTTCAGAAGGTAGAAAACTTGCTTACAGGCCTGGGTGAATATGATCATTTTTTTCAGAGGAAAGTTTTTTGTTTTTGTTTTTAAATAAGCAGTATCTCCATGGTAACCATAAAGGTAAATCTCTCTTTGTATGTATTTTATCAGGGGGTAGAATTAGAAGCACTAGACACATAAATGTTCTCTAATATTAATGTATTACTATAATAACATAATAGAGTCGATATTGGAATGTTTGAAATACATACGGTTAAGAGTAGGATTTTTTTAATAAAACATATGTGAGCATCATACCTGTTGAGTCACTGCTGCAGCTAAATTCCCACCAGCACTGTCTCCAGAAATACCGACTCTACCAAGATTTACACCATATTTTTCAAGAACATCTTGGTGTAAGAACCACCTTAATGCAGTATATACATCTTCAAATTGAATTGGAAAATGATATTCAGGTGCTAGTCTGTGGCTGTGAACAGAAATACAATGTTTTTTAAGTCACTTATTTTTAAAGGAAAAAATATGCTTTGTGTGTATGTGTGTGTTCGTGTGTGTTTGCTCCAACTCTAAAATCAAAAGTAAAATGTTTCTATTGCAAACTTGATGTTTTATGTCATGAAGAATCCAAAGACAGACTTCATCCTTATGATGATGCTTTATAGGCAGACTTTTACAAATGTCATTTTTATAGAAGTAAAGGCTTTAATGGAGCCCTGGTGGCACAGTGGTTATGGGTTCGGCTGCTAAGCAAAAGATCGGCAGTTCAAATCCACCAGCCACTCCTTAGAAACCCCATGGTGTAGTTCTACTCTGTCCTATAGGGTCGCTATGACTTGGAATCTACTTGATGGCAATGGGTAAAGGCTTTAATACAAAAGTTAGACTTGGGCCGGGGGGTGGTTATCCCTAGGTAATATTTTTCCCTAGCTCAACTTCTCCCAGAATGCTATTTTTTTTGTAATCATTAAACTTTATTAGTAATCAGAAAATGGCAATAGGAGTCCTGGTGACACAGTGGTTCAGCGCTCAGCTGCTAACTGAAAGGTTGGCAGTTCAAACCCACTAGCTGCTCTGAGGGAGAGAGATGTGGCAGTCTGCTTCTGTAGAGATTTACAGCCTTGGAAACCCTATGGGGCAGTTCTACTCTGTCTGATAGGGTTTCTATGAGTTGGAATCGACTGGACAGCAATGGGTTTGGTTTTGGGTTTTTTTAAACAAATGGCAAACACATCATAAGAATAATTCTGTTCCGATTATTCTAATAATCAAGTTGGCTTATGTCATGGCTATGTTTTTTTTTCATAGCGTCTTCATTTGTCTACTCATTTTCATTGGATTTCTTGTCTACCATTGATTGTTGACCTAGAATGCTCTTTGAGAATGGAATTCTGTCTCTATTCCCATGTGTAATTTGGTGACTAATTGCTTTACCATAGGATTATACTGTAACATACACTGTGATAACCACTTTAAATGTATTTTGTTACCTAATCCTCAAAAACAACAATGGAAAAATATGGAAACAGCAGTGAATGATTGCACATGATGAAAGTAATTAATTTCAATGAACTGACATGTAAAAAGATATTGAAATGGCTATATATATATATATGTATATATATATATATATATATATGGCGCCCTGGTGGCACAGTGGTTAAGTGTTCTGTTGCTAATCAAAAGGCCAGCAGTTCGAATCCACCAGCCAATCCTAGAAACCCTATAAAAACCAAAAACCAAATCGTTGCCATCAAGTCAATTCCAACTCATAGCGACCCTACCGCTATGAGTTGGAATTGACTTGACAGCAATGGGTTTTTGGTATATATAAAACAGAGGAAGTAGAGTCGACCTTAGATTTGATTTATGTATTCATATTTTCTAAGAAGACAAGAAGGACAGTTTTGGGTTTGATTTTGGTATTTGTTTGGGCTGGGGGTGGGTCACACGTGTTTTCTCTTAACCACTATGCTACCAGGGCTCCATATATATACATGTACACACACACACACAGATACACACACACTCACCACCATGAAAATTTTTTTAAATCAATATTATATGATTCCCAGTTTACAGATGAGGAAACTAAGCTGGCGATATTATTCAATTTGCACAAAGTAACTCAACTAATCTTAGAACCGGGATTTGAACCTGATTCTCTGACTCTGAAGCCCTCATTTTAATCACTCCACTAATTAAGAGTTAAAAGTTGGGTAGAAATCCAGCGGAGGTAATTATGCCCATGAGATATAGTTACTTAATTTTATTCAACCAATTTCTTGACTTTCCATGTTTGATTCACACTTCAACTAACTGTACCATTCTTTTCTCTCTGACTCTGTTCTTGTCATGCTCCAGCTCACTTTCTCTATTCTCATCCACTTGATTTCGTATGGGACAGTCCTGGAATAACCAAGCAATGACTGAGAAAGCTGATAGCATCTCACTATATAAGGCATCTGGCGTAAAACCAAAGAAACCAACAGTGTTCTTACTTGGTTGATAGCACAACAGCATTAAGTCTATCAACTGTTTGCCTTGACAGAAGGTCATAAGCAAACATAGCTGAAATAAAAGAAAAACAAAATCAGAATATTAATACCAACTGACAAATGAATTGATGAATGTTTCTTCATCAGAAAGCCTACTAGTCACACTTTGTTGCTTAGTGAAATGCTGTGGAGAAAAAGTTATTTCTAAGATTCCTCCGAACTGTAGGATGTGAATTCTTCTGCCCAGGGATCTTTTTACATGTGCATGGTGAGCTTTCTCACCCTTGCAGACATTTTCACAATGGATTATTTAAACCAGCTTCATTCTTCTCACCACTAATCTCCCCCTTTTCATTCAGTAGATATTAGATTTTGAAGTACAAACATGTAATGAACTCCCTGACTTCAAGCAAAGTACCATCTACTGAAAAGGTGGGCAGAAGCGCAAACATACAGGCCAACAGCAATAATGCAAAGTATTATTTTCTTTAAAGGAGGGATACAGAAAGTGCTATGTGGGGACGGGATAAGACTTCATGAAGTTGCCAGTGGGAGATAAGGAAGGAGAGTCGAGCTAAGATTAGATTTATGTATTCATATTTTCTAGGAAGACAAGAAGGACGGTTTTGGGGTTTGATTTTGATTTTTGTTTGGGGTGAGGGTGGGCCACACATGTTTTCTATGGGGCTTGGGTAAGTGCTCCCTTTTGGGAATAACAAGATTTTCAGAAGACAGAATAGAATTTGTCAGTAACGACAGGTGGGGGAGAAATCACCAATTGCTAAAGTATTGGGATGTGCTGTTGTAACAGTGCCATTTCTTGAGGAACCATTTATGCCATGAAAAAAGGAGGCTCTATTATCTTGTGATGTTTCAAAACCAAGTGCTGAATATTCTTAAAAATGTCAAATATTCACTAAGTTTTAAGTTAACAAACATTTATTATAAACGTCATACTTCTATGCTGGATTAGAATACACACTTTTTTCCTTTAATATTAAACTTAGAAGTATCAGGGAAATGTTTGTTTGTTTCAGGGCTTATCTTCATTTTAGTATTTTACCTTAGTAAAAATATTCCCATTCTTCAGGGATAGTTTGCCGGAAGATGTTGCAAAGCAGCAATTTGGGCAGCGAGGATCCATGGGCAACTAACTGAGGTACGTACGGCGTGGTCAGATTTTAGGCTAGAAACATTACTTACTGTCAGCTGTGAGTTACTGCCTGAACTTTAGAAAACAATAAACAGTACCACCACATGTCTGCTCCATTTACCTTCCCAAGACACATTAATGCCCAAACAATACCTCTTCTCCTATCACAGACCTGTTCCTCCTGCTTTGGTTTGCTAATCCTCCTCCTTCCTTCTGAGCCCAATTCCCTCCGCTATCTCCTAGGTCAGTCAGACCCCATCCCACCCGTCCAGGCTCTCTATATTTCTTCAATGCATCTGTATTACTGTCATCTTTACCTTAAGCTTATAAACATGTTCATAGACCTGTCATCTACAAAATGGAAATAAAATACCCTTACTCAATTCTGCGTTTCTTTTCCATCTGACACCTTCCTTCTGATTTCCTTCACATCTAAGCTTATTGGAAGATTGGAGTCACTGTCTCCATTTCCTCACTTCTCATCCACTATCATTTCATTTTGATTTTCACTGCATCAAATCTGAAATTAGCAAGATTAATATAAACTTGTAAGTTCATGAGGCACTTTCTCTTCTTACCTTACATTAGCTACAGTTTTTAGTATTGACTATTCCCTCTTTCAGAAAGAGATTTAACAAGCTATCAACCCTGGTGGCATAGTAAAAAGCTACAGCTGCTAACCAAGAGGTGGGCAGTTTGAATCCACCAGGCACTCCTTGGAAACCCTATGGGGCAGTTCTGCTCTGTCCTTTAATTAGGGCCACAGTAGAATGATGGATCTTGATAGAACAGGAGAAAAATGTGGAACAGAATTAAAATTCTAAAAAAGTCCAGACTTACCAGACCAGTTGAAATTAAGGACTCCCTGAGACTATCACCCTGAGATTCTGTTTAAAACTTAATCTGAAATATCCACTGAGGTCACCTTTTAGCTAAATAACCAATTGGCTGGTAAAATAAAAAATATCACCCATGAGTAATGAGCCCTTTAAAAAGTCATCTATATGAGACCAAATGTTCAAAAATTTCTCTAAAGCAAGATGAGAAGGTAGGGGGCAGGGAGCAAGAGTATTAAAAATGGTACTAATAGAATGGAATGAACGAGAATGATGACACATTGTGAAAAATGCCAGCAATATCCCTGAATAATTTGTGTAGAACTTGTTAAATGGGAACCTAATTTGCTGTGTAAACTTTTACCTTAAATACAATAAAATATTATTTTTAAAAAAGATTTAAAATAATCCCTTTAAACTAACAGCACCAAGGAAATCAATTTCAAACAGCTGAAGTGTTTTGTTATCTGTGATAATGTTAACATATACATTGCTATGCTGGAAACGAAATCTTAATAACTTGTTTCTTATCTGATAAGCTACATTTTTAAATAAGGGGAAAATTTTTCAGTGAGGGGAACATACCAGCACTCCCCATAGACCAACCACCACCATGAATATAAAATAAACCCCTTCTTGGTGTTTCTGACTTTCGCTTTGGCACATATACACGAACTGGAATGTTGTTGAAAGTTGTGTCTGTCACAGTGACATTGTCATCAGATGTGGGTGGGACTTCTTGAAAGCTCAGAACGAACTTTGCAGCATTCAGTAAACTGCTGATTCCCAATTGTTCAGCAAATCGAGCCTTAAAAAGAAAAAAAAAAAAAAAAAAGAGGGGAAAGAACCCATCAGATTAAAAATATCAAATGCCAAAGTGGTTTATGAACCCAGAATTATACCAAATTTTTCAGTATGCCCCCAGTGGTCCTTTGCGACATTCTCAAAGCTGAATCTGAATGACTTAGTGAGAGATACTGGAGGTTTAAATGCATCAACGTAACAGGTACCTCAAGCACAAAAAAGACACTTGAAGATTTATGGCGGTATTACAATTGCATTAAAAGTGGTAACTACTTTTAGTGCAAAAATAAACGAGTCAGGTTCTTTACTCTGAAGAAGCTCAGAGTCAAGTTGGAGACATGGACACATAAGTAGTTATAAAACAGCATAACTGCATGTCTCTTAGATACGCATAAAGAACTTTCTTCGGCAGTGCTCAATGGGAGATAAACTAGTTACCTGGAAACAAAGAATGGGCGGGAGTTTGCAAATAATAAGTGACCTTTGATATGAGTATTGAAAGGGGGGTAGTGTTTACCCAAACAAAGGAGGAAAATTCATTCAAGATCAAAGGAATAGCGAGGGGAAGCTCCTATTATAATCAGAAAAACGCAGGTTATTTAGTGAAGCTATAAAGCCAGGTCCACAGAAGGGCACAGGAAAAGAAAAGGAGCCTGAAGACTTGGGTGTGAGTCTGATGATGAAGGAGCTATAACACTGCAATTCTAAGAGTCAAAAAGATTTACTTGACCAGGACAAAGTCATAGGAGCTTCACAAACACATCCAAAATCCCAGACAGACCAGGGACCATGGTCTCAGGAGGGACTTCTAGCTCAATTGGCATAACATAGTCTGTAAAGAAAATGTTCTACATCTGACTGTAATGAGTAGAGACTGAGGTCTTAAAAGCCTTTGAGTGGTCATCTGAGATACACCTACTGGTCCCATCCCGGCTGGAGCAAAGGAGAATGAAGAAAACCACAGACACAAGGGAAAGATTCGTCCAAAGGAGTAATGGACCACAACTACCACAACCTCCACCAGACTGAGCCCAGAACAACTAGACGGTGCCCGGCTAGCACCACTGACTGCTCTGGCAGGGATCACAATAGAGGGTCTTCGGCAGAGCAGGAGAAAAATGTAGAACAAAATTCAAATTCACAAAAAAAATAAAATAAAAAAAAAACCAGGCTTGCTGATCTAAGAGAGACTAGAGATACCTCAAGAGCATGGCCACCAGGTACCCTTTTGATTCAGTACTGAAGTCACTCCTGAGGTTCGCCTGTCAGCAAAAGATAAGACAGGTCTATAGGGACAGCAACAACCCAAGTGAGGGGCTTGCTTCATAGTTCAATCATGTATATGAGACTAATGGGCACACCAGCCCAAAAGCAAAGACAAGAAGGCAGAAAGAGACAGGAAAACTGAATGAATGGAAACAGGGAAACTGGGGCGGAGGAGAGAGTATTGACACATCGTGGGGTTGGCAACCAATGTCACAAAATAATTTGTGTATTAACTGTTTAATAAGAAACTAGTTTGCTCTGCAAACTTTCACCTAAATCACAATAAAAAAAAAAAAAGACTTGTTTTCCAAGCTTAAATTGAACACATGTGGACTATGATCCCAAGTGATCAATTTAATAGCTGAGTCAACATCTTCCACATTATACTGAGATTAAAAACCAAAAACAAGTTGCCCTTGAGTCAATTCTGACTCAAGGTGACACCATGCATGTTAGGGTAGAACTGTGCTCCATAGGGTTTTCAAGGGCTGATTTTTCTGAAGTAGATTGCCAGGCCTTCCTTCCAAGGCACCTCTGAAGGGACACTGGTGGGCGAACCACCAAACTTGCCATTAGCAACCAAGTGCATTAACCATTTGCACCACCCAGGGACTTTATATTGAGATTAAATGAGTACAAAAAGGAATAACCAAATCACTTATTGTCAACACGGAATCATTCCCACCCTGTTTCGAAAAGAGAAGACAGAGAAATATTATTTCCCAGAACTCCTTGCCAGTGTGATTATAGATTAAACTGGGCTGCAAAGACACACTCTCGTAAGACTGGAAGGGCAGGAAAGAAAGGAAAGTCATTATTGTTTTCAAACCACCGGGTACATTCATACAGACATTGACAAACATGAGGCTTTCCATGCCTCTGGTTGACCTCTGGAGAACTACCACTGCAGTGAGGCAGGTAACTAGAGCTATTGGTGGCTTCCCTTCACTCCCCCATTTAAAGATTGTGTGTCTCAGATTCTCTATTCTTAACCTATTCCTGTTGTAGCGTGTGTGTTCTGACAAAAACGTGACTGATAGAGAATATAGTCTGGAAAGGGTTGTCTGAAAGGAGAACATTTAAGACGTGCTCAATTTGATACCGTATCTGACTCGATTAGATTTAAAGACAGTACTGACCTCATCGCCATTGTAAAATGGAACCCTGTTAATGCACGGAATGCAGGAGCAGGATAGTCATTTAATTTAACACTGGTAGTAGTTCCTATTGAGGGAGAGTTTGGGGAGACTAAGTATTTGTTGCAATAAAATATTATGGTGAAATTGATGAGTTCAAGTATTGAATGCAATTAAAGGGTTACAGAGAGAAAATTATATTCTTATACCTTTAGTTTTTCAGCTCAAACCATAGTCAGAAAAGCAGATACCCTCTAAAACTATCCTGAAAGACATTTCTTATCCCTAACATCTGTTTGAAAATAAAACCAAAGTTTGATCTTACAGATTGTGGAATCATAATGCAAGGTGAATTCCGAGTCCTGCCAGATGTCTTAGTTGAAAGTTAAGATTTGGTCTAACTTTCGTATCTAAGTGATATCCTGAGTATTGTATAGAAACATTTGTAGGGTTTCTGATGCATCTAAACACCATGAACTCCAGGATCTCACCAATTCTCCCAAACCAGCAGTAGCAATCAGTCTCAGCAGTAGATACATTTAATGAGGTCAGATGCCAGAATTTTCCACATATTAGAGAAATAATAATATTGGAGCTAATTTATTACTGTAACTCATGTCTTACCCCCTCACTGTGTGTCTCAGGAAAGTCAGGGGATACTCTCTGTATCAAGACACTGAGGAATATATTGATGAGTGGAACCCTAGTATCTTAATTAATAAAACCTGTAGTGACAGTCACCTGTTTTCCAGGAATGACAGTGGAAGGGGCTGTCACTTACATGGACCTTCTGATTTCAGTAGAGATAATGAAATCCCAAAATGGTGGAGGTCAATTGGCAGGGATTAACTCCCAGCAATAAAGTAGATGCAGTTACTGAAATGAACAACAGGGGTGAAACAGTCATCTCAGAGATCTCCGGCAGTAACAAAGTGAAAACTGAAAAGCTTGGGCAAATCAATAAAGTCTGACTTACCTGTATTAAATCACTTCTTCTCACCCAGTTCCCAGAGATAAGCCACTTCACAGACCCAGCATCCCTTGAATGAAGGAGAGTTAGTGTCACAGTGAGGGAGACCCATGTAACCCTGTCACAAATGTACTATCAACTTGCCTCCTTGCATTCCTACAGAGAACCAAGACCTAGACGACCGTACTGGGGAAAGAGAATCACCCAGACTCTGGGTGTGGGGAGTTAGTGGACACGGGTTCAGAAGTGATAATTAATTCATCAGGACACCAAAGTTGCCATGGTAGAATGGAAGTCCTCGGGATATCTGGTGAGAAATGGTGTTTCAGACTGATTCCACCTTAAAATGGGCCCATCGGGTCTGAAAAGCCACAGTGTTTACTTCCCGCTACTCTCAATGTGTAGTTGAAACAGACATATTTGGCAACTGATAATATCCTCACATGGTTCCTGGTTGTATCAGTTGAGAGATACCATGGAGGTAAAGGCCAAGAAAAACACCTGAAATGCCTCGTCCCTACTAAAAGAGTAAAACATAGGCAATAGTGCATCCCAGCCAGTCGCAAAGATGAACGCCACAGGCAAAGATTCGGAAACTTCAGAGGTGGCCATTTCTGTCACCGTCCTAACGGGCGTACTGGCTCCGTGTGCAGAGGACAGAGAACTGTTTGAGAAAGATGAGACTTATCCCAAGCTTATTCAGGGTGGCTCACATTGCTGCTGCTATTCCAGATGTGATTTCATTAATGGAGTAAATCAGTGCAGTCCCTGGCATCTAGTATGCAGCTATTGATTTTTTTCTTTTGGTTGTTTTGTCCCCCCACCCCCACCTCTTTACAGTTAGCAAGGAAAATAGTACACCATCTTTGTTTTACTTCTGGATTGTACACTTCTGGATAGGGTTGCCAGATAAAATATAGAACACCCAGTTACATTTAAATTTCAGATAAACAGCAAATATTTTTTATGGAAAAATAGGTCTCAAATACTGCACAGAACATACTTATACTCAAAAAAAAAAAAAAAAAAAATTGTGCTAATCTGAAGTTCAAATATACTTGGCATCCTGTATTTTATTTGCTAAATCTGAAAACCTTACTGCTGGAGAATGATAAAAATGTATCTATACTGTACGCCAGACCACATAAAAATGAATCAAATACTTAAATATATAAAAAAAAATCCATAGAAATACTGGAAAGCAACATGGGTGAAATAATTTATAACCATGGAGTAGAAAGGATCTTTCTACCTTAATTCAAAGTCAGCAACCATAAACGATAAGATTAGTAAATTAAAACACATTAAAACTAAATACAACAAAACTTCTCGGTAACAAAATCAGCGTAAGTCAAAAGGCAAATAGAAAACTGGGGAAAACATCTGTAATAATAACAGAGCTAAAAGAAATTGAATAGGAAAAGGACGACAACCTATAGAAAAAGAAATTAAGTACCTAAACATATAGTTCTACAAAAATCAAAGAGTTTCATGAATATATGTCCAAAATAACTCAGAAGGGAGATATAATCTCTCCCCTATCAGGTTACAAACAGGCAAGGTCTGTCCCTCTGCATTGTTGAGATATGGAGAAAACACCTCTTTGTATACATGGCTTACAGACAACAAACGTCGAGTGGATTCCAACTCAAGGCGACCCTCTAGGACAGACTGTAACTGCCACGTGGGGTTTCCGAGGAGCTGCTGGTGGATTTGAACTGCCGACTTTTCGGTTCAGAGCCAAACTCTTAATCACTGCGCCACCAGGGCTCATATATTGCTTAGGGTGTGCAAAGTGGTTCAGTCGTTATGGAGGGTATCTGGGAAGAACTTCTAAATTACAAACGTATTTAACTTTCGTCTTTGCAATATCATTTCCGGTAGTTTACCCTACATAGATACCGATGCACATATGAAATGAAAAACGCATTAGGTTATTAATGACAACATCACTTCTATTTTCAGAAGTCTGGAAACATCTACTTGCCTTCCAGTAGAATTCTAGTTAAAAAAAAAAACTGTACATTCACACAATATACTTTTAAAGACTGAATGGGAAACATTTGTGTGTACTGATACGAAATGATCTCTAGGATGTATTAACTGAAAAAAATTTTTAAAAAGGAATTCAGAATCAAGAAGCTAGTATGCTATGTTTTATATGCATAAGGGTGAGAAATTAACAAAAACATGTACTGATAAATACATAAACTTTCCTGAGGCACTAATAAAGATACGCACTTAGAGGAAATAGGTAGTAGAAATGGTTTGGACAGTGACTGGGATGAGAGCTAGATTCCTTTCTTAATGTGTAAGCTTTTTTTATATCCCTAAAAGCATTTAAAAATTAAAAAAAAAACCTGAGTGAACTGCCTGGTGAAGCAGTCAGCTCTCTGTCACTGGAAATGTTTATCTGGTCCCAATGTTCAGCTGTCGGCTTTTAAGTTTGCTACTAACATTTTCCTGCCCCAGAACATAACTGCACAGCACCTTTAAGGAGACTGACCTTCAGATTCGTTTGCTACAGGGAGGCAATCTGCTATGGAGAAAGTTGAAAGAGATGCAGCATGGTTTCACTTTCGAGTAATTAGCCTCACCAGAGAAGAAGGAAGCCCTGGTAGCTCAGTGGTTAAGAGCTTGGCTGGTAACCAAAAGGTCGGCAGTTAGAATTCACCAGCTGCTCCTTGGGAACACTATGAGGCAGTTCTACTCTGTCCTATAGGATGTTTATGAGTCAGAGTCCACTCGATGGCAAGGGGTTTGGGTTTTTTTAGAGAAGAACCACAGGTCTTTGAGGACCAGCCATGGAAAACTACTGCCCTCCCAGCTGACCTGTCACCGCAGCAGCTCACCTGTCACATACTGACCCAGTTTTCTTTGGTGCTATACCAACTGGTCTGTTACAAAACTGTTAAGTAAGAATTCATTTTTGCATCTGAATCCAAGATCACTGTATAAAATGTTATAACTAATCACAGGGCTACTCAGTCCTACCATTTCTGAATTCCATGCTTTAAAGTAGGTTCATGCTGTAAATATTTTTATTCTGACAGTATTCATGCAGTGAAACTCATTATTTTTTGTTTTTCTAAGCCAGCACATTGTATTACTTAATGTTTTAAATAAAAAAATCACTGAATACTCCCTTCATATTCATTCTGTCAAGAGTCTGGGTTAAAGGATAAAGAGGTTTTAAAACCAGTAAGCAAAATTTGGAACCAACATTCTAAGAAAGTGGAAATTTTTAAAAAGTAGAACAGGTAATTTTTTTTTTCTCTTGATCAAACTGTTATATATCCAGAGTCCACAAAATTGTGAACTTACCAAATCTATTACGATTTTCGTATGTGCGGATATCTACATCAGTTTCCACCGCTCTTCGACATTATCTGGGAAAGGTGTGTAAGCATAATATGCCAGGAGGACTCCCACCATCAGAAGCAAAAGAGTCTTTTTTCCCATGATGTTTTCCTTCTGCTCTTTCTACTTTGGCAATGCAGCAAATGCACTTGGAAAGGTTTACTGCAGTGAGCTCAAGCCCAGCCATAAAGTGTTATCTAACTTCCTGAATATAAAGTTCACTGCTCGGTATGTCATTTCATAGGCTGTCCAGAAATAATTTAGTAAAAAGGGAGCTCACAGTAAAACAAAGAACACGTCTTGTCAGCAAGTTCTGTCAAATCCAACAGTCTTTTTATGTTGTTAGGTAAGCAGTTAAACAAACATTTATTGCAAAATTTCTAGATACAAAATATTTTTATATAAAAGAAAGGCCAAAGGAAAATACAAGAATCCTCAAATAACAACTCTTAGTGTAGAGGGGAACAAACAAAATATTGTCTAAGTATTAAGAGCTTTTACTAAATAAGATGGGCATGGCCACATCTAATATATATTACTTTTATTTTCTTGCTGTAGTTACAATTATCCGTGACTAATACTTAATTATATTAATATTATGCAATAATCATGGAGGTCTCAGTTTTTCCAGTATCACACATGACATGCAAGCCACCACAGTATGACAAACTGACAGACACACATGGTGGTGGCATTTCAAATGCCAGCAGGGTCACCATTGGTGGACAGGTTTCAGCAGAGCTTCCAGACTAAGACAGACTAGGAAGAAGGACCTGGTGGTCTAATTCTGAAAAAATTAGCCAGTGAAAACCTTACGAATTGCAGCTGAACACTACCTGATACAGTGCCGGAAGATGAGCCCCTCAGGTTGGAAGGCACTCAAAATACGACTGGGGAAGCGCTGCCTCCTCAAAGTAGAGTTGACCTTAATGACGTGGGTGGAGTCAAGCTTTTGGGACCTTCATTTGCCAATGTGGCACAACTCAAAATGTAAAGAAACAACTGCAAACATTCATTAATAATCAGAACATGGAACTAACAAAGTATGAATCTAGGAAAATTGGAAAAAAGTGAAATGGAACACACAAAGATGGATATGCTAGTCATTAGTGGGCTGAAATGGACTGGCATTGGCCATTTTTAATCAGTCATATGGTCTACTATGCCATGACTGACAAATTGAAGGGGAATGGCCTCGAGATCATCATCAACAAAAGGTTCAAGATTTATCCTGAAGTACAACACTGTCAGTGATATGATAATACCCGTACACCTACAAGGAAGACCAGTTAACATGATTATTATTCAATTTAACTCACCAACCACTGAGGCCAAAGATGAAGAAACTGAATATTTTTACCAAATTCTGCAGTCTGAAATTGATCAAACATGCAATCAAGATGAATTGATAATTACTGGCTATAGGAATGCAAAATCTGGAAACAAAGGAGAAGGAACAGTAGTTAGAGAATCTGGCCTTGGTGATAGAAATGATGCCGGAGATCACATGATCGAATTTTGCAAGACCAACAACTTCTTCATTGCAAATACCTTTTTTTAACAACATAAATGGCAACTATATGCATGGACCTCGCCAGACGGAATAAATAAATAAACTACAACTGTGGAAAGAGACAATGGAAAAGCTCAATATCATCAGTCAGAACAAAGCCAGGGGCTGACTGTGGAACACACCATCAACTGCCAATATGCAAGTTCAAGTTGAAGTTGAAGAAAATTAGAACAAGTCCACGAGAGCCAAAGTACAACCTTGAGTATACCCCACCTGAATTTAGAGACCTTCTCAAGAATAGATTTGATGCATTGAACACTAATGACCGAAGACCAGATGAATTGTGAAATGACATCAAGGACACCATACATGAAGAAAGCAAGAGGTCATTAAAAAGACAGGAAAGAAAAAAAGACCAAAATGGATGTAAGAAGAGACTCCGAAAGCTGCTTTTGAACATAAAGTAGCTAAAGTGAAAAGAAAAAATGATGAAGTAAAGAAGATTTAAAAGGCGGTTCAAGAAAACAAAGTATTATAGTGAAGTGTGCAAGGACCTGGAGATAGAAAATCAAAAGTGAAGAACATGCTCAGCGTCTCTCGAGCTGAAAGAACTGAAGAAAAATTCAAGCCTCGAGTTGTAATATTGAAAGATTCTATGGGGAAAATATGAAACGATGCAGGACACTTCAAAAGAAGATGGAAAGAATACACAGTCACTGTTCCAAAAAGAATTTGTCAACTTTCAACCATTTCAGGAGGTAGTATATGAGGAAGAACTGATGGTGCTGTAGGAAGAGGTCCAAGCTGCACAGAAAGCATTGGCTGAAAACAAGGCCCCAGAAATTGGTAGAATACCAATTGAAATGTTTCAACAAATGGATGCAGCTCTGGAAGTGCTCACTCGTCTATGCCAAGAAATTTGGAAGACAGCTACCTGGCCAACCAACTGGAAGAGATCCATATTTGTTCCCATTCCAAAGAAAGGTGATTCAACAGCATGCAGAAATTATAGAAAAATATCGTTAATATCACACACAAGTAAAATTTTGCTGACGATAATTCAAAAGTGATTGTAAGCAGTACATCAACAGGGAACTGCCAGAAATTCAAGCTGGATTCAGAAGAGGATGTGGAACAAGGGATGTCATTGCTGATGTCAGATGGATCCTGGCTGAAAGCAGAGAATACCAGAAAGATGTTTACCTGTGTTTTATTGACTATGCTAAGGCATTTGACTGTGTGGATCATAACAAATTATGGATAACGTCACAAAGAATGAACTACCCCTATTTTAAGATCAGTGGGAACTGAAAACTAACACAAAATATGGGTAGCTCAGACTGTTAAGTACCCAAGAGTTCAGTTGCCCAAACTTCATAAAGATTTTCTCAAGGAGCAAGTAAACTTTGTTGTTAGGTGTCATCGAGTTGGTTCCACTCATAGTGACCCTACGTACAACAGAGTGGAACAATGTCTGGTCCTGCACCATCCTCACAATCGTTATGCTTGAGCTCATTGTTGCAGCCACTTTGTCATACCATAAGTAAACTTTATGCCAAGTTTAATATATTGTACCACTTAATCCTCATATCACTTTAAATATATGATACGACTTACTCCTCATATCAACAAGGGCATGTAGGAACCAATATGATGAGAGTTCTACATTCCTTGCCCAAGGTCACATTGTTAACTATTTCCACAGTGTAAAAATGGCACGGTGGAGGCATTGTCTGACCTCCTCTAATTTCACAAGTTGGGAGGAGAATCAAGATCAACAGCATCAAGCCCAAGGCTGAATTCTAAAGAGCAGAGGTCAGACATAACCTCCTCTGGCCAACCTTTTTACAAATTCTGACACCAGCCATCCCCCACCACAGCACTCTCTACTTCTCTGCTAAGTTCGATAATTCGTTGCAATGGCCACACAGAACTCACAGTCAATACTCGCATTTATGGGGTTCATTAGAGAAGTAACAGCTTACAATTCAGGATCAGAAACGACTCAGGATACAGTTCCTTGATCAGGACAGCTTCTTCTCAGCCATGCCTGCAGATACGCCTCTCTCTGGCCCCCTGGCCTCTGTCCTGCTTGGGCAGGTGTTGCAAAGCTCTTGTAGTTCTGCTGATAAGTGCCTGGAGCCACTCCACGATGCCAGCAAGCCTCCTGCCCAGAGGCACTCAGCTTTCTCACTTTGTGGGCCAGGAAGCCCAAGGTGCTGTCTGCTGCTGGTCCCCTGCCATCTCCTGCAGTCTCCTGGTTCTGCTGCCTCTGCTGCCACTGTTTCTTGCTGCTGCTTCTCACCACCTCCAGTGTTACAGCACTCTCTCTCTAGGAGTTTCTTGGTGCAGGGACCCCAGGCCCAAAGGACACACTCCATTCCCAGCTCTTCTTCTTGGTAGTCTCCCCTTTCTGCATCCAGGATGGCTCATTTTAAGCCTAGTGGAGTGGCAAAACTGACCAATCCTTTCATTAGGGTTCCATACGGCTTATTTGCATGGTCCCACACCCACATGGGTGCCATACACTTTATTTACATTATTAGCAAGCTATCCAATCCCCTTGGTGGGCCACAATTACCTTATTTGCAAAATCCCACCCAATCACGTGGGTAGGAGTTACAAGACCATGGCAAGAATGGCCATAAAAAGCCATCCATTGCATGGCATACAGCTAGCATTTAGCCTTGATGCTGTGCCTCTGAGGCTATCCTGCAAACTCTGCAATTAATGAGAAGTGGGAAACCCCCAGGAGGTAGTTATGTTCATGTGGTGCCACCATTTAATTTTATGTGAACAATTTCTTGACTTTCAAACATCGCAACCTTATTTACCTACCTGTAATTTCTCTCTCATTCTGCACTGGGCAGGCTCTGACATCAGCTTCTCTTTTGATACTCAGTTTCATCTGGGACACAGATTTATTTTTAGTATCATAAAGCAATCAAGAAGCCTGAGAGGATTTTGGTTCATAAGGCATCTGGCCTAAAATATAATCAACAATGCAATTACTTGGTTGATAGATAACACATTAGGTCTTTTTACTGGCTTAATTCCATATCATTGGCAGATCATATCTTTTTAAAGAGCTTAAATAAAAGAAAGAAAAGTCAATATATTAATGAGAACAAGTAATGTGATTCATTTTTTTTTCTACTGCAGAAAGCCTGCTGTGATGATTTTACATTTCTACAATTTACATAGAAACCCAGGGAGAAAATCTAAGGGTGATATCATGCATGATCAATGAACATACTGCTCAGTGATTCTTCGACTTGCTGTGATCAGCTTTCTTTTTCATTTCCACATTGGTTATTCTAAACCAGTTCCATTTTTCAAACTCATCGAACCCTGATTCCTACAAATAACACGGATGAAGCTGCTTTGGTGTGGTAATTGGCATAGTATTAAGTGCTGGGAATACAAAGACAAACACATATGTTCTGTGATTTCCAAGAGCTCACATCTGTGGGGGACGAAAACTTAAGTTAATACTCATTCTAGAGAAGGGGGCTAAAGGGACATCTATAGAAGGTTTTGAGATCTTTTATGAAGCAAGGTAAACATAGCAGCTTAATAACAATGCGCAACTTCTAAGGCTTTCTGGCAAAGGTTACATTGAACCATGTGTTTTAGAAAAGGTGATGGGTTGGTAAGTTAGAGAAAGCAACACAGTCCATCTAAAATTCTTTTAAAATAAAGAGCAATGAAGGAGACTTAGTAACTCCAATTTTTTTTTTGAATTTTTTTTCTTATTGTTGTAGTTTAAGTGAAAGTTTACAATTCAAGTTAGTCTCTCATACAAAAATTTATACATATATTGTTATGTGACCCTAAATGCTCTCCTTATACTGTGACAGCACACTCTTCCTTTCCAGCCCTGATTTCCCGTGTCCATTCAACCAGCTCCTGACCCTCTCTGCCTTCTCATCTCACCTCCAGACAGAAGCTGCCCATTTAGTCTCATGTATCTACTTGAGCTAAGAAGCATACTCTTCGCAAGTATCATTTTATGCCCCACGGTCCAGTCCAATCTTTGTTTGAAGAGTTGGAATTGTTTTACTTCTGGGTTGACAGACAGTCTGGGGGCCATGCTTTCTGGGGTTCCTCCAGTCTTAGTCAGGCCATTAAGTCTGGTCTTTTTAGTAGAATTTGAGTTCTGCACCCCATTTTCTCCTGCTACATCAGGGACTCTGTTTTGTTCCCTGTTAGGGTGGTCATTAGTGGTAGCCAGGCACCATCTAGTTCTTCTGGTCTCAGGCTGATGAAGTCTCTGGTTTATGTGGCCCTTTCTGTCTCTTGGCTAATACTTTCCTTGTGTCTTTGGTGCTCTTCTTTCTCCTTTACTCCAGGTGGTTGGGACCAATTGATGCATCTTAGATGGCCACTTGCGAGCTTTCAAGACCCCAGACACCACTCACCAAAGTAGGATGCAGAACATTTTCTTAATAAACTTTGTTATGCCAGTTGACCTAGATGTCCCCTGAAAGCATGGTCCCCAGAGCCGCGCCCCTGCTACTCTGCCCCTCGAAGTATTTGATTGTATTGAGGAAACTTCTTAGCTTTGATTTAGTCCCGTTGTGCTGACTTCCCCTGTGGAGTGTGATTCCTTCCCTTCACCTAAGATAATTCTTGTCTACTATCTAGTTAGTGAATAACCCTCACCTTCCCTCCCCACCCTCGTAACCATCAAACTATATTTTCTTCTCTGTTTCAACCTTTTCTTGAGTTCTTATAATAGTGGTCTTATACAATCTTTGTCCTTCTGTGACTGACTAAACTCACTCGGCATAATGCCCTCCAGCTTCCTCCATGCTATAAGATGTTTCATGGCTTCATCATTCTTCTTTATCGTTGTGTAGTATTCCACTGTGTGAATTTACCATAATTTGTTTATCCATTCGTCCGTTGATGGGCACCTAGGTTGTTTCCATCCTTTTGCTATTGTGAACATGCTGCAATGTTCAGTGCTGCAGTGAACATGGGTGTGCATATATCTATTCGTGTGACGGCTCTTATTTCTCTAGGATATATTCCAAGGAGCGGGATTGCTGGATCCTATGGTATTTCTATTTTTAGCTTTTTAAGGAAGCGCCAAATCGATTTCCAAAGTGGTTGTACCACTTTACATTCCCACCAGCAGTGTATAAGTGTTCCAGTCTCTCCACAACCTCTCCAGCATTTATTATTTTGCGTTTTTTTTGATTAATGCTAGCCTTGTTGGGGTGAGATGGTATCTCATTGTAGTTTTGATTTGCATTTCTCTAATGGCTGATGATCATGAGCACTTCTTCATGTATCTGTTAGCTGCCTGAATGTTGTCTTTGGTGAAGTGCCTGTTTATATCCTTTGCCCATTTTTTTAATTGGGTTATTTGTCTTTTTTTGTTGAGGTTTTGCAGTATCTTATAGATTTTAGAGATTAGACACTGACCGAATTTGTTGTAGCCAAAAATTTTTTCCCAGTCTGTAGGTTGTCTTTTGACTCTTTTGGTGAAGTCTTTGGATGAGCATAAGTGTTTGATTTTTAAGAGCTCCCATTTATCTAGTCTGTCTTCTGGTGCTTGTGCATTATTGCTTATGGTCTGTATTCTGTTTATGCCATGTATTAGGGCTCCTAGCTTTGTCTCTATTTTTTCTTCCATGATCTTTATCATTTTAGTTTTTATATTTAGGTCTTTGATCCACTTTGAGTTAATTTTTGTGCATGGTGTGAGGTATGGATCTTATTTCAGTTTTTTGCAGACGGATATCCAGTTATGCCAGCACCATTTGTTGAAGAGACTCTTTTTCCCAGTTAACGGACTTTGGATCTTTGTCAAATATCAGCTTCTCATAGGTGGATGAATTTATGTCTGGATTCTCAATTCTGTTCCATTGGTCTATGTATCTGTTGTTGTACCTGTACCAGACTGTTTTGACTACCGTGGTGGTATAATCAGTTCTAAAATCAGCTAGTGTGAGGCCTCCCACTTTGTTCTTCTTCTTCAGTAATGCTTTACTTATCCAGGGCCTCTTCCCTTTCCATATGAAGTTGGTGATTTGTTTCTCCATTTCATTAAAAAATGCTGTTGGAATTTGGATCGGGATTGCATTGTATCTGTAGATCGCTTTAGGTAGAATAGACATTTTCACAGTGTTGAGTCTTCCTATCCATGAGCAATGTATGTTTTTCCACTTATGCAGTTCTTTTGGTTTCTTGCAGTAGTGTCTTGTAGTTTTCATTGTATAGGTCTTTTACGTTTCTGGTTTGATTTATTCCTAAGTATTTTATTTTCTTGGGGGCTATTGTAAATGGTATTAATTTGGTGATTTCCTTTTGAGGTTCTGTTTGTTGGTGTAAAGGAATGCAACTGATTTTTGTATGTTTATCTTGTATCCTGATACTTTGCTGAAATCTTCTATTAGTTCCAGTAGTTTTCTTATGGATTCTTTGGGGTTTTCTGTATATAAGATCATATCATCTGCAAATAGAGATACTTTGACTTCTTCCCTACCAATTTGGATGCCCTTTATTTCTTTTTCTAGGCTAATTGCTCTG
>NW_004443998.1:8176726-8202234 GCF_000243295.1 Trichechus manatus latirostris
TGCATAAATATTTATTATAGTTATGTCCTCCTGGTGTATTGACCCTTTAATCATTATATAGTGTCCTTCCTTATCCTTTGTGGTGGATTTTACTTGATATATTTTTTCCCATCCCTTGAGTTTTAGTTTGTTTATGTCTTTAAGTCTAAGGTGTGTCTCTTGTAGGCAGCATATAGACGGATTGTGTTTTTTTATCCTTTCTGCCGCTCTGTCTCTTCATTGGTGCATTTGGTCCATTTACAGTCAATGTAATTATTGATATGTATGAGTTTAGTGCTGTTATTTTGATGTCTTTTTTTGTATGTTGTTGACTCTTTCTTTGTTCCACTTAATTTTCTTTGCTGAGTCATTTTTCTTTATGTATTTTCTTTTCATCTTTTTCATTGTTGTTGATTTTGTATTTGCTGAGTCTTTATATTTTTCTTGTTTTTTATTTTGATGTGTAGGATTGTTAGTTTCCTTTCTGGTTACTTTAACATTTACCCCTATTTTTCTAAGTTTATACCAGTCTTTTATTTCTTTATATTGCCTTGACTTCCTCTCGATATGAAAAATCTATGTCTACATTTTTTAGTCCCTTTGTTTTGTTTTAATGTTGTCATCTTTTACATATTGACATCTCTGTTTCCCTATTTTCAGTGTTTTAGCTTTGATTTATTTTTGTGACTTCCTTACCTGGGTGATATGCGGTTGCTCTGTCCTGTGTGCTAGTCTTAGGTTGTTATCTGATGTTATTGATTTTCTAACTGGAGGACTCCCTTTAGAATTTCTTGTTATTTTGGTTTGGTTTTTACAAATTCCCTAAACTTCTGTTTACCTGGAAATGCCCTGATTTTGCCATCATATTGGAGAGACAGTTTTGCTGGATATATAATTCTTGGCTGGCAATTTTTTTCCTTCAAGGCTCTATATATGTCATCCCATTGCCTTCTTGCCTGCATGGTTTCTGCTGAGTAGTCCGAGCTTATTCTTATTGACTCTCCTTTGTAGATGACTTTTCATTTATCCCTAGCCACCTTGAGAATTCTCTCTTTATCTTTGGTTTTGGCAAATTTGATTATAATATGTCTCGGTGACTTTCTTTTGGGATCTACCTTATGTGGGGTTTGATGAGCATCTTGGATAGATATCTTCTCATCTTTCTCTGTATCAGGGAAGTTTTCTGCCAACAAATCTTCAACAATTCTCTCTGTATTTTCTGTAATCCCCCCCCCCCCACACACCGTTTTGGTATTCCAATCACTCGTAGGTTATTCCTCTTGATAGAATCTTACATAATTCTTACAGTTTCTTCATTTTTTTTAATCCTTTTATCTGATTTTTCCTCAAATAAGTTGGTATCAAGTGCTTTATCTTCAATCTCACTAATTCTGACTTCCATTGCCTCAATTCTGCTCCTATGACTTTCTATTGAGTTGTCTAATTCTGAAATTTTATTATTAATCTTCTGGATTTCTATGCTATCTCTCTATGGATTCTTGCAGCCTGTTGAATTTGTCATTATGCTCTTCTCTAATCTTTTTAAGTTCCTCTGTTGTGTGTTCTGCATTTTGCTTAATTTCCTTCCTGAAATCTTGAAGAGTTCTGTATATTAATCTTTTGTATTCTGTCTCTGGTAATTCCAAGAAATTTTCTTCCTTTGGAAAATTTCTAGATTATTTTGGGAGCTTGCTGAAGCCATCATGGTCTGCCTCTTTATGTAATTTTATATTGACTGTTGTCTCTGAGCCAACAACAAGTTATTATATTTATTTATTTTATGCCTGCTTACTGTGTCCTAGCTTCTTGTTTTGTTTTGTTTTGATATGCCCACATAGGATGCTCATGTGAGCTAGCCTGATCACCAGTGCCACTGAAGCACTGACATCCTGCCAACAGGTGGTCAGACCTGCCACTAATTATGTGAGCCCAGGAGTCTGCCCACTCTTCCTGTATGGATTCAGCTCAGGTGTCCAGATAGTCAGCCACCAAGTGTGTGGTGCAGGCTCTCACCTACAGTCCTAGACAGGCATGGGTGATTGGTGTAGGCACAGGAATCCAGCTGCAGCAGGGAGACACACTCTGAGCAAGGCAGGGGGCTGACAGCCACCCCCCAGTGTCCAGGAAGAAAATGTGTCCCAGTTCCCTAGAGAGGGTGGGTTTTGCAGCTGGACTATGAACACCCAGGGCTGTTGGTTGTAAGGACTGGGGGGCACCTCTTATTCTTGGGGCCCTATCACAGGCAGCAGAGTGGCATGAGTGCAGCCACCAGTCCTCAGGGCCCTGATGTGGGTAGGTGAAGACCCTGCTTAATGGGCAGAGCAGTGTCAAGTGTCACAACCCTGCTACTTCACAGCTGAAACAGTTGAAGTTAGACTTCAGGTATATACCCTGTTGTACTGTGGTAATGAGAGCCTACACTGTTGAAATGGGCCCAAACAAGTCTATACAGGGGTAAAGGCACTCGAAGTCCATGAATCCTTTATGTCTGTCCTTGGCAAAGGAGCTGTGCCTACCCTGAGTTCCTGGCTTAGGGGAGCTGGCAGATTATTTTTTCCTTCCTGTTTGCTAACTTGTTCCCTCTCGAAGGCTGGGAGAAGGGGTCAGGGCATGTGATGGGTCCTACTTCCAGCCCAGGGGACTTGATAATCACTGAAGGCGTCCTGGACCCAGTGCAGAGCAGGGAGCAGGGAGGTAAATGGGAGAGAGGTTTTTCTCCTAAGGGGGTGTTTTTGACCCAGGCAGGAGGCTGGACGCAAATAGGTATCTTTCACCAATCAAGGGCTTCTTCTCATTGGTTCTGGATGGCTAGTAGACTCTGTGCTGCTGCGTCTCTCCCGGTGTGGAAAACGTCTTCTGAGTGCTGCTGCTTGCCTGCCTCACCATTCACCCCCAAGCTGATCCGTGCTGAAGGTCTCTGGCTCCCACCAGGTCAGATCTGGCAACTCCTCTCTGCTTCTGAACCATCTCTCCCTCCCCCTGCCATGCAGTCCTATTCCTCAACTTTGCCTTTTATGTTCAGGGCTCCTAGATTGTCGTATGTAATCGATTCACTTGTTTTTTTTGGTCTTTGTTGTAAGAGGGACCACTGGAAGCATCTGACTACTCTGCTATCTTGCCCCCAGCCCCAGGAACTCCAATTTTTAAAGTAAATTTCTCAATTCAACACATACCTATTTATTCATTCATATATCAAGTTCTATATATTTCAAGTTCTGTAGAACTTCATATATCAAGTTCTATACATCTTTGGCTGATTTTATTTTATTCTATTTGTTATTGATTAACTGCACTGATTCTTTTCAGTAGGACTTACTGTGTGTGTGCATATGTGTATGTGTGTGTGTGTATTCCATTGTTTTACTGTCTTGAACTTGGATAACTACCTTCTTCTGCAGTGTTAAGGGGATTCGTGCATGGAAGATTTGAGGGCATAAAATTGTCAAACTACAGTGTCTCTTGATAAATGCTATATTTCTCTTAAACTGTTCTAACCCTAATGCTTCTAAAGAACTAAGTCTTTGGAGCCCTGGTAATGTAGTGGTTAAGAGCTAAGGCTGCTAACCAAGAGGTCGGCAGTTCAGATCCACCAGCTGTTCCTTGGTAAACCCTATGGGGCATTTCTACTATGTCCTACAGGGTCACTATGAGTCAGAATCGACTTGACGGCCGTTGGTTTTAAGTTACATTCTTAGTGAACTTCACTGAAGGTACTTTGCTGAACAAAGAACAATGGGACTTGTTTTAATCAATCTTTTGTAGATCTATGGATGCAGCCATCCTACCAAGTGAGTGAATTTTCAATCATTAATTGCCACTATCTCCATTAACCATAGTGGCTTTCTGTTCTAGCACTTAAAAACGTCTTACTTTGGCTTTTTCCTCTTAGAAAACTACCCAATGAAATGTTTTTTCTGTTGTATGTGGTGTTACCTGGTAATAAACTTATCTTAAAAAAAAAATTCTGTAAGGTATGTGTGCTCGCACGTGCATGCTTCACTCAGGGAGAAGTAGTAGACAGGATTAAGTAACAATTATTTCCAAAGGGCAGTAATGTTTAAGGAGTCCCTATCACTGTGCCAGGTTTTGTGCTATGGGCTTTATATTGGTTGCCTCACCCCATGTTTTCAACTACTCTATACGCTGGATATTATTTTACTAATTCCACTGATGAGAAAACTGAGGCTGAGGGGAAAGAGAATTTTGCCTATTGTCACACAAGAAGAGCTTTAAATGGCCATGATAGTTCCAAGTTTTTGTCTTCGCTGGGAAGATCCAAGGTCTAAAACAAGACACGTTTGACTCAGAAATTTCTACTTTTTCTTTTACTTCAGTGCTTTCCTACCTTCCTCTGACCTCAACAGAATTAAGGGGTATAAAGCTTCCATTAGGAATGATGACTCACAGCAGGGGTTATATTCAACTGAGAAATTCAAGTACCTCTTGGGCAGAACATGAAACTTTTAGTGCTGGAGGCAGCGAGGGGATCCTGGAGATTAAAACCAAAAACAGACGAACAAACAAACCAGGAAGAACCTCCTAAATGATTCTGACACTCTCCTTCTCCCATGTCGAGAATGACTGCTTTATGCTGTCCTGCTTTTATGAAAAACACTCTTATTATTTATATTTAACTTACTACACAATGTCTGCTTTCAAATGTGTGGCTAGACTTCTTTGCTTGTAGATATAAAAGATTAACACTTGCACTGTAATCTTCTTACAGACTAAATATTTGGCCCTTACTTAAACTTTCAGCAACATCAGTCCTAAAGGTAGGTGAGGTTACTGCATTCTTTGACAATAACTGATTATTCACCAAGAAGTTCCTAAGTCAACTTTACTTAGAAGTCAGGACTATTTATGATTTTGAACTTCTGGAGTGGTGACTTGCTTGCCCTCACAGGGGCAACATAGCTACTTAGATACTTAAGCAGATGAGCTCCAGATCAAGCGTGATGACGGGACTCAAACTTAGCCTGCATCAACCTCATAACCAAAATGTATTCTGATTGTGTCAACATCCCTGTGATGCTGCTGTTTGTATGGTGTTCTTTGTTCTGTGTCTTTTCTTAAAGATAAGTAAATTTGGTGCTGTGATTGTCCAGTCGTATTATGGGCGTGTGATTGAAGATCTGATCTCAAAACACATTGTGTTTGTCTGCAGCTTGATGTTTGCTTTTGGGTCATCACGACATGTGATCTGTTCACAAATCTTTAAGTAGATTTCACCCTGGAGGGGCCTTCTCTGAAGTTCAAACCCTGAGATATTGCATTAGCTCCAGTGACCTGCTGGCTACTGTCTCCTCTGCTGTCAGTTGTCCCAGGATATGTGTGAAGCCACAACAACCTATGCAAGTGCCTGGTTTTTTCATTTATAAAACAGGATGGAAATCGTGCCACTTCAAACAGAATTGACAGAAGTTATTTTCCTGAATTAACCACTAATCGGACTGATTATGTGAGTTGGTAGTGTATGTTCAAGATTTGCTTTGTAAACATCATCCACTAGGAAAGGTCTTTAGACTAATCCAACATTCATGAATGCATTGGCTTATGGATTTATTTACAAAACTCTGAAGTATGCTTTATAAGTATTCAATTTCAGAGAATCTCTGAGCTTGGAGAAAGGATGAGAGAATGGCTGCATAATATTCCACTGTATGTATACAGCACACTTTTCTTAATCCATTCATCTGTTGATGGGCTTTTGGTTGTTTCACCACTTGGCTTTTATGAAAAGTGCTGCAAGGAACACCGGTGCACTCCCTCTATGTTTGGAAAGTTAGAGTTGCATGTATGACTCATTTAATTATATTTCTTTCAACTGTCTGATAATGTGTCCTCTCTTATTGCTAATATTATATACTTTTTCTCTGTATTGTCAAAAAATAACTTGTTTTCAGTGTATATTTTCCCTCTACTATTTGTCTTATCCAGATCACCTGACATCACAACATACAGCTTTCTGAGGGGATATGTCAAGAACCTCGTTTTTATACAACTATGCCTTGAATCGTTGAGTAAATAGAGGAATGCAATGTGATCCCAATGCCACAAAGAATCCGGGACGATTTAGACTCTTGGGGTGAGGCTTTCTCTGTGATATGAAGGGCATATAGTAAGTTTTATAAATTTATAGATATAACTGAGATGGTTTCTTTACAAGTTGGGCTTTATTTTTTGAGATACGATATAAATATATTCAAACAAAAGAACAAGTACCTTTTGGGTTACATATTCAGACCTAGGTTTAGATTATAGTGAGACCCTAATTTATTTGCAGATGTGAACGATAAGATGATTGATAATCTAGAGATTCCAATTGCAATGATAAAGATACTGAGGGTGGTCTATTCTTAAATAATCTACTTAGTTTAATGAGCCATTTGTGTTGTGGAGAACACAAGAATGAATGCGAAGAGAGTTTTCAGGACATAGTCAAAGGAAGCTTGTAATCTCTCTAGTCTAAGGTTATTACTTATGTTCCCTTTCAACTTTTAAAAAATAATAATAATAATAATAAGCCTACAACTAAAAACTTTTGGCAAGCTGAGTAATTAAAACCTAGGTAGGAAAGAGCCCTTTCCTTGTCAACATGTCTTTATGGAAATCACCTCGAAAATCCCACAGATACAAACACCTCCACAAGAGTTGGTCATTTGACTATACATTCACATATAATACAGTTATGGAGTAATAAATTTTTAAAACTTTAATATTTTTGGATCATTCTGTAATATAAAGTTATATAACTACATCAGTATATCTGGGAAAAGACAAATATAAGCAGTGAATTAGACTATTGAAAATAGAATCTTAGTGTATACAATAAATTATTAAAAACATTGTGTAATTCCAAATAACCTTCTTTTTGGGAGAAACAAAAGTGGAAACCAATTTTACATTATCAACAAAAAATATTCTCTAACTACTAGTGGTATTGATAGTTAACCAAGAATAAATAAAAATATTGCAAGCAGTCTTAACAGTCGAACTTGCTGTATGGTGATAACCAGGTAGTGACTTCCATTGCTGTTCCTAAGGTTGCCCGTGCACGGGCAGTATAAAGACTCCTACCATTGACCTGGAGGAAACCCTGGTGGCATTGTGGTTAAGAGCTATGACTGCTAACCAAAAGGTCAGCAGTTCGAATCCACAAGGGGCTCCTTGGAAACTCTGTGGGGCAGTTCTACGCTGTCCTATAGGGTCGCTATGAATCAGAATCAGCTTGATGGCAACAGGATTGACCTGGAGCCCTGGTGACCCAGTGGTTAAGCGTTTGGCTGCTAACCAAAAGATAGGCAGTTCGAATCCACCAGCTGCTCTTGGAAACGCTATGTGGTAGTTCTGTGTCCTATACGGTCACTATAAGATGGACTCGACTTGATGGCAATGGGTTTTTTTAAATTTTTTTATGGGTTTACTATTGACCTCCCCATTGAAAAAGACCCTCATGGCAAGTCATGGTTTTCCAAACATTTCTGAAGGAGTTGGCCTATGACTAACTCACTGACAGCTTTTTTTGTGCATCAGGCAGCACCTTTCAGAGAGTTGTAATAGAGAAGGAAGACTTTAGTGAGTGTGTAGAGGTAAGGAAAGAGTCTCACCATCTCAGCATAGTGGATCCAGCACAGTGGGCATTGGTACGAGAGGAACGTCAGTGGCTTAAGACAACACGGTTGTTGTTGTTGTTAGGTGCCGTTGAGTCAGTTCCAACTCATAGCGGCCCCATGTACAACAGAACTAAACACTGCCTGGTCCTCACAATCGTTGTTGTGCTTGAGCCCATTGTTGCAGCCACTGTATCAATCCATCTCATTGAGGGTCTTCCTGTTTTTCATTGACCCTCTACTTTACCAAGCATGATGTCCCTCTACAGGGATTGATTCCTCCTGATAACATGTCCAAAGTATGTGAGACATAGTCTCGCCATCCTTGATTCTAATGAGCATTCTGACTGTACTTCTTCCAAGACAGATTTATTTGTTCTTTTGGCAGTCTGCCATACTGTAATTACTGTGGTAGGCTAAAAAATGGCCCCCATCAGCCTGTCCCTACCCAGCTTACAGGGCCCAGAGGACCGCGCCTGAGCCCAGAGGCAATGGCCAAGGCCACTGTGAGTAGCACACACGCTGCTGCCCAGGGGACTGCACGGCCACCTCCAGGCCATCTGGAGGAGCACCAGCCACTGCCACCCATGCAAAACTTAGGTTATGAACAGGATTTTTTATGAAACTGGGTTGGAATAATTTTCATAATGTGTATGTATGTGTGTGTGTATTTGCATTTAGCTTAAAGTGCCATGAAAAATTTCGCAAATTGCAAGGTGCCCCTAGCCACCTCCTAAATTTGGGTACTCTTGGATATGTTCCTTTTGCTTTACTGCAGTGAATGTAACAAGTGTAATTCTAAAAAAGGGGCACGAACAAAGGTGTATCCAGATAATCTTTCTACAACAGGTGTGGTGATTGTTTTCCACAGTGAGGTTTGGAGCATACTTCTATGGATTGTCCACAGTGTCATTAATCACTCACCAAGATAAAATCTAGAAGAAATTATTCTGGTTGATGATGCCAGTGAAAGGGACTTTTGGAAAGGACATGTAGAGTTGTGTGAAAAAAATGAAAGGTACTAGTGCTTCGAACTGAATGACACTCATATAGGTGAAAAGGATCATATTGTTAGATGCTCATTGTGAGTACACACTGGGATGTCTGGAGCCTCTCTTAATCAAAATCAAACCCTCTGCTGTGGAGTCATTCTAACGCATAGCGACCTGATAGGACAAAGTAGAACTGCCCATAGGATTTCCCAGGAGCAGCTGGCAGGTTCAAACTGCTGACCTTTTGGTTAGCAGCCCAGCACAGTGCCAGAATTAAACATGACAGAACAGCCTTAGGCTCTATCATGATGTGATCAGCTATCATACTGTCGAGTACAGGGCAGGCTTTGACACATCCTATGGCAGTGGTTAAGAACTCTATTGCTAACCAAAAGGTCAGCCATTCGAATCCACCAGCTGCTCCTTGGAAACCCTATGGGGCAGTTCTACTCTGTCCTATAGGGTTGCTATGAGTCGGAATCCACTCGATGGCAATTTTTTTAATGGTGGATTCAACCAGAAGCTCAATTTTCACTGGTATCCTGTTCACGAAAGACAAATGGACAGAAAGAAAGGTCAGAACATCAATAATGGCAGGAGACCTTCTTTTCAATAGATAAAGATTACGTTCAGGAACTTGGAACATATGCTAATACTGGCATGGATATTTGGGGAGGAGAAAACCTAGAAATTTCATTTAGGATTTGGCAGTGTGGGGGCACTTTAGAAATTGTTACATGCTCACATGTGTTTCAGAAAGCTGCATCTTATAATTTTCCAGGAGGCACAGGGCAGATTATCAATTAAAAAAAAAAAAAAAAAGCCGATGGCTTCCAGAAGTTTGGATGGATGGATTCAAGAATTTCTTCTATATAATTCCCCCAGGTGTTACAATGGTAGATTACAGAGATATATCATGAAGACTTGATATATGACACAAACTTCAATGCAAACCTAGAGAATATTTGTTCTGATTTTCAAATTTCACATGACTATTTCTCTTTCAGTTGCCTCACATGCACTCAAAAGCTGGACAATGAATAAGGAAGACTGAAGAAGAATTGATGCCTTTGAATTATAGTGTTGATGAAGAATACTGAATATACCATGGACCACTAGAAGAAAGAACAAAGCTGTCTTGGAAAAAGTACAGCCAGAATGCTCCTTAGAAGCGAGAATGGTGAGACTTCGTTTCACATACTTTGGACATGTTATTAGTTCCCGGAGAAGGACATCATACTTGGTAAAGTAGAGGGTACACGAAAGAGAGGAAGACCCTCACTGAGATGGATTGACACAGATGCTGCAACTATGGGCTCAAGTATAGCAATGATTGTGAGGATGGTGCAGAACCGGGCAGTGTTTTGTTCTGCTGTACATAGGGTCACTATGGATCAAAACCGACTCGACGGCACCGAAAAACAATGGCAACATTTCTCTTTGGAAGAGATACAAAACATGGAGCGAAATCAGCATCTGGGTAACAAAGCAAGAAAAGAGAATTGAAAAAAATTGGAATTTTACCTGTCATGGTCCGAGAGGTAATCAGGTTTGCCCTTATGCTGCCAACAAAGAGATTAGAACAGATGGCCTTTGCTCGGATGTCTCCGAACTTAATGTACCAGTCAAAATGCTCAAATGTCACCCCCTAAAATGCTACCAACTGTGGAGTATGATCCAGTGAAATGAAACCTCCATCATGCGAACAATAATCACTGTCTGGATAGGAGAAAAGCAAGGATGGGGACAGCCAGGTGCCCAGCATTGGGGTCAGCAAGGACTGCCTTTCCCAGCATTGTCTGCTTTGAAACAACGCCCTTCGAGAAATGTTCTGAGACCAAACTTACAAAAAAAAAAAAAAAAAAAAGACTAGCTGAATAATTGACTGGGCTACCTCAGCATACACTTCTGCCACATTCTTAAATGGCAAAAAAAAGAAAAGTGCTTTCTTGCTCAGTGGGATGGAAGGTTTATCAGCCATTCAAACTTAGACACTAGCTTCTCCCTAGCCGTGAGCCAGCCTTCCTGCCTAAGGGCGCGACACCACAAGCTAGTGAGACTGTGCACCCTGACGTTTACAAGACTTGAAAACATTTTTCCTCCAGAATCACTGCTGAGGATATTCAGACCATGAAACCGTCAACAAAACACGCTTTCTGGAGAGCTGCACCTTGTCTGGTTTGCTCGCACATCAAGAATTTCTGCTGAAGCTGTTGTCATACTGAAGAGATTTCCAGGATATTTTTTCTAATTTGAACTGGTAGCCAGTATATTAAAGACTGATACAAAAATAAATGCAAAAGAACTGGTACCAGATTCAGTATCATGAAAACAACATTTTTACAACAATTAAAAATATATATACACGAGAGAGGGCTTAAAACCATTGCCAAAGAGTCGATTCTGATGCAGAGCCACCCTATAGGACTGAGTAGAACTGCTCCAAAGGGTTTCCAAGGAGCAGCTGGTGGATTCGAACTGCTGACCTTTTGGTTAGTAGCCATAGCTCTCTGTAGTTCTCAACCACTGCGCTGTCTTAAAGGAAATTAACCAGAACTATGAGTAGTACAATTTGTTATAGTATAGTATCAAATTCCTGCATTGTTGTTGTTGTTAGGTGCCGTCCAGTCGGTTCCGACTCATAGATGCATAGACGTCATAACTCAATGGGGAGAAAAATAACTGATTCCACGAACATTCACTTTGTTTTGTCTGTGATTACCATGGATGCTTCCCCCTCCTTGATGAGCTGAACTTGAACTTAAAAAATGACTCTTTAAACAGAGTTAACCTCTCTCTATAAATTTTATTTTATTTGCTTTGTGGGCTGTTGGAATTTTAATTTTTACTTGCCTTCTAAAAAATGGAGGTTTGACGTAATGTCTGGTCTTAGCTGAACAAGTTAGATATCTCAGCTGTTCTTGGATCAACTAGCTGGGTAGAACTTCACACACAAAGTAAAATTCCCTACTGCATTTTCAGCTTCTGATCTTGATTCAACTCATTATGCCTAATCCCCAAGGTTCATGCTCTCTACTACAGATGTTTTACAGCAATAAATCCTCAGTTATCTGTTTATGATTCCAATCAACTGAAGGACTGCAGAAATTACTTATCATTTGGGGATCTGGAGATGATATATTTGAGGGTTTTTTGGAAAACTTTTTTCTTATTCTATACTCAGATGTGCTTCATGTTGAGTGTGTATTTAGATTGTATCCTTGAATTGTAATGTTGATCTGCTGGTTTTTCCCTTAAGAAAATTTGACTGAAAAATGTTAGATTTAAAAAAAAAAAAAAGAGCTTTTTCGCAAAAGATATCCAGTCTTAATCCCTGAAACCTGTGAATGTTACGTTGTGTGGGAAAAGAAAAGTCTTTGCAAAAGTAATTAAGTTAAAGATGTTAAGATGGGGAGGTTATCTTTGATTATCTGGGTGAGCCAGATGTAATCACATGTATCCTTATAAAAGTGAGGGAAGAGGGAGATTTGACGAGTGTAGAGGAGAAGGCCATGTAAAGTGGGAGCAGAGAGAGATTTGAATATATTGGCTTTGAAGACTAGAGCGATGTAGCCACAAGCCAAGGAATGCTGGCAGCCACCAGAAGCTGGGGGAGGCAAGAAATGGATTCTCCCCCAAAGCCTCTGGAGGGAGCGCATCTCTGCCAATACCTTGACTTCAGCCCAGTGACACTGACTTAAGAGTCTAACCTCCGGAACTGTGAGAAAGTTAATTTACCTTGTTTTAAGCCACCAAGTTTTGGTGATTTGTTACAGAAGCCACAGAAAACTAATATAATTATCACGCAATAATTTTTCTTATTTTTTTTCCCTCTTCACACTCACTACTACAATTTCTGTGCCTGCCTGTAATCTTCCGAACTTGCCAATAACCATTCTTATTTCTCAACTTTAATAAACGCTGGTCCCTGTTAGGACTAATACATTTATAATCAATTATAAGAAAGGGAGAACATAGACAAGATTACATATACTTTATATATGCAGTGCCAGTAAGTTAGAAAACTTAAGAACTAGTTCAAGGGCACACAGTATACAAAGTATCAC
This sequence comes from Trichechus manatus latirostris, assembly GCF_000243295.1. NCBI lineage: Eukaryota > Metazoa > Chordata > Mammalia > Sirenia > Trichechidae > Trichechus > Trichechus manatus. Next base: position 8,189,378 of record NW_004443998.1, read on the forward strand.
AAATTACAACCCACAAAGTGATGGCCATATGTATATATTCCATGTTTATAAATTCTCATCCAGCCAACTAATATACATATCTCTTATCCTAAGACCTAGACGTAAATGAAATGGTGAGGACATGTATGATAAAGCTCCATGGATTCCATCCTCTACGTGGTCATGAGCAACTTGAACGCCAACATTTCGAAGTCGTGTGACATACATAAGTCCATCATCCCTTAAGACGTCATATTGACAGGTAAGAATATAAGTTAATGGCAAATTCTGTAACTGCGAGTCATTAGCCAACAAGGGTAATGCTCTCTTATCCAGAAGCCCTGGTAGCAAATAATTAGGTCTGCCAAGAATTGGTTCGGTATAAATGTGGCCCTTTCTGTACTTCTCGGGAAGTAACGTGCTCCAGTTAACAAGCTTGAACAGATGCCTGGACTCCAGAGGCATATGTTGGTTTTGTCTCATTGCCTGGGGAAGTGCTTCATCCTTGGTGAAATATAGACTCACGAGTTTTATGGCTATGTCCCGTGTCAGAAGTATGCCATGCTCATTGTCTAGGTGAGATGGCAAATTAGAATCAGCTACTTGTAAGGCGGGGTAAAGTAAAGCTTGTATCTTGATTTTATGTTTTATTTCAGGATCATTCTGCATCTGAAAAATATCATGATATCCTGTAAGGCAAAGACCACCAAAAGACAGGAGGAGGAAATTACATTTGAATCATGTAAGTAATCATCCCTGTTAAAACTCATTGCTGTTGAGTCTATTCTGACTCATAGCAAGCGTATGTAGCTCAAGTAAGCATTTCATTTAGCTCTACTTAAGCCCTCAGTATCTGGATCTCACGTTCCTTCTGGGATGCCGTATGAAATAACTCACTTTTTCCACATATGTGTCACTATTTTCCACTTCTCTGCCGGCATTGTTGCTTGTTGCCTCACCATTCAATGCTTTTACCTATCTCTCTGCCATCTTTAAGGATCAAGACGTCAACTTCTTTCAAGATAATGGAAGACAACGTGCTGGCCAGATCCTCCAAGGCTGGCAGTTTCGCCCTAGTCTTAACCATTGTGATATCAGTCTGATGTGAATCTTTTGCTACACATTTAACATATACTTATAAAATATATGTGTGATTATGCATTTAAATATTGATCAAAGCAAACTCCTCTTTCTCTAAACAACTCTAAACTACCAAGGTTCTTTACCTTTCTCAGGCCAATTATTTCCTTTCTTTCATCTCATAAAAATGTCTATGATGAGTCTTTCTACTTGATTTTGAATTCCATAAACACTGACATTATATCTAAATTATCATTATATCTCTCACTAGGCCTAACATAGTGAAATGCTCAATAAGTAGTATGAAAAAATAATAGAAGGATAAATGAGTGAATGAATGAATGAATATTACTGTTCAGTTTATGATACTTTTAATAGGACATCATCCTTGGAATCAGAAATCATGGATGCAAGAAGCAGTAAAATGTATATAACAAGCAGGCCCCAACCATATAACTGGATTATTGAACTATACATAGCTTAGTTTTCTCTCCTAAACCTACATGAATTCAAAGACAAGCTCCCCAGAGTGCAGAAGTGCAAATAAGCATTAATGCTGAATCACAACAAGCCCTGAATGCATGGATCATATAAACAGATGTTCAGCTCTCATTTTGTGGGTAACTAATATGTACCTGAATGCAAAAACAGAAGTATAAGATATTCATCTTAAGATGCTATTACTTTAGAAAGAAAAATAATTAAAGTACAAAGTCAAAAAAGTGAGGAGAACTTACTGAGTTCATGGTAATGAGGTTTAGACACTTCAATAACTGAAGTTAAGAGTGTCCGTTTTCATTATTTTTTTCAAAATGACAAGGTCATTGGGGGTAAATCAGTAACTAAAAAATCATGGAAGAGATTCAGCACATCCTATACTAATTCTTAATCTTTTTCAATAAATAACATTACTTCAATGAGAAAACAATGAATATTAAGCATTCAAACTTTACCTTTGTACTTAAACACCATTAATCCTAAACTTATAATATGTACAGTATAATTCTCCCATACAAAGTATTCATTCTGTTCCTCCTTATTAAACCAACCCAGTTTGAATCTCTAATTTTTCAAGTTGTAGGTCATACTATTTATATTATAGTTATAAAAAAAGTAGTTTATGAACACTGTAAATCAAAACCAAACCTGTTGCTGTCGAGTCAATTCCAACTCGTAGCGACTCCATAGGACAGAGTAGAACTGCCCCATAGGGCTTCCAAGGAGTGGTTGGTGGACTAGAACTGCCAACCTTTTAGTCAGAAGCACACTCTTAACCACTGCACCATTTAATTCTCCTAAGTCTATATATTTGAGAGCAAAATTTAAGATCGTTTCTCAAAATGCCTTTAATGCCATTCTAAAAAGTTTCCAGGGATACTGTCACATAAGCATTTTAAAAGGATATATTTGACACTAGTATGCTTAAAGTTGAAGGAGCCCTGGTAGCGCAGTGGTTAAAGTGCTGGACTGCTAATTGACAGTTTGGCAGTTCAAACCCACCAGCAGCTCCCCAGGAGAAAGATGTCACAGTCTGCTTCCATAAAGATTTACAGGAAACCCTATGGGGCAGTTCTACTTTGTCTTATAGGGTCAGTATCAGTTGGAATCGACTCAGTGGCAGTGGGTTTAAAGATTGAGGCTGGGGGAATCAGTTGAGAGCTTATTGCCAAGGTCTAGGCAAGGGCTCATCTGAGGCAATAGCGACAGATAGGAAAGAAGAGATGTGTGAGATGTTTAGAAATAAAAATATTCAGTAATTTTTAACTGACTAGATGAGTAAGAGGGAGCGATAGAGATGGAGAGAGATCAAAGATGGCTATCTAAAATACAGTTTAAAACTTTGAAGACAGAAACTGTATTTTATTATTAGGAGAGTCCAAAATAGTCTAATACCCTTAACAACAACAAAAATACCCATTGCCATCAAGTTGATTCCGACTTCTAGCAACCCTGTAGGACACAGTAGAACTACCCCACAGGGTTTCTAAGGGACAGCTGGTGGATTTAAACCGCCAACCTTTTGGTTAGCATCCGAGCTCTTAAACACTGCGCCACCAGGGCTCCTTTAAGTACATGGCCAGGTTTTCTTTACCAAGCCCTCACACACTCTAGCATCTCAGAAACACACTAGCCTCTCCCTGAATGCCTTTATGAGCAGTATAGATGTCCTGATGATGGTGTGAGTGTCTGCAGTTACTGTCCCATTACCACGTAGCACTTGATGGTCACCTCATCAGGACCCATTCGGAATTATGGTTGGTTTTCTTCCAACTGTGTGGCTCTTGATTCTAGTTTGCCTTCATATATTGTCTTTCACCTTTGTTTTAGCTCCCTGTCCAGCAACCTGTGGACCAGCCCCATTCTTACTCCAACATCTATTTCTATGTTCACAGCCAACCCCTGGGACATGAATTGAAAGTGGTGGTGAAGGCAGGTTAGTAGCAAAATCAGATAAGGGATACTCTGTGACTTTACACAATGCCCAGAAAGAGCTGTATCACTCCACCGACCCAACTGCTTTGAAACCCATTCAAAGCAGTAGTCTGCCATGGACAACTGTGCCTGACATAAAGGCTGCTTCAGACAGCCTGAGGCATTACTGAATCCTCTCCCACTCCCCAAATACCCTGAGACATCCACAGGGCATGATATTTTCTTGGAGAACGATAGGTCACCCTGCTCAAGGGGCTATCGTTCAGTCCCTCCATGGAGCCTGTCATCATCCACTGTTTCTCTTAACCCAGCTACTGGTTCACAAGGGCTCCTACCATCTAGCCCCTGCTTTGGATGTATGTTACTCAAAGCCCTGCAAGTCCCCACCAACTTATCCACTGCCTGGCATCCATATTAACTTGCTATTTGAGGAGTTTCTACATTGCTTGTGATAAGTTTTGGTTACCAAACTTAGCAGATCTGCTATTTTCATCCCAGAATACCCAGCTTCATAGCAACTGTGGTTGCTATCCCCACTAATTCCCCTTTGTCACTGATTGTTCCACACCCAATACCCCGAATTCACAGACAAGCAGTGAGTGTCTGAATAAATTATGAACAACCCAAAAAGAATTCCATGTGTTAGGTCTATTGGCCTCATTCTGGGATGCATGCTCCAACTGTGCTGGCAGCTGGAGGGAGATCTCCCACAAGAGGCCTTTCAAGAGCCGAAGATGATCAACCTATTCTCCGCCTGGTAGATTCATTCTGTTCTTTCCTGCTCCTTATTCTTCCCCCCAAAATTCCACTTCCTACTTTCTGTCCTAAAACTAGAATAATAAAACAGATTGCATCACTCAAAAGTGTTAGACTCATGGAGACACCAGGTCCAGGTGCAATAACCTGTTTACTGGGAAGGAAGACCTGAAGTCAGTGTTGCCTAATGCTTAAGATTCAGTAACTTGGCATGAGTCCTGAATTTATAACATATTAATTCTACAACCTTGGACAAGTTACCTAACTTAAGTTATTTAAACTTAAATATCTGTTGATCTTCAAGCAAGCAAATCATAGGGGATATTGGCTCAGTTCCATTTTTGTTTAAGAATGCAGAGTGGTGTCTGAACTGGATTAGCATGTTTATAACTCCTGTATACCATGACTCAGACCTCAGAAGCCTTCTGAAAAACATGTCCCCACCACCTCCACAATGTATTACTCTACAGTAAAGGACAGTTGTCATACACTGCCCCTTTTTGTCATTTCAGTGTCTTCCTCAATCTAGCGTGCTAACTTTCTGCCCTGTTCAATGAATGTATTTCCCTTGAATAGACATTTTTATATCATCCCCAACTCCACTTTCAAACACAGTCCTAGCTTCCAGAAGCTAGCTCCCAGAAGCTGTTTGAATCAGAACCCATTCCACTTTTCCAGAGAGCTGCAAACAATGATATCAGACACGATTTCTACTATTCCATGAGCATTAGCTATAAACCAGATATTCTGATTAGTGGGTTATATTTAACTTTCTCTTGTATTTATCACAGATGCCTAAAACCCATTTTCCCATCAACCCTACTAGACTCCTCTTTATTAATTACCCCCTATATTCAATTTTTCCCAAGCCCTGTCAATGTCATATTTTCTTTTTAAATATTTTATTGTACTTCAGGTGAAGGCTTACAGAACAAACAGTTTCTCATGTAACAGTAGTACACATGCTGTTTTATGACTTTGGTTAACAACCCCACAACATTTTAACCCTCTAAATTCTCAACCTTTTTTTTTTTTTTTTTTGGTGGAAATACACATAACCAAAAATACACCATTTCAAAGCTTTTTGCGTACACATTTAAGTGGCATTGACTCCGCTCTTCTAATTGTGCTGTTATTCTCACTTAAGATGAAGGCTTACAGGACAAAATAGCCTCCCATTTAACAATTACTACAAATGTTGCCCTATAACAATGATTAACAATCTCACAACACATCAACAATATCCTTACTCAACCTTGTGTTCCCTATCATCAGCTTCCTACTCCCCTTCTGCCTTCTGGCCCTTGTCACTGGACTCCTGTACCTCGTTAGTCTCATTTGGTTTTACTGGGCTGTCCACTCCCAGGCTGAACAGTTAACCTCGAAGGTAACTTCACCACTGAGCTAAAAGGGTGTCTGGGGGCCATACTCTTGAGGTTTCTCCAGTCTCCTTTAGGCCAGTAAATCTGGTCTTTTTTTTTTTTTTTGTGAGTTAGAATTATGCTCTACATCCTTCTCCAGCTCTGTCCAGAACCCTCTGTTGTGATCCTGGTCAGAGCAGTCCGCGGTGGTAGCTGGGCACCATCTAGCTGTACTGGACTCAGTCCGGTGCAATGCCATATTTTTAAAAATTCAATCTATCCACTTTTCTCTATTCCTGCTAACATCACCCTAAACCACAACACTATTTGCTGTCCAGAGAAATGCAGTTCTTTTCCTAATGCTCTTCTTTCTACTCTTTCCCACCTTCCAATCTACTCTCCATTTTGCAGCAAGAGTATTATTATTTTTTTAATTAATACAAACCTGATTAAAAGTCTTCCATTCTCAGTGCTCTTGGGGTCAAGTAAAAAAATCTCACAAAGCCCCTGACAGCCTCTCTAACCTCATCACTCACTATACTTATTTCCTTTTCTCCTGTTTAACATTTACGAACTTCATGCGTATCTTTGGACCAATAGACTAGGAAATAAACCAACTGTGACTACATAAACAGGGAGGGGGCAAAAAGAATCCACTCACATCTTTCTTAGGCAAATAGCAGAACCTGATTCCAAAGATGAATAGGGAGTTGCTGTTGGTTCCACAGGTGTGCAGTGTCAATCACTCTCATCTCTAAATTTGCCCCACAGAGAGACATTGAGGATAATCTGTGAGGTTGTGTTCTGTTACACAAGAACCAGGATAGAGGAAGTTACTGATCAGGTAAAACAAGTTAAAGAGAAACAGGGAGGTCAAACCTTGGGGTATTTTGAAGGGTGGAGAACAAAGACGGGAGGAGAATAATTATGGTGCTGGGATTTGGAAATACAAACATAAAATTAAAATTGTCCTGGATTCCAAAACACTTAGAGTCTAGTTGGGAATATGCACATGCAATAAAAAATAGGATAAGCGCTATACTGGAGTTCTGTGTAAGCTGCAAAGGTACTATAGAGTAGGTTTATGTGTTGGAATTTCCAGTGTCTAGGTTACATTCAGGTGGAGAAATCTATCTGGATATGTGGATTTTTAACTCAAGACAGTGATCTTGGGGGAAGACATAGCTTCAAGAGGCTTCAGCAGATAGAGAGAGCTGAAGGCATGAGACCAGGCGGAGAGTGGAGGCACAAACAGGATGACCAAAGACTGAGCCCTGGGAAATACCAGGTTTAAAGGAGCGTACAGGGAAGTAGTTCATCTCACACTGACCATAATGAACAAAGAGGTAAGATGAGGAACAAGAAATAGTGTTATTACAGGAGTCAGAGGAAGAAAGTGTTTTCTAAGAGAAAAGTTGGCAAGAGTTTTAAATGACGAAAAGAAGTTATGTAAAATGAGAACCACAACAACAAGGAAAGACTCCTTAGATTTCAAAGCTAAGAGGTAATGACTATTTAGCCCCAGCAAGTGAACACGATGCCTTGCGGCGAACACACAGGGAAGGACTCACTGTATGTAAAGAAAGGGAATACAACCTGCTCTTGACTGAAATTGTACAGGAAAAGAAAGACTAGTGAAAAGACAGAGGAGTTGATAGAGGATTAAAAAAGCCTCATGAGCTTTGTATCTCTTTCTTGCTCCTCTTTTAAAATGAGGAAGTATAGACATGATCATATGCTGAAGTGGCAATAAAGGCATAGAGTTTGAAGATACAGGGAAGAAAAGGAGTAAGTGTTAGAGAAAGACCCCTGAGGAGGCAGGGGATGGGAGGGGAGTCGTGCGGCAGAGGTAGAGGGATGCTCTTGGAAAATCGAAGAAACAGGGAGAGGGCAGTAAACACATAAACACCTGCAGAGGAATTTTGTTTGGTGGTTGGTTAGTTTGTCCGTCTGTTTTGGAGGTAATCTAGGACTTACAAAGTAATGCCTACCTGGTGGCCTTTTGGCCTTTGTCTTTCTAAGAAAATATATTTGAATTTATACGTAATAGACTTAAAAATAAACTTCTGAATCCATACTAATTTTAAATTGCAAGTCTTTTGTAGAAGAGTCTTGGAGACTGGGAGAAAAGAGGAAGTGAGAGGGAGACAAAGAGATAGAGATTCTTTATCTATTATTCTTTATTCAGCTAACATAAATATCTCTTACCTTGAAACTCCCATGTTAAAAAAACGGCTACTTGAGAAAAATAACACCTCATTAAAATAATCATCAATATGATCATGGACCACCTGGAACCCCAAGCTCTGTAACACTGGAGCAAATATAGTCTCTTCATCTTTATTAGTTCATGTTAAAAGGTAAGTCTGCGGCAAATTAATTGTATAACTATGTACTACCACACCCAATTATCCGAAACCAGGATAAACTAAATTATGATGGTTGGACTTCTGATGTCAGGCTGGAACATTTTCTAATTATCTACTTCCATGAAAACAACTTTCTTACCTGCCAAACTGACCTCTCCATTTGTCACTTCCCAGTAAGGTAACTTTTTGTCGCAGTCTATCTGGTTAACAGCCATCCAGTGTTAAAGGATAACAATTTTAAAGCCCTATAAATTCTGGTCTTAACTTGCTCTGTTGATGTTTTAATTTTCCAGACCTAAGGAAGTTAACTAGTCTTTTAATTAACATAGCAATCTTATGGAGATTTTTTTTTTTCCTGTTAGAAAAGGAAGGACACCCCGAGACTAATTGCTTCCTGTAGACATGTACTCGCTTGACAGGCACAGGAAGAGAAAGTTCTATCACTAAATGACCCATAATAGAACAGTTGAGGACTCTCTCTGCCTTAGGACAGGACTCCTCTATGATCTAACAAATAGATGACAGGGCCCATCTGACACCACGCAGGACAATGCCTCAGCATTAAGAGGCTTCCGATAGTCATTTTAAGTTCCCTGGAGCCCTGGCGGCACAGTGGCTAAGAAGTACGGCTGCTAACCAAAAGATCAGCATTTCGAATCCACCAGCAGCTCCTTGGAAACCCTATGAGGCAGTTCTACTCTGTCCTTTAGGGCTGCTATGAGTTGGAATCGACTTAACAGCAACAGGGTTTTTTTTAGGTGATGTAATGGGGTAAGGGCACAGCTACTAACCTAAAGGTTGGTGGTTCAAACCCACCCAGTGGTGCTGCAGAAGAAAAGCCTGGAAATCTCCTTCCATAAAGATTAAAAGAAAAAAAAAAAAAAACCCCAAACTCCTTACCCTCTAGTCAATTCCAACTCATAGCAACCCTTTAGGACAGAGTAGAACTACCCCATAGGGTTTCCAAGGAGCGGCTGGTGGATTTCGTTAGCAGCCTGGGCTCTTAACCACTGTACCACCTGGGCTCCCCATAAAGATTACAGCCAAAAAACCCTCTGGGGCACTTCTGTTCTTGTCACATTGCATCATCACAAGTCAGGATCTACTCAACAGCAATGAGTTTGGTTTTTGGTTTGCTGTTCATCTTGATTCAGTTGGCAAAGATAAATATACGTTTCCAGAAGTATGGCGGCACACAATTCAGAATCACAGAGGACAGATATTGCTGCTTTCGTTACATTTCAGGTGGTCTGAATAACAGTGAAATGCTGGAATTCCAGACAGAGGTAGCAAAACCAAAATGTCAAAGACTTGCATACATGCTAATGAGAATCATCCCATGTCCAAGGATGCATGTCAATCACATTTTTGTTTTTACTAAAACATCATCAGCAATTATAGTTTCTGATTAATACTTGTTATTGTTTTGTTAATAGAATGGTTTGTTTTTATATTTTTTAAGAAATGTCAAAACATGTAAGATCACGTGTGATCATAGAAATGTGGCATAAAGGTGCCATAGAAATATTATTATAAATCAGATCACAAGACCCTGCTACCACCTTATGACAAACTATCCAAGTTAGTAGCAGGAGTAGTATATTTTAAAAGGCCAAAACTGTAAACTGAAATAAGTGCGGTGATATATCGTACCTTCCTTCTTAAGTTACCTATATTGAAATGTCGTTGTTGTGTGCCTTTGAGCTAAATCTGTCTCAAAGAGACTCTGTATGACAGGGGAGAACTGCTCTGTGGGGTTTCCTAGGCTGTACTCTGTTTAGGAGCAGATCACCAGCTATTTTCACTTACGGAGCCCCTGGGTGGGTTTGAACGGCCAACTTTTGGGTTAGCAGATGAATGCTTAAACATTGTGCCACCAGGGCTCCTTATATTGAAAAAATTATAAATACATATATTTTTTAATCTAGAAGAGTAGGGCTTAATAATCACTTCAAAATATCAAATCAATTCACACTATCTTCTGAAATTCAGAAGGTATTTCTGACTCTGAATAAATAAAAGCAAAGCATGGACTACTTAAAAATAAAATATGGCCATGAAATTGGATTTAAATGCCACGATTAAATTTTAAAAATGTGTTCCTCTTAATTCAAGGTTAAAGGTTTACCTCCAGAATAGTTTCTTTGACTATAGTGACCATCCAGGTCATTATAACTGGCAGTACATCATGTGGATACATAATGTGATGTTACCAGAAAATCTGGGAATCGTATATGGAAGATACCCACTCCCTCACAATAATGGAAATATAATTGAAAAAGAACATTACAGAAGAACCTATTTGTTCTCTCAATCTATGAGAACATTTTTTATATGGGAATTATATATGAAATAATCTGTCATTTTTTTAATCTATACAAGAAAAATCTAAAATTTCCTCTTGATCTTCTCAGAGTACAAAACAGTATACTCTCAGTGTTGTATTCTTATTGATACTGAGTTTTTTAAACTATAAATCTATAAGCTATTACCAATCCCAAGTCATGGGGGAAAACCTTTTATAAGAATTAGAAAGTAAAAGTTGATTCTGATGACCCAGATCAAAAAATAAACCCGGTACAAGGAACAATGCCTTTTGATGAAAATATAACTCACATAGAAAGCTTTAGGGGTCAAGAAATGATAAAAACAATCAACTTTTTAAATGTTATTTAAGCATACTGAGTTTCAAAGCATGTGGTATTTTCAGCTGTAACAATCTCTTTGAGCAGACATATCAGAAAGTCAAAATAGCTTCTATGGGCTCATGTAATTAACAAGCTCAAGAAGTACAATAATGTCAGATTTTAATTCAGTTCAAGAGAATAATTTGTACTGTCCTATAGCTTTTACTGAGACTTGCATCTTTTTGGAGTGCTTGTGTTAATATTTACTTTCTACTTGAAAGCTATGCATCAGCCCTACACACCTTCATAAATTTCTATAGCTAATCCAATTATCATTTCAATTAAGCCTTCTTCACTTGCAAAAGCAAGCAAATATTTTAATGTGCCAGCAGAAATTACAGGTGTGGCAAGGTGTTGCTTGACGATTGGGTAATTGTTGGAGAGTTTCCAGAATCTTTACAACCACAAAACCAGTTTTAGATAAAATTCATGATCAGACTGCTGTAAAGCTTGGCAATTAGTAAAATAATCTCAAAGTGGGGATATTCTCTAATTTTTACTCCCCATCTTATGCCAGTAAGATCTTTCAAATAAGTAATGTATCATTTCTGGTACACAGCAAATTAGTTCAGGATGCAAGAGACCTCAGAAGTCAGCAATTTTAATGATTTTCAAACTTTTTTTTGGCAAAGAAACCCTCTTTTATTTTTCTCCCCTAATGAAAGTTTACATGGAATGCCAAACATGATGGAGACTGAAGAGGAGCATCTTAGGTTGAAGGAAGAGGCCAAGTACAAAGCCAAAGATGAGTCTTTGCTTTCACTGCCATTTTGGTTCCACAATAGAACTTTGTATGTGTGGTATTACACTAAGAAGAAGGAAGGAAAGAAGGAAGATAGATGACAGATAGACAGATAGACAGATAGATAGGTACAACTGAGGAATATAGCACATTCGGGCTGGAGTGGAGTGGGCAGAGGGTGGGTACTGAAGAAGAATACCTGTCAAATTGACACCATTGCTGGAGTTTTTAACTCGTAATGGTTAGTGATTGATAGAACAACTAGACAAAAATCAGTAAGGACATAGAAAATCTGAACAGCAATATTATCCTAATTGTCCTAATTGACAGTTACAGACTATTCTAAGCAAATAAAAGTACCTTCCTAGACCTTTTTTTCCCTCATTCGTCCCTGAAATGTTAATATCACCCTTAGGGGTGATGTCATCTCATTGAGAATGCATACCCTAGGCTAATGAATATGTTAGGTGAAATGGATGCATTAAAAAAAAAAATTTTAAGACTACTGATTCAAGAAGAAACAGAAAATCTGTATAGTTTTATATCTAGTTTTTAATTGGATTTGTATTTTTAAAAGCTTTGCTACAAAATGAAAGGCCGGTCCTAGATTTTTTCACTGGTGAATTCTTTCAGACATTTAAGGAAGAGTAAGAACCACTCTTGGAGCCCTGGTGGCACAGTGATTAAGAGCTACAGTGAGCTACAGCTGCTAACCAAAAAGTTGGCAGTTCAAATCCACCAGCCGCTCTTCGGAAACCCTATGGGGCAGTTCTACTCTGTCCTATAGGGTAGCTATGATTTGGAATTGACTCAATAGCAACGGGTGGAAGAACCAATCTTACAGGAATTCTTTCAGAACATAGAGGAGGAAATAGTGTTTCCCAAATGATTTTATGAAGTCAGTATACTTTTATATCAAAACCTGAAGAGTATTTTAAATAATAGAAGTCAATCCCTAAAAACACAAAATCTCCAATAAAATGTATTAAATGAAACCCAACAATATAGACAAATTTTAATTAATCATGACCAAGTGAGGCTCATCCTGGAAACGCAATGATAATATAGCATTTGAAAACAATCAATATAATTTACCACATTAAAATAATAAGGGAAAAAAGTTACATGCTCTTCCCAATAGATGCATTAAAAGCGTTTGGCAAAATTCAATACCCGTTTATGCATAAACTGTCAGCAAACTAGGAATAGAAAGGACTTCCTCAATATGATATAAGCTTTCTATGAAAAATCTTCAGTTCACATCATATTTGTTGGTGAAATATTAAATACTTTCCTCCTAAGATCCAGAACAAGGCAATTATATTCAATATTGTACTGGAGGTGCTACAGTGTACTAACTAAGAAATGGGGGACAAGTAGGATTCATACCAGGTATGCAAGGATGGTTTAACATTAGAAAATCCATCAACGTAATACACCACATAAATAA
>NW_004443998.1:8202334-8207822 GCF_000243295.1 Trichechus manatus latirostris
GGTTGTTAACCAATGTCATAAAACAGCATGTGTGTTACTGTTACATGAGAAACTATCTGTTCTGTAAGCCTTCACCTGAAGTACAATAAAATATTTAAAAACAAAAAAAAAAGAAATAGGGGAAAAAAAGGCATAAAGATCAGAAAGAAAGAATTAAAACTGTCTCTAGTCACAGGGGATACGGTTGTTTATGTAGAAAATCCTAGGAAACTAAAAAAAAAAAAAAAAAGTACTACAATCTATAAGTGAATTTATCAAGGATATGATGGTTAAACACCAATATAAAAATCAATTACATATCTACGTACTGTTAACAAGCACTTGGAAAATATTTTAAATCAAATCATTCCAAAATAACTCAGAAATAAAATGGAGAAAAGGTTGGCATGACTTCTACGTTGAAAACAGTATAAATATTGCTGAGGAAATTGAAGAGGATCTATATAAAACATGAGATATACCATGTGCATGAACTGGAAGTTTCCATATGTCAATCTTCCTCAAACAAATCTATAGATTCAATGCAACACCAATCAAAATCCAATTAAGATTTCATTTTAGAAATTGATAAGATATGCTAATATTTTGATGAAAACAGGAAAGATATGGAATACTGGAAACAGTTTAGAAAAAGAACAAAGTTGAAGTCAATGTCATATTGGCATAAAGACAGATGTACCAATAGAACAGAAGACAGAATTCGGAAATAGATCCCCATAGTATAGTCAGTTGATTTTTGACTCTAGCACTACCGTAATTCAGTGGGGAAAGGATAGTCCTTTCAGCAAATGGTACTGGAAGAATGGAATATTTGTATAAAAAAAAAAAAAAAACCCTCAATTTCTTCTTCCCCACATAAAGACAAATATATGTACCTCTTGAGTTATTGCTGCTGTTAAAGTACCTCCAGAACTGTCTCCTGAAATACAGATTCGGTTGGGATCCACTCCATATTTTCTAAGAATTTTATCCTGAAGAAAAAACTTGACTGCAGTGATGCCATCTTCAAGCTGGACAGGAAAGTGGTATTGAGAAGTTAATCTGTAGCTTTAAAAAAGAACAAGAAAGCATTTATGACTGAATCTGTCCAGGTAGCTTTCAAATATCAAATAGATACAATTGAATTGTTGAATCTTTCAGAAATCAAACTTAAGGTTCTACTAACCTTTTACTACAATGGAAAAAAAAAAAAAAAGAACTTTGATAAAAGGTTTTTGAATCTTGGATCTAAGGTCCATGCCATCATTGTGTGAGGGCAAAGGGGAGTGTGGTGAACTCCCTGAAATTGTATGCACTATTTTTAGCCCACGTACCTTTTGGACTAGAGATGCTCTACAGCTGCCGTTATATTCTTAATGTGAACAAAATGCTTTGAAAACCATTGTTGGAAAAGCACCACAGATTTGTAAAAGCAGCAGATCTGAGAGCATATCCCAGGCCAGTATCTTATTTTATTTTTTAAGGTATTTAGATCAAAATTCTACAAGCTGGCAAGCCACATTCTTCATCATGGGTAATGCTTGGGAAGTTAATTCCAAATAAAACTTGTGATATATAAATAACATTTAAATATGCTAGGGAGCTTGCTCAGAGCCCTCGAGGTGCAAACAACAGTTCAGCACTCTGTTAGGAAAAGTTGGTGGTTTGAACCCACCAGAGGCTCAGCTGGCAATCTGCTTCTGTAAAGATCACAGCCCAGAAAAACCTATGGGGCAGTTCTGCTCTGTCGCATAGGGTCTCTTTCGGTCTGAAATGACTCGATGTCATCCAACAACAACAACAGTATGGGAGCTTGCTTATTTCTGGAAAATTAATTTATGAGGTAAATTACCACCATTTTTTTTAAAAGGGTACAAATGGATTTTTTTCCATATAAGTGAACCAGTAAAAAAAAGAATACCTCTGTAAGCCTTGTTTTCAGAGATTTTTTTTTCTTTCAGGATGCTAATATTTGTAAATAGTCCTGGTGGCATAGTGGATAAGAGCTTGGCTGGTAACCAAATGTCAGCAGTTCAAATTCACCAACCGCTCCTTGGAGACCCTATGCAGCAGTTCTACTCTCTCTTGTGGGGTTGCTAGAAGTCGGAATTGACTCGATGGCAATGGGTTTTTATACTTAACATTAAATGTTGGCCAGATGGTCCTTAAAACTTTATCATAAATTGCATTTAGAAAATCCTATATAAAGTATAATTCAAACATAGGTATATACAAAAAGGTGTTGGTATGTGCTACTACAAATAGAGTGAGTTTAGGTATTTGGGGGCAAAACCAAATCAATTGCTGTCCAGTCCGTTCCAACTCATGGGAATCTCTTTTGTGTCTGAGTAGAGCTGTGCTCCACAGAGTTTTCAATGGCTAATTTTTCAGATGTAGATCACCAGGCCATTTATCTGAGATGCCTCTGGGTGGACTTGAACCTCCAAACTTTCAGTTACCAGGTGAGCGTGTTTGCACCACCCAGGAAAACATCACCTTTGCACCACCCAGGGAAACATCACAAATTTTAAGAATTTGACGGAATGTATAAGCCAAGCACAACTTTACACTACTATAGTAAAACAAATTTGAAATAATAAGTTATAGATTACTTCAAAAATCTATATAGGTAAAAATGAGAACAACTTAATATTATAAATTAGAACTATCTCTGAAAACATGAGGTTCATCTTAGTGTTATAAATGACTAGGATAAATGCTCTGTTTAGATGATCAAGCCATCACTTATAATTTTCTCTTATAACTTTTTTAAGCTCCTAGCTAAAAAAAAAAAAAAGCTATGCCATTAAGTCCTCTTAGGGCTATTGGAAGTCTCTAAATATTTCTTTTTCCCCCACGTCTGTCAGTTTGTCATACTGTAGGGGCTTGTGAGTACTGTGATGCTGGAAGCTATGCCACAGGTATTCAGATGCGAGCAGGGTCACCCATAATGGACAGGTTTCAATGGAGCTTCCAGACTAAGACTGACTAGGAAGAATGATTCAGTGGTCTACTTCTGAAAAGAATTAGCCAGTGAAAACCTTACGAATAGCAGCAGAACATTGTCTGATATAGCGCCAGAAGATGAGACTCTCAGGTTGGAAGATACTCGAAAGATGACTGGAGAAGAGCTGCCTTCTCAAAGTAGAGTCGACCTTAATGACATGGATGAAGTCAAGCTTTCGGGACCTTCATTTGCAGATGTGGCATGACTCAAAATGAGAGGAAACAGCTGCAAACATCTATTAATAATTGAAACATGGAATGTACGAAGTATGAATCTAGGAAAATTAGAAATCGTCAAAAATGAAATGGAACACATAAAGACCGAAATCCTAGGCATTAGTGAGCTGAAATGGACTGGTACTGGCCATTTTGAATCAGACAATCATATGGTTTACTATACCAAGAATAACAACTTGAAGAGGAATGGCATTGTATCCATCACCAAAAAGTACATTTCAAGATTTATCCTAAAGTACAAAGCTGTCAGTGATAGGATAATATCCATACATCTACAAGGAAGACCAACTAATAGGACTATTATTCAAATTTACACACCAACCACTAAGGCCAAAGATGAAGAAACTGAAGATTTTTACCAGTTTCCACAGTCTGAAATCGATCAAACATGCAATCAGGATGCATTAATAATTAGTGGTGATTGGAATGTGAAACTTGGAAACAAAGAAGAAGGATCAGTAGTTGGAAAATATGGCCTTAGTGATAGAAAGATGCTGAAGATTGCATGATAGAATTTTGCAAGACCAATGACTTCTTCATTGCAAATATCTTTTTTCACCAACATAAATGGCAACTATACACATGGACCTCACCAGATGGAATACACAGGAATCAAATTGACTACATCTGCTGAAAGAGATGATGGAAAAGCTCAATATCTTCTCAACATAAAGAAAACAAAAATCCTCACAACTGGACCAATAAGCAACATCATGATAAACGGAGAAAAGATTGAAGTTGTCAAGGATTTCATTTTGCTTGGATCCACAATCAACATCCACGGAAGCAGCAGTCAAGAAATCAAAAGACACATTGTATTGGGCAAATCTGCTGCAAAAGACCTCTTTAAAGGGTTGAAAAGCAAAGATGTCACCTTGAAGACTAAGGTGCCTCAGACCCAAGCCATGGTTTTTTCAATCACCTCATATGCATGCGAAAGCTGGACAATGAATAAGGAAGACCAAAGAAGAATTGACACCTTTGAATGTGGTGTTGGCAAAGGATATTGACTTAACCATAGACTGCCAAAAGAACGAACAAATCTGTCTTGGAAGAAGTACAACAAGAATGCTCCTTAGAAACAAGGATGGTGAGACTACATCTTACATAATTTGTACACGTTGTCCGGAAGGATCAGTCCTTGGAGAAGGACATCATGCTTGGTAAAGTACAGGGTCAGCAAAAAAGAGGAAGGCCCTCAACAAGATGGATTGACACAGTGGCGAAAACAATGGGCTCAAGCATAACAACGATTGGGAGCATGGCGCAGGACCAGGCAATGTTTCGTTCTGTGGTGCATAGGGCCGCTATGAATTGGAACTGACTCAACAGCACCTAACAACAACAACAAATATTTTTTTCTTACCATGGACTAGGGAAGGTGTAGAAGAAAAATATTTCCTTCTGAGGAGGATGGCTATCAGGGTATACCAGTACAACAAAGAAAATACTGAACTGTACTAAGATATTCTAGCAAATTCTGATATGTTCTGGCAAAATCCAGAATGTTAGATCACTTTTCCTGGTAGTGGTTTAAAATTCTCAACAGGCTCTAACTTCTACCTCCTACATCACTACACAACAAGAATTTTTATAAATTTTTATACAGTTAAACACAATCCAACATTCCACATGGGTAGCGGTTCATTTATACCCTCTTGTCCTGCTATTAGGAGCCCTGGTGGTGCAATGGTTAAGAGCTCGGCCACTAACCATCAGTTCAAATCCACCAGCAGCTCCCTACAAGGCAGTTCTACTTTGTCCTATAGGGTCACTATGAGTCGGAATCAACTCAACAGCAACAGGTTTGGTTTTGGTCTTTTGTCCTGCTATGTTGAGATAAAACTAGGACCGTACAGGACCTGGGTTATATGTGCCTAGAGATACCACAACAGTGTTTCCAAAATTGTTCACCCTGGGTTCCCACAATGGCGGAAAAATAATGAGGTACTGGCCCTCTTTGAGGAGTGGTGGATGCTATGATGCTGATAAATAAAAGATATTAATATTTAAAAATTTTATTTGAGGCATAGCTGACTTGATTTGGAAACAGAACCTCTGTGTGGTGAAGGCAAAAATCATAGTAGCTGGAGGTTCCGGCAAAATGGCGCTCTAGGCAGAAGCACCACGCCGTCCCTCCACAGCAAAGATGTGAAAATCTAAGCCAAACAGAGAATACAACAATCCTGAAACCCTAAAACATCAAATGAAGAGATAAAGAACTCAGCCAAGCACCAAATGGAGTGAGAAAACTGACAGAGAACGG
>NW_004443998.1:8221111-8241671 GCF_000243295.1 Trichechus manatus latirostris
AGGGTTAATATGTTGTGGGGTTGTTAACCAATGTCATAAAACAACATGTGTACTACTGTTTCATGAGAAACTATTTGTTCTGTAAGCCTTCACCTGAAATGCAATAAAATTTAAAAAAAAAAAAATCATAGTAGCCAAAGAAAATAATTCTCTTACTCCACCGCCACGACGACAGCATCGAGCCTGTTTGCCGTCCATCTGTTCAGGAAATCATAAGCCGTCTGCTCTGAAACGGAAAAAAATCAATTTAAAGGTGCTCCCTGTAACTAAAAAGCCACAGAAATGACACAGCTATAAACTTGCAAAGAAATGTTGTTTGTGAGTCTTACATAAACCACAAAAACCAAACCTGTTGCCATCCAGTTGATTCCGACTCATAGCAACCCTGAAGGACAGAGTAGAACGGCCCCATAGGGTTTCCAAGGCTGTAATCTTTATGGAAACAGACTGCTACATCTTTCTCCCGTGGAGCAGCCGGTGGGTTCGAACTGTTGACCTTGTCGGTGAAGGGGACATCAATCTAATAATCAGGAATCCTCCTAAGTGTTTTTAAAACAAAGTAATATTTTCCTATCTGTGAGGATTTCTCTTATGCTTACTGAAGTGCCAAGTAATGAGTATATGAATACTTGAACATTTCATAGACCTTATGAAGTCCTAAGGAGCCCTGGTGGCGCAATGGTTAAGTGCTCAGCTGCTAACCAAAAGGTCGGCGGTTGGAACCCACCATCAACTCTGCACGAGAAAGATGTGGCGGTCAGCTTCTGTAAAGAGACAGCCTTGGAAACCTTCTGGGGCAATTCCTCGCTGTCCTGTAGGGCTATTGATGGGTCGGAATGGACTTGATGGCAACGGGTTTGGGGTTTTGTGTTTTTTTTTTTTGTTTTTTTAATGTTTTGGCAATCTGCTTCTGTAAAGATTCCAAACCAAGAAACCAAAACTCTATTAAAAAAACAAAAAAACAAAAACTATAGCACAGAGTAGAACTGCCTTATAGGGTTTCCAAGGAGTGGCTGGTGGATTCGAACTATTTACAGCCTAGAAAACCCTATGGGGCAGTTCTCCTTTGTCATATGGGGTCACAATGAGCTGAAAGCGACCTGACAGCACCCAACAAAGACAACAACAGCATAAAAACTTTAATGGAATCAGTACGCATCTTTGGAGAGAAGTGAGTATTTAATTTATCTTACACAGGAAGCAGGGTATTCTGATCATTCTTATACCTTATATAAATTAAATTATGGATGCAATCTAATTTATTGAGTATATAAAAGGGGTGAAAAATACTTAAAAGTACCAGGAGAACATTTTGGATAATAGTCCTTTTGAAGATCAGTACCAAAAGTCCCTGTTAGTTATTCAGTATTCTGTTTTTGTTTTGCTTTGTTTTGTTTTTCAAAAGACACTTAATGAGCAGTCCCTGTATAGAAAGCGCTTTGCTAGATACCAAACCAAGACTGAGAAACCAAACCCGCTGCAGTCCAGTTGATTCTGACTCACGGAGACAGAATAGAACTGCCCTATAGGGTTTCCAAGGAGTAGCTGGTAGATTCGAACTGCTGACCTTTTGGTTGGCAGCTGAGCTCTTAACCACTGCACCACCAGGGCTAGATACCAGAGATTCAAACATCAGAGATGAGCCACTTACTGGGGAGATGCTAAAACAAGCCTGGAACACAATTCTAAAACAAAACAATGATTGTTAACTTAAAGTACATGCAAGCTGCAAAGGACACGTCCAAAAATTGTGACATTTTTTGAGAGTCACAAAAGACCATGCAAAAAGTTGGTATTTTAGCTGATCATCAAAGAGTGGATAGATGTTTTCTTAAGGTAAGATAGTAGGGCCATTCTAGAAAAGCAAAGTCATAGAGGAAGAATGCATGAAATGTTTAGGGAATTAAAAGCTGTTCAAAAAACCCTTTGCCCTCAAGTTGATTCTTGAACTGCCCATAGAGTTTCCAAGGAGCGCCTGGTGGATTCAAACTGCCGACCTTTTGGTTAGCAGCTGTAGCTCTTAACAACTATGCCACCAGGGTTTCCAAAAGCTGTTCAGCACGGTTGAAACAAAAATATGGAAGAGAGCACTGGCAGAAGAAAATAAAGTTAAAGAACGTAGGGGTGGGAAAACTGAATGCTATGCTAAGGAATTTAGATTTATTTTCCGTAAGTAATTGGAGTCACTGAAGAATTTAGAGCAAAGGAATCCTGTGATCAGATTTGCGTGATTGACCCTGAGTACCAAGAGTGAAGGACGAAATGAAGTTTACCAAGCAGAGACAGAGGCCTTAGCAAAGAATATCAGTAAAAGATCTTGAAGTGCTAAATTGTGTTAATCAGGCCAAGGTGTTGTGGAAATAGAATGAATGGAATATGATAACTGAATGTGGGAGGTAAGGAAAGAGGGAGGTTAGTAAAGAATTGACTATGGTAGCCATTACCATTTCCTGAGCATATTTAAGAGGATGAGCTGCGGATTTGGATGGATGGGTCTTTTTTGTTTATTTCTTTGTTTTCTGAGGATGTTTGTACGAGAACAAGTCTTGCTTGGTCTTATTGAACTTCAAATGTCTATTTTCCTCCAGTTGTCCATGGCCAGTTGGCAGTTGTATGTATGGATCCAGATCTCAGGAATTGTGTCAGAGAAGGAGATACAGAACTGGATGCCAGTAGTCCATGGAAAATTGGAGAAGGTAAGGGATTGGAAAGAGGAGCATGTGGAGTCAAAACCAGGACGGGGAGAGAAACCTGGGCAACAAGAACATTTAAGAAGTGTAAGTCTGGAGACTATTGTTTTGCTAGTTT
Source organism: Trichechus manatus latirostris (assembly GCF_000243295.1). Lineage (NCBI taxonomy): Eukaryota > Metazoa > Chordata > Mammalia > Sirenia > Trichechidae > Trichechus > Trichechus manatus. The sequence continues at coordinate 8,223,920 of NW_004443998.1, forward strand.
TCAACATTTAAGAGGTGTTAAGTCTACAGAATCTATTATCTTGCCTTTTTTTTTTTTTTTTTCTTGAGTAAGAGGGGTTGGAGGAGGTGGGGCGTAGATAACAACAAATGCCAGAAGGAAGTCTGGGAGAAATTTGTCATAGAAAACAAAGGGAGAAGCATCAAGTGGCAAGGAAGAAGAGAGTGGTCTTTATCGAATGCAGCAGATTACAGAGCATGAAGAATTCATTACAGGAAGGAAAACAGGGAGTAGGGAAGTGAGTCTGAAAGGAAAGAAATGACAAAGGACTAACTGGAGAGAGGGATCAGGGTGACATGTTGTGTGTGTGTGTTTTGTTTTTGTTTTTGTTTTTTTTAATATGAAAGTGACCATTGAATGTTTAGGCATCAACTCAAAACTAAATGTTTGAGACAGAGGATTGTCACAGATACGATGATAAAGTCAAATAGTAGGGTAAGTGCTGTGTGCCCCCACAAAAGCAGGAAGACAAATTGTGTCAAAAGGGGAGATCGCTTTTCCTCTGAGCATATTGGAAGAAAATGAGATGGGGTTTGGGATAGTTCTTAAACTTATAGAAGGGAAGGATGGAGCCGGGGGTGAGAAGTGTAAACCTGCAGAGCATACAGTTCCTTATAGCCTCTGTTTCCTCTGCAATGGTAATCTCCGGACGACTGCGAAGGGGTTAGGAGGCCTGGAGTGACCCAGATTCAGAAGAGTCACTGACACGAATGAGAGAGCTGACCAGGTACACGTTACAGCATTTCTGCGCCACAGAAGCCACCTAGTCTAGTCTACTGTGGGTCCTGAACCAGAAGCATCAGCATCAACTAGGAACTGACTTGACATGCAAATTCTCAGGCCCCACTAGCGACTTACTTAATCAGAAATTCCGTGGGTTGGACCCAACCACCTGTGCTTTAACAAGGCTTCTAACTGATTCTGATGCACTAAAATTTGAAAGCCACTGGCTTCAGACTTACATGTTCCCCTACTGGCAGTAGAAAACAACTGTTCCCCCCCTTACTTGTCAGAGCGCATGCTCTAAAGTGTATTGTTTCAGGTTCTTTCAAAATCTTTGAAAGAACAATCTTTGTATGGATTTCCTGAAGGGTTTGCAGAGCACCTACTTCCCAAGTTCTTATAAAATTCATCTCTGAATCACAGCACTCCAGGGAGAGTGTTCACATTTATCACGTCATCTTCCCTACTCCTTGAACTGCTTTTACTAATTATATTCCTTGGTGTCATGCTATCAGCTTACCCTTATAAGACTGATACATAAAAATTAATAGCTGACTGTAAGGATGGGTTTTAAGATGTTCATTATATACTAAAAAGTCTTTATTTAAGGTCTAAGAGCTGGGTTTCTCATCTCAGTGTCAGAAATGAACTGGTTTTGTATTTTGCTTGTTTATCTTGTTCTGCTTTTACTCTGTAGACTGAAAAAGGAAAAAACATACGTGAGAGAGGGCTGTTTCCCGCTTGTCTTCTACCTTTGCTCACTTCTCTTTTACTTCTCTCTACCTTTTTTACCCTGTGAACCTTGACTCACTGACAAATGGTAAGGCTTGAGAAAGCAATACTGTTCTGCTGGATCTCAGGATTGCACTAATCAAACGGAGCAAGGAGCACAAAAACAGGACAGACCTCCAATCACTAGTTTTGGTTAATGTTGAATACTGCTGCCTAAATCGAAAGGCAAGGTCACCTCCACAGTTTTCCTCATGCTGTAAAAATGCCACGATCCTTCCTCAGTTGGGAGCCATGTGGTCTTCAGACGCTCCATGATGCACATCAGCTGAATAACGTCTTTAACCACTACCGGAGTCACTTAAATCACCTTCTTTTGACAAATCAACATGGCATTTGTAGCTGATTAGGTTTTTCTCTGATGTCAGTTGAAATAAAGACAAGGAGGAGAAAATCAGAAAGCCAAAATTGCATACTACACTTTCTAACATTTTGTACCTCAGTCTGAGTCTTTGTGCCTCACTAACTTACAAGCTTATTTTCTCTTTGCCTAATCCTCATTACTGATATTTGGTTAAGTTTAGCTGGCTGTATTGCATGTATCTTAAGAGCTTGGCTGCTAACCAAAAGGTCGGCAGTTCGAATCCACTAGCCGCTCCTTGGAAACCCTCTGGAGCAGTTCTACTCTATCCTATAGGGTAGCTATGAGTCGGAATCAACTAGACAGCAATGGGTTATAGGATTGCATATAATTTAATAGGGTTCACAGACTATTTAGAATTGAATGAGGCCTAGAGAAAGATAGAGAGGGTGAAAAGAGAAAAAGATTCATTTGTTACCTATTCATCTTTCCTCAATTCTATCGATTTGTTTAATTTTATTATTTTGATTAAGCAGAATTTGAATTTGCTGTATATGCCTTTTAGAATCATCACCACAGGTAACTAGGGAACCGAAACTTCATCAGAAGAGTTTGTTATACGTAATACTATTGTGTTTTCCTCTTAGAGTCAATAGTATCGGATGCCTTCTGTGTTTGACCACTGTTGGTGTTGCTGTGACCAGCAACTACCAACTTGGTCTTGTAGCATCCAGTGGCATATGCTTCTGATTTGTCATTTAAAACCTCTGCTTCACATCACTGTTTCTGCTTCTGAATATATTCTGATCCCAATGAAAAACAGTTAGTACTTGATATGCTCATATCTTACTTTAATTTGATCTACATTGTTCCAATATGAAAGCTGGGGGGAAGAAAATGTTTACCAAATAAAGAAACAAAACAAAAACTGAATTCACATTCTCCATGATATTATTTGCCAAACGGTATGTCGAAGAACATATGTCTGTATCTAGGGTTATCTCTCTAACTATCTATCCATGTATCTATCCTTATTTAATATCTAATATTTATAGTAATCACTACATTGCATATAAATATACATATTTACGTAAAATATTGCTTATATCAAAAACATACAATCAGTTACACCTTTTTTTTTAATGATATGATGAACTTACTGAAACTTCCACAACAAAAACCACCGCCATGAATGTAAATTACAGCTCGCCTTGGGGTTTCTGACTTCCGCTTAGGCAAGTACAAGCGTACTGGAACGTCAATAAATGTGTTATCAGTCACTGTGATGTATTCATCTGAAACTGGTTGAGTATAATCCAGCATGAATACCATGGAAAGAAATTCTTCAAATCTCATAATGCCTATCTTTTCAAGAAACAAAGCCTGTAGGCAAAACAAAACAAAAAATTAAACATCTCGATCTTTAAATAGCATCAAATTCATATAAACAGAAAATAAAAAAAGGAAAGAAGAAAACACAGCAAGTAAATTAAAAGAAATAGACTATTTTATAAAAATTATTTCCAAGTAGTACTGTATAGATCTATTGCATAACCTGGTTGCCTTTGAAAATCTCGGGTATTCAGTATTTTAGATGAAGAGTCAATCTCATTCAAAAGGCATCAATTTGCTGGCAGTTTCTTTTATTCCTGTTCTAATTATTTCTTAATTCTAAAGTCTTATCTGAAAAATTTCAGGTCTTATAACTGCTCTTCTGTTTTTGTAGACATGTTGCTATAGTTCCCTTTTTAATTTTCTTTTCTTTTTTTTGAATAAACAATTTTTTTCTTTTTTCATTGTGATTTAGGTGAAAGTTTACAGACCAAATTAATTTCTCATTAAACAATTGATACGCAAATTGTTTTGTGACATTGGTTGCCAACTCCACAATGTGTCAACACTCCCCTTCTCCACCCCAGCTTCCTTGTTTCCATTCATTCTGTCAAATTCCCACTCATAGCAACCCTACAGGACAGAGTAGAATTGCCCCAAAGGGTTTTCTAGGGATGGCTGGTGGATTTGGACTGCCAACCTTTTGGTTAGCAGCGGAGCTCTTAACCAGGATTTTCAAAGCAAGTAAAAGAGTGCCTGGCACCGGTATATATTCAATAAATCTTGTCCTATCCACTAATGAGAATTCTTAAGAATGTCATGCTAATTGAATGTAATCAAGTAGAATATTCCTTAAAGCACGTTTTGGGAAATAAGCAAATGTAGCTAATTTGTCATTTGGTGAATTGGTTTTTAAGAATTAAACTTTTTTTGCAAATTGCCTTGTCTCTCACATTTTCTGCTTTGGAATAGATACTTAAGTATTTTTGAACAATAATGAAAGCTACCCCTTTAGAGATTATCTTGTGCTGTTGGGGTTAGTATACATGATTTTTAATTTTCAGAGTAACTCTGAAAGATATTTATTATTAGTATCCCCACAGGTCAAAAAATGTACAATAAAAGGTTAAGGAAATTGTCAAGTGTTGGACTGTTGCCAAAACCATATGCAGTCTTCTACCAAACTCTGCCTCCCAATTTGACATGGTGAAGAATTTATTTTTCAAGACCATTTTGTCAAGAATCTTACTCTTTACTTCCCTTTCATATGTTAAAAAAATGTGATTATTCTTTCTGGAATCAGAACTCTTAGTTACAAAATTCAGCCATGACAAGAACAGGAAAACCAAATTGTTTCCCTTGAACAACCAGAGACTGTTAAATTTACTGGAATAATCTTTAAAGCAATTACATACGTGCTTTTCTATTATTTTTTAAAGGGCAATCCATATTCAATATAAAATACATAAAGTGCATAATTTTAGTATAGCTAGACAATGGCAAAAATAAATTGTAGTTGAGAATGCAAAAGTAGAATTTTAGAGTTGGATGTTCTGAGACTATTCTAATCTTGATGATGACATCAACACAAGGCTCTCTGAATCTGAAATGCATGTGGGATGATCAAGGTCCTCTGAGCAGCCTGACTTGCTTACCCACATATTCTTTCATCTTACTTTAAATCAAGTAGTAAGAGCATTGGAGAAAGGGACAGTTAGGAAGAAGATAATTAGAGAGACAACCATAGATACTTCAAGATACTCCTAAACTAGAAGAGATAAGTGATTAGAGGGACAAATGTAAGGACTTAGCAGACACTGGCGGGAACTGTCTGTAGTTTTACAGAACCGATATTACAGTGAGAAGCACCACGGGACAGCCTCTCCCTCTTACGGTTGCTCTCCTATCTGATCATCGACTGCTGTTGCTGCCTTCTCATTCAGCCTCCAATTGTCACTGTCACAGATGGTCGTGGGTTTGTTTATTTGTTTTTGGTTATTATCACTATCATCATAGAACATTTCTGGGAGCAACCTGGTTTGGCAGAAAGAGCATGGGATTTGAAATGAGGCTGTCCTGGGTTCAGATTCTGAAATTGTCACTTTTTAACTGCATGAGATCTTCAGAACCTCTTTCACCTCCTCTCTAAACTGGTTAAAATAATTGCAAGGATAGGAAGGCATGAGTGGAGGTATATACTATACAAAGCCTGTACCGTACATTCTAAGAACTCAAAAAGTTGACTTCTCACCTTTTCTCCCATTTACAAAGGAATTATGTTTGCAGGAACTCATAAACCCCCTTGCATGTCCTAAATCAGATAATCCCTGAAATCCAGCAATTTAGAATTGAAGATGAACAAACAGAAGCCACAGAAAGAACAAGCTCCTTAAACATCAAACAGGTACAAACCTGTCTAGACACAAACTCTCTGCAGGCAAGTATTCTGTCTCACTCTGCTTTTCACAGATGCAGTGTTTTATTTACTTAATGTCATTTAGTTAATTTATCCTAACAAACAAACAATGATTCTTTCAAAATTGAAGTAATACAGTGCACAAGTACTCGTACTTAGACAACAAGACATCCCAATCTCCAGGAGAAAAAAATGTTCATCTTACCGTAAATACACAAGTTTTAGCAGTTGCATCCAAGGCCATTACTTTCCAGCTTTCTTCGACGTTGTCTGGGACGGGTGTATAAATATGAGAGGCAAAGAGAATACAAAACAATCCAAAACAGAGTGCTTTAAATCCCACCATCTCCCTCTTCCAGCCTCTTCAGAGCATTGACATTAATAAAAAGTAGATTGAGAACACTCTCAGGTGATGTGATTATCTTAGCAACATGAAACTAATTTCCAATTCAAAAATTTCAGCGTCAGTAGTAACTTGTTTTGAAATACAGATTCTCTGAATGAGATGTCATAATTCATCAGGTTACACATGCCTTATTATTACAGGCTTAAAAACTCCTATGGTCTTTCTTCACCCTATAATATCACAACCAAACCCATAAGAACTAAACTATTGAGATCTAAATAAGAGCTTGAATGAGGACTTTTTTTTTATGATAAATGAGTAAGCCATGAAGTAAAATTTCATGATTAGTTGGTTGCATGTTTTGTAAGAAGAGCTTGAATAAAAAAAAAGGTTTAGCTAATATTGAATATACAATGGACTGTCAAAAGAATAAACACATCTGTCTTGGAGGAAGTGAGACCAGAATTCTCCTTAGCGGCAAGTATGGTGAGACTACATCTCACACACTTTGGACATGTTAGCAGGAGGGACTAGTCCCTGGAGAAGGACATCATGCTCGGTAAAGTGGAGGGTCAGTGAAAAAGAGGAAGACCTTCAATGAGATAGATTGACACCATGGCTGCAAAAATGGGCTCAAGCACAACAATGATTGTGAGGATGGCACAGGACCAGGCAGTATTTCAGTCTGTTGTACATAGGGTTGCTGTGAGTCAAAATCGACTCAATGGCACCTAACAACAACAATCAACAATATTTAGTCAAATTCCAGGCTGATGCCAGTAAACCTGTTGAAATCAAAACCCCACTGCAGTTGAGTTGATTCTGACTCATAGCAACCCTAGAGGGCAGAGTAGAATTGCCTCATAGGATTTCCAAGGCTGTAAATTTTTTACAGAAGCAGACTGCCACATCTTTCTCCCATGGAGCTGCTGACTGTAACTATGGGCTCAAACACAACAATGATTGTGAGGATGGTGCAGGACTGGGCAGTGTTTCATTCTATTCTACACGGGATTGCTACGAGTTGGAAGTGACTCGATGGCACCTAACAACAATAACAACAGCAATGCAAAGGTGGAGATAGTAATCAAAATTATTTAGGCAATACAGTCAAAATCATACATATTTCAAGAAGTTTAGAGAAGGTGTCCGGAATATCTCAAAAGCTAGATGTCCTGTGGGTGACACTGGTTTTCCCCTATTTGGAAAGATGGGTAGAGGTATATGAAGTAATGACTGAATGACTTTAATCAGATCATAGCAGTTTGCGTGACACACAGTCAGCACTTAAGAAACATTAGCTATTGTTGTTGCTGAGATTGTTACTATCGCAGTCTCTTAACGATATGTGCTAGAAATGTCACTTTTTGTTTTTGTTTTTTTTCCAGTCAAAATAAATCAATCTCTAGCCTGAACCTGCCAATTTTTGCTTTAAATATTTTGAGGTGATATTAGTAGTTGTATAAAAATCTAGAATTGTTAGTTTATCCTAGTGAATGGAATTCTATCATTACAAATTTTCCCACATTTTATCTAATGAAAAACATTCTTTTATTTCTCTGGTATTAATATAGCTTTCTTTCCTTAGTGACTAGTTAGTTTTTCAACTTTTTTATGTTGTTATATGTGTAGTTTTTTTTTTAACAATATCAGGTTTAACTATTTTACATTTATTCTGATCTTATTTAATTTTATTGGATCATTTAGGTTTTTCTAAATTTAATATAATTATATATTTGAATTCAAAGTGTTCATTTTACTATGAGTTTTATATATATCTCACTTGTTCTATCTTCTTTCATCCTTTCTAATTCTGTCTTCTTTTTGGTTATTTTTAATATTCCCCTTTCTTGTCATTTATTTGCTAGTTATACACACGCAGTTTATCTGTTGGTTGTATTACAAATTACACTGGAGAGTGGCTGATGGGTTCGAACTGGCAACCTTTTGGTTAGCAGCCAAGTGCTTTAACCATTGTGCAACCAGAGCTAAATAAAACGTAAATATTGTTTATATACAATATGATATCAATTTTCATCAGTACTAGGAGAAGGTGGAGCTGTCGGTGTCAGTTGGTCCAAGTGTCTGGGCCTGAGGCATCCTTGCAATCCCTCGCCCTCCTGGCCCCTCAAACTACAGACCATTCATCAAGAATTTTGTGTCCAATGCCCAAAAGTTTGTTACCCGAGGATGAATGCTGACATGGATGCAGTTGATGCTGAAAATCAGGTGGAATTGGAGACAAAAACATGACTTATTAATCAAGTGTTTGTTAGAACTCCAACACACACTTGAGGATCTCTCTGCAAGAGGTGATGCAGTCAAAGAAGCAAATGTGAAGCTAAAGTCAGAAAACCAAGTTCTTGGACAGTATATAGAAAGCCTCATGTCAGCTTCTAGTGTTTTTCAAACAACTGGCACAAAAGCAAAAGAAAATAAGAGGTTGATATCCTCTGTGTTTTATGGAATTGCTGGGGTTTTTTTTCTTTAAAACTTGGATAGATTCCAAAAGTTACAGTACTGTTATTTGTGGCTTCATTGACTATCTGTGAAGATAATGGCAGATCTAGAGCACTAAGAGCATAACAGGAGACTTCTCTGGGTTTGTGTATTATGTTAGTCTATGAAAATGTACAAATGTAGAGACTTTATACTTAGAATTGCATATATTTATGAAAACTTGAAAATGAAAGTTTTATCAAATTTGCTTTTATTTTTAGTTGTAGCAGTGTCTTTTATTATAGGCTCAGTAGAAGATGATACAAGAAAATAACTACCATGTTGTGAAAAAGTGACCAAAATCATGTGTTGAATGCACAGCTTTATATGTATCCTGTCCGCCATCTTGTGTCTCTTTTCCATTTGCCTCTCCCTTCCCATTTCCCTTCCTCTTAGGAAGAAAAAAGTTGGTCCCACATTTGTAAAAGTAATTTTAATAGCTAATTATTCATGAGAGTAAACTGAACTCATTGTTGAAACTTTATCAAAATAATTTTCTCAGCTAAGGCCTGTCATTTGTTATATTTAGTAATAAGATAGGACTGTTGGTTTTCTTTTAATAAATTGAAAACAAAGACTGTAAAAATGAAGATTGTTCCTTGAAACTATGAATTTTCAAATTGGGAAACTCTGTTGTTCAGTACTTCCTTCTGCACAAAATAATCAACTTGGTATCTGAAAAAAAATGGGCTCTGATTGTGCATGTTTAAAATTGAAAATCTTGGGGAAAACAGAAATAGGATGGGAGAAATACTTGGTAAGTAGTAGTAACCAACTCCAAATGTTTTTGTTCCAAATTTGTGTTGACATCTTCACAGATCAGGTCTCTTGGGTTAACATACACGAAAGCGGATTAAGTCTGACTATCTTAATATGAACCACATTTAGAAGAGTACAGTTACAAAGAGTTTGGTCTCTTAAGGTTTATTTATAGCACCCAGAAGATCATTTTTTGCAAAAACCCTTAAGAGTTCGTTAGCATCTGATTCATGAAGAAAATGGGAGAGTTTTTCATGTGTACTAACTGATAATCTTCCTCAGTATTTCATCTCATCGCTTCTCTCAGAATTTTCTATAAGTCCAACTATTTGCAGAGTTTTGGGCATCTTTTTACTAAACAGTTTTTTTAAAAATCAGTTGTAGGTTCCATTTTAAAAGGGAATCTGTCAGAAGTAATGTTAAAATGTTAAGTATAATAGGAAGAGAGATCCACTAATATTGTTTATGGTTATTAGATTTGGACTACTTTTAATCATGGAATAATTTTATGATTGTATGGATGTAAGTATGATTTGTGAAACGACTTTAGCTGTATGAATACATGACAGTCATACTGCAAACATTCCGCATCCCTCTTGTGACCTAATTTACAAACATTTAAAAATTGTGTTGCAATTCTGCTTTGCTGTTTAATAAAAAATCGTTTCAGAGAAAAACAAAACAAAATATTCATCAGTACTTACCCACCTCTTCTTTTCCTTAAAAACACATGCAAAAATTGCTACTTTTTTATTTTATTCCATTAAAATAAACTTCTCTTTAGTATTTCTGGTAAGTGTTCTAACAGTTTTCTTACATGTCACTGAAGAGTTCGTGAAAAGGGTAACCAGAAACACCGTGTGGGCAATAGAATGCTACACACAATTTATCGAGGGTACCGATGCCCAAGAGTCCAAGTTACTGACCAAAGTTAGGCAGCTAGTAAGTGCAAAGTAAGGTCTAAACACATTTTTCCTAGGCCACATATTTAGAAATACGTGCACAGACACACACGCATATCCATATATCCGTACATCAAGCATTTGTAAAGCATACAGCAACATCTAATCCCTAAAATTGGGGTTTGAGGCTTGGAAATAGGCTAGGTCTGAGAGATGAAATAAAGTTCCATATAACAGACACTTGTTCTTAAAAGCTAGGCAAACATAAGTATATATCTGAGAAAGGTTTAATAATAATGGTTTAATATATGGAATACATAAACAACTTCTACAAATCAACAACAAAAAGACAATTCCATTTTTAAAAAGGCAAAGTACTTAAATAGACATTTCTCCAAAGAAGTTATACAAATCTTCAATAAGTACATGAAAAGATACTATTATTAGTCATCAACCCCTAGCCATCAAGTCAATTCCAACTCATATGGACACAATAAGACAGCGGAGAGCTGCTCCGTAGGGTTTCCAAGGCTGTAATCTTTGCAGAAGCTGACTGCTACATCTTTCTCCCACTGTCATGATTCATTAGAAATATACAAATCAAAACCACAATGAGATATCACTTCAAACTCACCATTATGGCTAATAACAGAAAAATGGAAAATGGCATGTATTGCTGAGGATGTGGAGAAATTTTATAACCCTTATCCATTCATCCATTGCTGATGGGAATGTAAAATAGTGCAGCTGTTGTAGAAAACAATTTAGCAGTTCCTCAAAAAGTTAAACACAGAACTATCATAGGACTCTGCAAGTCAAAAAGAATTGAAATCTGAAATTCAAGCGGAAGCTTGTACACCAGTATTCAACGCAGCATTGTTAACCACAGTCAAAAGGTGGAAACAATCCAAGAGTTCACCAACAAATAAATTCATGAAGTTATTTGTTCAATAAATAATGTGGTATATGCATACCTTGAAATATTATTCAACCCTAAAGGGAAATAAAGTTTTGTTACATGCTAAAACATAAACGAACCTTGAAAATATTATGCTAAGTGGAATAAACCAGATACAAAAAGACACATATTGTATGATTCCAACTTATAAGAAATATCTAGAATAGGCAAATGCATACAGACAACAGTTTATTAGTGGAGCAGGAATGAAGGGGAAGAGAGAATGGAGAGTTTCTGTATAAGGGATAGTGAGTTTCTGTTTGGGGTGATCCAAAGATTTTGAAAACAGATAATGGTGATGGTTGAATAATATGGTGAACGTCACTAAATTGTACTCTTATAAATGGTTACAATGGCAAATTTTTGTTATACATATTTTACCACAATATGATTTTTTAAAAAGAACAAAGTTGACAAAACTTTAGCTATATTGGCCAGGAGAAAAGACTCAAATTACTGTAGATAGAAATAAAAAGGGGGTCATTACTGCCAACTTTACAAAAATAAGAAGGATTATAAAGGATTACTATGAATAACAGTTTGCCAATAAATTAGAGAAGTTAGACAAGAAGGACGAAGTACTGAAACTAGCTTGCGTTGTAGTAGACTGGATAAACCTATACCAAATAAAGAGACTAAATTAGTACTTAAGAAACTACCACAAAGAAAATCTCAGACCAAGATAGTGTCACTGATGAAATTTGCCAAATGTATAAAGAATTAATGCCAAGTCTTTACAAACTCTTTCAAAACATAGAAGAAAGGAAATACTTTCCAACTCATTCTATGAGGACAGAGTTACTCTGATATCAAAAATCAGACAAACATAAGACAAGAGGAAAAAAAAAAAAAAAACCCTACAGACCAATATCTCTTAGAAGAAGGATCAGTAGTTGGAAAATACGGCCTTGGTAATAGAAACGATGCCGGAGATCACGATAGAATTTTGGAAGACCAACGACTTCTTCATTGCAAATACCTTTCTTCACCAGCATAAACAGTGATTATACACATGGGCCTTGCCAGGTGGAATACACAGGAATCAAATTGACTACATCTGTGTAAAGAGAGGAGCGAAAAGTTCAATATCATCAGTCGGAACAAGGCCAGGGGCTAACTGCAGAACAGGCCATCAATTGCTCACATGCAAGTTGAAGTTGAAGAAAATTAGAACAAATTCACGGAAGCCAAAGTACAACCTTGAGTATATCCCACCTGAATTTAGAGACCATCTCAAGAACACATTTGATGCACTGAACACTAATGACTGAAGACCAGATGAGTTGTGGAATGACATCTAGGACATTAGACATGAAGAAAGCAAGAGGTCATTAAAAAGACAGGAAAGAAAGAAAAGACCAGAATGGAGGTCAGAAGAGACTCTGAAACTTGCTCTTGAATGTAGAGTAGCTAAAGTGAATGGAAGGAATGATGAAGTAAAAGAACGGAACAGAAGATTTCAAAGGGCAACTCAAGTAGACAAAGTAAAGTATTATAAGGACATGAGTAAAGACCTGGAATTAGGAAATCAAAAGGGAACACACTAGGCATTTCTCCAGCTGAAAGAACTGAAGAAAACAATCAAACCTCGAATTGCAATAGTGAAGGATTCTATGGGCAAAATACTGAATGATGCAGGAAGCATCAAAAGAAGATGGAAGGAATACACAGAGTCACTGTACCAAAAAGAACTGGACAACATTCAACCATTTCAAGAGGTAGCATATAAGGAACCGATGGTACTGAGAGAAGAAGTCCAAGCTGCACTGAAAGCACTGGCGAAAAACAAGGCTCCAGGAATTGACAGAATACCAGTTGAGATGTTTCAACAAACAGTTGCAGCACTGGAAGTGTTAACTCATTTATGCCAAGAAATTTGGAAGACAGCCACCTGGCCAACCAACTGGAAGAGATCCATATTTATGCCTATTCCAAACAAAGGTGATCCAACTGAATGCAGAAATTATCAAACAATGTAAATAACGTAACATGCAAGTAAAATTTTGCTGAAGATAATTCAAAAGCAGTTGCCACGGTGCATGGACAGGGAATGGCCAGAAATTCAGGCCAGATTCAGAAGAGGATGTGTAACAAGGGATAACATTACTGATGTCAGATGGATCCTGGCTGAAAGCAGAGAATACCAGAAAATGTTTACCTGTGTTTTACTGACTATGCAAAGGCATTCATTCTACTGTGTGAATCATAATAAATTATGGACAACACTGAAAGAATGGGAATTCTAGAACACTTAATTGTGCTCATGAGGAATCTGTACATAGATCAAGAGGCAGTCTTTCAGACAGAACAAGGGGATACTGTGTAGTTTAAAGTCAACAAAGGTGTGCATCAGGGTTGTATCCTTTCACTATACTTATTCAACCTGTATGCTGAGCAAATAATAGGAGAAGCTGGACTATATGAAGAAGAAGGTGGTGTCAGTATTGGAGGAAGACTCATTAACAACCTGCAATATGCAGAAGATACAACCTTGCTTGCTGAAAGTGAAGAGGACTTGAAGCACTTACTGATGAAGATCAAAGACCATAGCTTTCTGTATGGATTACACGTCAACATAAAGAAAACAAAAATCCTCACTGTTGTACCAATAGGCAACATCAGGATAAAAGGAGAAAAGATTGAAATTGTCAAGGATTTCATTTTACTTGGATCCACAATCAACATCCATGGAAGCAGCAGTCACATTGCATTGAGCAAATCTGCTGCAAAAGACCTCTTTAAAGTGTTAAAAAGCAAAGAAGTCTAAGGTGCACCTGACTCAAGCCATGGTGTTTTCAATCGACTTATATGCATGCAAAAGCTGAGCAATGAATAAGGAAGCCAGAAGAAGAATTGACACCTTTGAATTATGGTATTGGTGAAGAATATTGAATATACCATGGACTGCCAAAAGAACAAACAAATCTGTCCTGGAAGAAGTACAGCCAGAATGCTCCATAAAAGCAAGGATGGCAAGACTTTGTCTCACGTACTTTGGACATGTCATCAGGAGAGACCAGTCCCTAGAGAAAGACATCATGCTTGGTAAAGTAGAGCATCAGTGAAAAAGAGGAAGACCCTCAATGAGATGGACTGACCCAGAGACTGCAACAATGGGCTCAAGCATAACGATTGTGAGCATGGCACAGGACCCGGCAGTGTTTTGTTCTGTCGTACGTAGGGTCACTATGAGTCGGAACTGACTCGACGGCACCTAACAATAACAACATACTGAAAGCTACTAATGAAAATAATCAAAGAATGCCTAGGTAATGTAGAGATTCACTGTGTTCCACTAACTGGAAGATTCAATATTGTTAAGATGTCATTGTAGCTTCTATAAAGGTCAGTGACTAGCTCCCATTTTTGTGTGTGGCCATGGTACAGAAATTCTAAGTAACTCAATGAACAATATAGACAGTCATGTACGGTTGGCTAAGAAACGTTCTTGGTCAATAAACAGTGAATGTCAGGCCCTGCAAGAAACTCATCTATCTTCATGGTTGATGCAGCAATATCATGAAAATATAATTTTCTGATGAAAAATACACTATGAGAAGCAAATTTAAGTCTGACTAGTATACGAATCCCAACTGATATACAGATTGCAAGGGAATATACCCCATCCATGTAAATGCCCTTACAATTCTCCTTCATTAACCTCACACCTTTCCACTCATCATTACTACCCTCATCACGTCCTGAAAAGTATAACTATCTCGCACCTTTTCTTTATTATAGTTTGTCTATATTAGAAACTGCTCCATCAGAAGGAATCAGATGTAGGATCTAAGATCAGAAAAAATAAATTATGTCCAAGAAATATAATCATTTTTATAGCTCTGATTTGAACCTAGTTGGATCAATAGTAATTTTATCATTCTTTCCACTATACTCCAAGACATCATAATTTAACTTTTGGATTACAATCCACTAAATTATGGGCTATATGTAAATACTATACAATTTTAAATTTTCATTTATCCAACTAATATATGGTACTTCCTGGTAAACAAAAAGGTAATGCTATGAATGTAAGAGCATCATGGAATCCATCCTCTATTTGGTCATGATCAACTTGAACTCCCATGTTTTGAACAACTGTAACATACTTAAGTTCATTATCTCTTATAAAACCATATTGACAGTTAAGAATGTAGATTGGAGGCAAATTCTGTAACTGGAAATCATTGGCCAACAAGGATGATATTCTATTATCAATAAGCCCTGGAAATGAATAACTGCATCTTCCAAAGCTGGTTCACGATAAGTACAGTCCTCTCTGTGCTTCTGAAGAAGCAACATACTCCAGAACTTAAATAGAGATTTGACTCCATAGGAATATGTTGAGTTTTTTCCCATTGCTTGGGGAAACTCTTTTTCTTTAGTCAAATGAAGACTCGTGAGTTTTATTGTCAAACCACTTATCTGAAACGGAACATGCTTGTTTTCTAGGTGGGATGGCATGTAGGTATCAATCGTGTGTCAGCCGGAGTAAATTAAAGCCTCCGCCTTAAGTTTTGTTTGTTTGTTTATTTCAGGTTCATTCTGAACCTATAAATATTATAATATTATATGAGTAAAAGTCTTCTAAAATAAATGATTGAGAAACCTTATTCCAGACATAGCTAACTAAGACATAAAGGCACAAAATCAGTATGATACTTAACGACTATTTTTACAATTTTGATGATATCTTTTAGGGTCATGAAAAAGTATCATGATAACTTCAACACTAAACTAATTTTACGGATATAATTTTTTTTCAACACACACATACACATATATATACACACACAAACACACGTATACACACGCATATATATATAAAATGAGGAATGTTTCAAAGTAGAGATATAAACAATACAAATAAATATAATAAAACATCATGATCATGGAAACTAAGGAAGAATTCTCAGTTTCACATAATATGCAAATGGTTGCACACAAATGAAAAAACATATAACAATAATGGATAATAACTTCCCTCTGGAGAGAAGGCTGTAATGCGGTGGGAAATAAGTTGAACAAATTATAAAAAAAACTTCGCTAATATCCATGAACTTGAAAAGCAGTACGTTTTATTTAGAGCCTCTGTATCTTTCCAGAGATGAAAGACTCATTCTCAGCTCTTGGGCAAGAAAAGCCCCGTATATTCCCTCTTTCTATTTCTCTGGCCCTGCAGCTACAGAAGAGAACCTGTAATTAATCTCCCAGGAGTAAATTGTCTTAGCTACAAATTGTCATCTACATCAATGACACCTGGACCAATGGAAATACCTGCTGTCTCTCCAGATGAAAAGCTTAGGATCTGGGGGATGTTGGTCTACATCAGCCTATCACTACAGCTGCTGACTGAATTCAAGGGAGGAAATAAATTGAAATCCAAGAGACACCTCAGCAGGAGAAAGCGAATCCAACCAACTCTACCATGCACTTTCAAGAGGCAAGAGTTTCCACAAGTTTATAAAGAAAATTAGCAAAGACAAAGTTTTCTGACAGAAGATCCCCCAAGCCCCAAATCTATCCCAGAATCCTCAGAGAGATGATTTACTGAGCAAAGAAGATCAACCATGAACTTCAATCTCAGAAGCTGTGGGGAAGAAGCTCATGGAGACTGCACAACGAGAAGACAAATAGATTTCACCCACCTCCTTCTCAAGTGGGGGCTGCTGTCTCAGAGGGTAGACCCAGCCCGTGTGTTCAATTTCTTCTCTTGCCAAATTATACTGAAATAAAG
Organism: Trichechus manatus latirostris; assembly: GCF_000243295.1. Taxonomy (NCBI): domain Eukaryota; kingdom Metazoa; phylum Chordata; class Mammalia; order Sirenia; family Trichechidae; genus Trichechus; species Trichechus manatus. The sequence goes on from NW_004443998.1 coordinate 8,240,703, forward strand.
AAATTAGATATTTGATATAACCCAGAGCAGTGTTAGAAAAAAGTGAGTAGACTTTTTCCTCGTAGGGACTGAAGAAAAACCCTCAAGATTTAAACCAAGGGAACCTGAAGTTAGCAGGCAATGAAAGGAACAAGATAAAATGCTTTTGTTATCATGACATCTTGGACCATTGTTGTCCCTTCTTGTGTCAAAGGCCACTATGCTGAAACCAATAAACTGAGATAGTAAGAATTCCGTTTCCCACCTCTGGACTCATAGCAAAATCACACTTGTTTATCACAGTCCCAAAAGCAGTGCTGCCTAGTACACTACAGGGTTATCTAAGGATCATACACCAAACCCCTCAGAAATACTTAGGGAACAGTGACTGGCCATGAGGGGTTTCATTTTTCACACGGGAGGGCTGAATGAGGAGGCGTCACGTTGCCTGAACTAACCTAGAATACTGGCAACCTTAGGAACGGAACGGCAACAGAAGTCACCACCTAGTTCCCACCACGGGGCAAGGCAGATGATTTTTGGTGCTGAACCTAGATGGAGTCACGCAATAGCATCCTTTGCATTTGAAAAGGAGAATTGCTGGTGAAACCCCTGGAATTTCCAGAACCTCTCGCATCTGACACCAGTTTGGAAACAGTTGGGCTTTTTACAGCTGGTATAACAGAGCCCCCTTGTGGGAGCTAAACTCTTCTACTCCTTCAGGGAAGGCTTTGTCCAAGACTCGGTGTCATAAGCTCAGAAGTTAATAATTCCAGGTGCTGATGGACAATTAAACTGTTATTTCCTCAAAAACAAAACTTGGAGAACTTGGAGAGAGAGACAAGTATGAATGGTGAGTCTACAAAGGTTATTTCATTGATTAAAAGTAGTTTTCCTTGGGTGAAGGGTGAGACAGTACACAATACAGGGGAAACTAACACAACCTGTACAAGGAAAGGTCATGGAGGCCCCATGGACACGTCCAAACTC
>NW_004443998.1:8242506-8296378 GCF_000243295.1 Trichechus manatus latirostris
AAAATGTTAAAAAAAAAAAAAAAAAGTAGTTTTCAATCTCCTAGGCTGCATGAGTAGAGCAGAACAGTTCTCTTCCACTAATGGCAAACAAAGGCATGGAGGATCAGGGGCACCATGGAGGGGCAGTGACAACGCTCTAGGCTGGTCCCAGTTTAAAGACACCGGAGCAGGTTATGAAGAAGCAGGCAAAGCCCAGGAACCCCCTCATGGGGGGAGCAATAAGTTACACTACGTTTATTAATATACCTTTTTTTTTATATAACACCTTGTTAAGATTTTACAGGGTATTAGAAATAACCAACAAACTTTAGAGGTGCAGTAGCTGAAGCCCAGAAAGGCTGACTGACACGGCTTGAAAATCGCAAAGTCAGGTCTAAGCCCACTTTTTCTAGGCCAGTGTTCTATCTGCTATAAAATTTTAATCAGTTACTAAATTCTGTGAAAGAGTCTCTGTGAATTTAAAAGAGAGAGAGATTAACGAAGACTAGAAAAATCAGTGCATGTGAAAGCTGGGCAATGAATAAGGAAGATCAGAGAAGAATTGGTGCCTTTGAATTATGTTGTTGGCAAAGAATATTGAATATACCATTGACTGCCGGAAGAACGAACAAATCTGTCTTGGAAGAAGTACAGCCAGAATGCTCCTTAGACGCAAGGATGGCGAGATGGTAAAGTAGAGGGTCAGCAAAAAAGAGGAAAACCCTCAATGAGATGGATTGACACAGCTGCTGAAACAATGGGCTCAAACACAGCAACGATTGTGAGGGTGGCACAGGACCGGCCAGTGTTTCCTTCCGTTGTACCTGGGGTTGCTCTGAGTCGGAACCGACTCAACACCACCTAACAACAACAACAAATGTAATTTGCCGGATTTATCCTTAAAAAGACTCTTCCAAAACACAAATCACTAGAAGGTCTACAGGCACTCATTTGTGGTCCATGGGGCATTCCAACCCCTCCCCCACAAATAACTCTACCATAAGTGAGCTAGTTTTTACAGGAGACCCGTGACTATTACACTCCAGCATTCTCTAATGTTGTCTGGCTTGAGTGTATAAATATAATAAGCAAAGAGAACACAAGTCAGTCCAAAGCACAGAGCTTTGCATTCCATCATATTTCTTTTGCCAATCTCTGCACAGTGGTAAGTTTATTATCAGTCCATATAATAATAAACGCTCCGTAACAGAGCAAACATAGATTGAGAATACTCTCAGGCAGTATCATTGTTTTAGCAACCCTGGAACTAACAGTGATAGCAGTAACTGTTCCTGCAATTACACAGACTCTTTGAAACAGAGTAGGCATCATTAGCAAAGAAAAACTGTCACAGTGACCCTTTGTCCTGCGACAATAGCCCAGCAGTAAATTTGTTTTGTTTTGTTTTGTTTTGAGGGCTTAAGTAGATCGTTGAATAAACCAAGAAGAGTAATTATATGATTGATTTGTTGCAAATTTTACTAAGAAGAGATTAAAAATCTGTCTACTGATATCTAGTTAACTTCGGGCTAATACTTATGAAATGAATCATTAGCGATTAAAAACCACTGCTTGATGTGGTGAGCTGAGCTTTGGACAAGAAAATGGAGATTCTTTGTTGTCCAACCTCCATCATTCATTCCTCCAATCCAGAAATATTTATTTAGTGCCTGCTGTCTGCTGGAAATTAAATATTTCAGAGCATCTTGCTGTTTAAAACTTTTTCATAGCTCGTGGAGCATATGGAATCTCACCCATTTTATGCTTCTGGAGTTCTTTGAGAGCATACTTTTCCCGCTGGACATATTTGCTTCCCTCCAGTGGGGACTTGTGTAACAGTGAAAGGCAAAACAGCTTGGGGTTTTGGGCAAAACAAGAGGTGCTCCATGTACCCAAATTAAAGGTGCCCCACGATAAAGCCTGCTACCCAAGGTTGGTGGGCCAGATGGGCTCCCACAAAACGTGTATCTTCACATAATATTTCTCAAAACCTGTATTACCAATCAAAAGTTTAAACACACTCAATGACTCAGCATACATTCTATTACTGAAAATATATGGTATCAACAAAAAATTCAAAGCAGAAAATAATCGGGTCTTGAAAGGTTTAATCATGGGAGAATCATCAGCAGTGGAAGAATCACTACTCTCTACACACGCTACTTGTGGCACTGCAGGTTCCTTTCTCAAGGTGATGATGATAGAGATATCAGTAGATGGCTCTGGATCAGAAAAGTGTTTAAGCCAGGAAAATCGGATAAGGGATTGCAGCTTCCCATTGGAGTAGCTGACATTAGTCATCTGTTAATCCATTCTTTATCTTTTCTGAAGATACATAAATGATGATGATGATGATAGAGATATCAAGAAATACTCTTGTGACCTACCCATATACCTTGTCCCTAGGAAACCTTGGCTTATTGGTCATCACTATTGATTCCTGTGGGTCAAGGGCCCCTAGTGACCGATCTGATACTGCTATTCATTAGGTGATAATTAAGATGATATGCCCATTTTTTCCTATAATGATTAAGTGCTGCCACCTGGCTTCTGCAATTCCAGAACTCCGTCGTTCCCATTAACACTAGGGAACTCAATTTCATAATACTATCTTCTGCTATAGGCCACCAACTATAGGTGACAGCTATCAGTGAGCTTCTTAGTGATGATGTCACCTTTACCACCACACTATCTACCTTATTTAAGGGAATATTCGATGGGCAATTTCAGGAAACAGTCATTTCTGGGATCTTGCGCCTTCTATATTAGATCAATTCTAGTATGACTGTATACTCTGAGCATTGTATCCCTTTCTCAACATTCTGCCAAGGCATTTCTGGCATTTCCCTTGCATTTAATGTCAGCCACCATTTTATCCAAGATTTCATGAACTATCCCAGCAGCATATCAGGACTGTTTCCAGGTCCCTTCCTAGGGCATTAAATCTTGAGTCACACAAGAGTGGACTGACTCATGTCAACAGACTCTCCGTTATGCAATCTCGATTCCACATTCTGTTTAGTTCTTCTATTTACCCTGTTTTCAAGATAATAAATTATAGTTCTGTCATCCTCAGAAAATGATCAGTCAGCTTCTTTTAAAATATCATTGCAAACTCATCTTCTAGGTTTAAATTAATTGCAATTCTTAATATTGAAACTCATGTCCCTTCTTTGGCCAACCTTCAAGTTGACTCATGAGTCCTTCTGATGTAACCCTACGAATTATTGATGGCTTTCTCAAAATCTGCAGTCTCAAAATATTCCAGGCTTCTCTTGTGAAATATGTGCTCCAGTTCCGTAATCAGCAATTTAACAACAAATTCCTGGTTTGTGTTAATGGAAACAACACTATGCAATAGCACGAAAGAGAGCTATTGGGTTAGTCATAAGCTCATACTTGACTTCCAAACTCAGTTCAGGATTAGACATTTTTACTTAATCACTTCTATATTACATTTTTATCTCATTTTTTCCAGACAGAGAATCTGAGAATCCGTGTTTTCAAGGGCATAGTGTTGAGAAAATAGAATGTTCCATAATTAATAAGTTGCTTTAGCCCACCTTAAAAATTCAACAGAACTAGAATATCAATACTAATACCATCAACACAATCAATTATGATAACTAAAAAGTTTTGTTTATTATCTTTTGCATATTCCTATCCTGATACCTCCGTATTTGGGGAGGATGTACTTTTTCTTCATTGTCAGATCACTTAGCCACCACATACTGCACTTACTCTCCTATGATCCCCATTTAGTCTCTTTATTTTTCAAAGGATTATTGTTAAAATGTTACAACGAGTTCCAGGTTGCTTGAGAGATTGAAAGCAAAACTCTCTTGAATTTGATTTTGGAAAACAAACTTTTTTTACTCCCCATTCTCTCCTTCCCTCAGCCCCTAGGAACCACAAACCTACCTTTGTCTCTTTGCATTTGCCTATTCTAGATATTTCATGTAAGTGGGTTCATACAATATTTGTCCATACATCTTAGCATAATATTTTTTTACTTAGTATAATGTTTTCAAGTTCATCCATGCCATACCATGTATCAGATATCAGAACTTCAATTCTCTTTATGGCTGAATAGTATTCCATTTTATGTATATACCACATTTTATGTGTGTACATTTTTTTTAATCCATTCATCTGTTGGTGGACACTTGGGTTGTGTTCACCTTTTTGTTATTGTGAGTCATGCTGCTATAAAAATTGGTGTAAAAGTACCTGACTCCAGAGGGAGGTCCTTCTTTGCCTCTTTTATCTTCTAATAGATGCTAGCAATCCTGGGCGTTCCTGGGCTTGTGGACGTATCTGCCTCCCTCATCACATGGCATCTGTGTCTGTGTCTTTTGTGTCCGTTTTCCCAGGCTCAGTCACAGTCCCAAACCTGCAACAGACTTGTCCTGTGGCTGACTTTAACCAGCATCTTTGTTATGTCATTTAAAGGGGTAAGAGGTACCAGACAGTCCAAGAGGAATCTAAGGCTTTTCTGGAGCTGGGAGCTCTGTCCATTTATGGACTTTGTTTTTTGAGTCTATGAAGCAACATGAAAACAGTTCAGGGTGAACTACAGCCTCCCCACAGGTGTCCATCACACAGAATCTGTGTGAAATACCTATCTGTGGAGATATGAGTGCCTTCCCCACACCTCAGCCTTATCAGTCTAATTACACCCACACTATCCCATTGGATTCTACCTCAAACACTTTCATAGTACGTCACAATTTTCACCATGTTCTCCTGGATAAAGTCCAAATTCCTAAATCCAGTGTGTAATGCTCCATGTTTGTCTCAGTGCCTGCAGTTACCCAATAACACCCAACAACTGCATGCTCTGTCCTTGTCACACTTCTCTGCCTGCAATGTGTTACCTCTCGCCCTCTCCCCGCCTGCCCCTCTGTGGAGCACCTAATTAACTTTCAACTCTCAGTTCAAGGGTTACTTAAATTCTTTCTCACAAGCAGTGCTACCTACTTCCTTCCTTTGTGCACATATTTAAACTGGTCCAAACTTCTATCACAGTAAATAGCAACATTTTACTGTTTTTATTTATATACAGGGCACACATTTGAGCTCATCGACTTAGATGGGCAAGAAACACTGAATTTCTACTTTGTTTAAAGCAAAATGAATCAGTGAAGAAGTTGAGGAGGTCCATCTCCTCATTGGACATTAAACCATGTTGTTCTTGGTGAGATGTGACTTTAACTAGATTTTCATAGTTCCTTCAAGTACCATGGCTTTCCTGCTTTCCTTATACTCTTAAAACAAGAAAAAAAATCTCAGTGTCGGTGGGAAACTGGAGCCTACTACTTAACTCCATTGGATGCATCACACATTTATGGAGTGCTCCTTTAATTACAGGATTCCTGGGTGGTGCAAACAGTTACTGTGCTCAGCTGGTAACTGACAAGTTGGAAGTTTGAGTCTACCCAGAGGTGCCTCAGAAGAAAAGCTTGGTGATCTACTTCCAAAAAATCAGCCATTGGGAGCCCTATGGAGCACAGTTCTACCTCGACACACGTAGGGTCACCATAAGTTGGAGTCAGCTTGTCCACTGGAGACTGTAGCCGCTAACCTCAGGGACCACCACCCCAGCTCAGTGTCCTGAACTTCTCTTTTCTCTCTATTCTACTGAAAGGCCTGTTTCATTTCAGCTTTTGTTTTGGGCTTCACAGAAAAAGAGAAGTCTGTCCTTCCTGCCCTACAAAAATATTCCTGTGGCAAAAAATTAAAAGGACCCAGCAACCTTCTTGGAACAGTGCAGAAGGAAAAGCTCAGAGAAATCACACATAAATTAATGTCCTAAGAAATTAGCCTACAGTCTCCATGAGGGTACAACTGGATTTGTCTTGGTTTAACTTTGTCTCCAGAGCTCAAACACTGCCTGGATGGGTAGGCCCTTGATAAACATTGGATAGTGCATTAAAAATGGTATCTCCCTGCTCGGATGTAAGATCCTTGAGGACAGCAGCTCTGTGTACTTACGTGCCATAAGTGTTTAGTCAATGTATGTTAAATGGATGGATGAATAGAAGGATGAATTAATGTTTTCTTTGGCACGTATGTCACTTTAAGGAATTGCACTGCCAGGAATGCTTACGTATAAATATACTTGTCTATATTTTGTGGATAAAAGTACAATGATATAAGACTTGAGATTGATCAAACAATAAACTCTATGACAACTAATCCTACGATACACCACAATGATTTTATCTATGTTGTTGTTATCGTTGTTAGGTGCCGTTGAGTCAGTTCCAACTCATAGCGACCTGATGTACAACAGAAGGAGACACTGATCCTCATGATTGTTATGCTTGAGCCCATTGTTGCAGCCACTGTGTCAATCCATCTCGTTAAGGGTCTTCCTCTTTTTGGCTCATCCTCTACTTTACCAAGCATAATGTCCTTCTTTCGGGACTGATCCCTCCTGATAACGAGTCCAAAGTATGTGAGACAAAGTCTCACCATTCTTGTTTCTAAGGAGCATTCTGGCTATACTTCTTCCAAGACAGATTTTTTCTTTCTTCTGGCAATCCATCGTATATTCGATATTCTTCGCCAAAACTAATTCAAAGGCGCCAATTCTTCTCTGGTCTTCCTTATTCATTGTCCAGCTTTCACATGCATATGAGGAGATTGAAAACACCATGGCTTGGGTCAGCAGCACCTTAGTCCTTTTAGTGAACTCTGCTTTTTAACACTTCAAAGAGGTCTTTTAGAGCAGATTTGCCCAGTGCAATGCGTTGTTTGATTTCTCGACTGCTGCTTCCTTGGCTGTTGATTGGGGATCCAAGTATAAAATGAAATCCTTGACAACTTCAATATTTTCTCCATTTATCATGACGTTGCTTATTGGTCCCATTGCGAGGATTTTTGTTTTCTTTATGTTGAAGTGTAATCCATACTGAAGGCTGTGGTCTTTGATCTTCATCAGTGTCTCAAGTCTTCTTCACTTTCAGTAAGCAACGTTATGTCATCTGCATATCGCAGGTTGTTAATGAGTCTTCCTCCAATCCTGATGCCCCGTTCTTCTTCATATAGTCTAGCTTCTCGGATTATTTGCTCAGGATACAGACTGAGTAACTGTGGTGAAAGTATACAGCCTTGACGCACACTCTTCCTGACTTTAAACCATGCAGTATCTCCTTGTTCTGTTCGAACGACTGCCTCTTGATCTATATACAGGTTCCTCAGGAGTACAATTAAGTGTTCTGGAATTCCCATTCTTCCCAATGTTATTCATAATATGTTATGATCCACACAGTCAAATGCCTTTGCATAGTCAATAAAACACAGGTAAACGTCTTTCTGGTATTCTCTGCTTTCGGCCAGGATTCATCTGACATCAGCAATGCTATCCCTGGTTCCATGTCCTCTTCTGAATCCAGCTTGAGTTTCTGGCACTTCTCTGTCAATTTACTGCTGCAGATGCTTTTGAATGATCTTCAGCAAAATTTTACTTGCATGTGATATTAATGATATTGGTCGGTAATATCCACATTTGATTGGATCACCTTTCTTTGGAATAGGCATAAATATGGCTCTTCCAGTCAGTTGGTCAGGTAACCATTTTCCAAATTTCTTGGCACAGACAAGTGAGCACTTCCAGCCCTGCATCCGTTTGTTGAAAGATCTCAATTGGTATTCCATCAGTTCCTGGAGACTTGTTTTTCGCCAGTGCCTTCATTGGAGCTTAGACTTCTTCCATCAATACCATCGATTCTGAATCATATGCTTCCTCCTGAAATGGTTGAATGTCAACCAATTCTTTTTGGTATAGTGACTCTGTGTATTCCTTCTATCTTCTTTTGATGCTTCCTGTGTCATTCAGTATTTTGCCCATAGAATCCTTCACTATTGAAACTTGAGGCTTGGATATTTTCTTCAGATTGTTATCTATAGCGGCACCTAAGCAATTGTTTGTACATTTGTACAAAAGAAAAAAATCCAACAAAGGGAGAAATCATGAAGTTGTAGATAATGTGTGGTCCTTTCTCCATTATGGAGCCCTGGTGGCGCAGTAGTTAAAGAGCTTGGCTGCTAACGAAAAGGTCAGCAGTTCAAATTCACCAGTGGCTCCTTGGAAACCTTATGGGGCAGTTCTACTCTGTCCTATAGGGTTGTTATGAGTCGGAATCAACTCAATGGCAATAGGTTTGGTTTTTTTGGTTTGACTGATTCCAAACTAGGCTTAAAGAAAGATGTCCCTTGTTGTTGGATAGAATGACTTAATATCATAAAGATGTCAGCTCTCCCTAAGTTCATTTATAAATGTAAAATAATTTTCTTATCCCAATAATTTTTATTATAACTTTTTTTATTCTTATTAATAAAGCTAAATAACTTTATACTAAAGCTCTTCGGGAAAAAGAAACATGTAAATATAGCCAAGAAAACAGAAAAAAATAATAATATGAAGAGGGAATAACCCTACCAGACATTAAAACATACTACAAACCATCTATAATTAAGACGGTGTGAAATATATGCATGAATAGACAAACAGACCAGTGAAATAGAAAGCCCAGAAATACCCAAATATATACGAAAATTAGTATTCTGCACTGGTAGCATCTCAAATCACTAGGACAAAGATTGAATTACACCTCAATACTGCCGATTTTTTAAAATAAAATGGTGAGCTATTGCTGTTACTTTTTCTTCATTTTTAGCAAAACTTAATTTTACATGTTAACATGTTAACTAACACTTCTACTGTTTTGCAATTTTTGTTTTCCTTTTTTATTGTGAAATATGACTAACATCCAGAAGATTACGTGAAAACATGTACATTTTGAAGAAGAAGAAGAAAGCTAACACTATGCACCCACCATTCAGGATAGAAGACAGAGCTTTGCTGGTGGCCTAAAAGGTCTCATGTGCTCTCACTGTTCACATGCCCCCCTAGTCTAGCAACTCTTTTACAACTCGTTTCTTCTCTGAAACTTAGATGTTAGCAGCCCAGGAGTCTGCCTCCTCTTCACTTCTTGTCTTTGACTTGACCTTTCTGTATGAGGTAGTCTAACTCTTTGCCCTCAGTGATGATCTACGGGCTGATCCCTCTCCAAAAAACCCATATATTTTACGGCAGAAATAAATTTATTGTCACAAGATTCAAGTATTAAAAATGCAACTCTATGTGTTTGCTATAATGAAACCTCATTTAGTTCTTATCGTCTCATAATTGCCCATGAGGGGAATTTTTATTTTTGTTAATTCAGCATAAACTCAGTTCCTTGCAGTTTAAAATTTGTTCTCTTTTGGGTAATTGCTCAGTCAAATTAGGAGTATCCCTTGACTTTTCCTGCCTTTATCAACACATGGCATTCTCTGTTCTGTGTTAGAGGTCAGGGGTGGAAATATCCGATCCCTGGCTGCCTATTGCCAGTACTAACCTATTTCTGATCTATTGATCCTCCTGCCAAGAAATGGACCTGGGGTCTTTCCTCTTCACTACTCTTTTTCTTGTTTCTTCAATGTTTTCGAATGTGAATGATATTGAAATTGCAAAAACTTGAATAAGAATATCCATTCAACACCCTTGCAAGCTTCCAGTTCACTTAGGTCTGTTTTGAAACTTCTAACCATTGACAGTCTTGAATCTAAATTATGTCTTTAAGATCATACATCATTATGCCTGTAAAATCATAAATCAATTTTAAACACTGAGGCAGTTCTGAGAATCCTCCATTTGATTTCACACATAGGTCCTCATCCAATATAGAGCAACCCCACAGATTTTAGACAGCTGTATTTTCCTCTTTTTTATCTCTATTTTTAGCATAGCATCTTTCAGTTAGGTTGTAAAGATATTACCCTCAAAAGGAGAAACATTTGCCACTTTTTATTACTTAATCCAGCAACAAGTGCTGGGTAATGTCAAGAGAACAAAAGTGTAGTATTCCCTTGGTTATAATCAATGATAAATTCCTTGATGAACCTCTGTCTTCCTCGAAATTCTTGGCATAGTCCCCGTTCATGCACGCACTCTCTCTTTCTCTCAGACAAAGCTAAATTAAACCAGCTTAACTGGTGAGGGTCTCAAAATGAACTTTGAGCCCTCTAATTTGTAGAATTTATTGTTAGGACACCAAAGTTTAGATCAGAAGTAACTTGGTAAATGCCTGGACTCAGAACGATGAACGTTCACAAAGATCAGTTTTCCAAGCTCATCGTGCCCTCCACTCAGCCTTGGTACTCTCTCTTAGGTTACATCAGTCTCTCTTTTTTCAAATTAAAGCTCATCCATTCCTGCTTCAGGGGAGACATACTATGAAATTAGCTTTATAAAACATTGTGGTTTCTAGGTATTCAATCAGTGAGGACGTACAGATGTATAACACAACATGATTTCCTTTACTGTTACTCCTAAGAACTCCTGAAGTCAAAATACTGAAAACCCTGCTACTGCAGATTTTACTGTTTTTTATTTTATAAAACACATGAGTTAGAACCAACTCGATGGCAACTAACTATGGCAACAGTAACTGAAATAAATATTAAATGAGCCACTGAGAGGCAGTGTAGTCCCAAAAATTGTCCTCTGTCCATTAAAAAATAGATATTGATTTTCCTTTTGTCTCCAGAGCATACTAATGTTACTGCCAAAGATTTTAGTGTACATAAGGGATGAGAAAAATATCATCACATCTCATTCTTTTTACTGGCTCTATTTTCTCTACAACTAGAAAACTAACCATTTTGGAAACAAACCCTGGAAAATGTGAAGCTTTGCTGTTAAGAAAAATAGTTTTGCAGCAAAATCATAAAAAGAAAACGCATATCTATTATCAAAAGGGACAGAAAAGGGATGAATCCAACCTTTTTCAAGTATCTAATTTGAGCCAAGCACACCTGTTTTTAAAAAATAATTGCACTGAAACAAATTCAGTGGAAAAAATATGAAGCAAGGATTAAATGATCCACCATGAAGATATAAGGCAGCTTTGTAAGACCAAACAAAAGCAAACTCATACGAAAATATTTTTATGGAACTGGTAGAGGAATTTTCTTGGTTCCTGCTCCATCATTGAGTAACATTATTTAGTGACTATGCCACCCACCACGTCGTTTCTGTGAAAGGAAACTCAGAGACATGAGCGTTAAAAAAAAAATCATTTTTCTCTCTTGCAATGATTTGCAAAAAATATCCATGCTTTAGGAAAACCAACTGTCCAAAAAGAAAGAACACAGCAGGTACTTAAAGTAAATAGAAAAATAAACAAACAAGCAAAAACATTACCAGAGTTACAGCTGTTTGTTCAAGGTGGGAAAATAACAGTTTGCTCACCTGATTTTCATATCCCACGGGGTCAAAAGTTATCACATATCTCTAGTTAGCCATCAGTATTTCAAGTCAGGGAGTTAACAACTTAGAGAAAGGGCTCAAGGGCTTATTGTGGCACAGTGGTTAAGCTCTCGGCTGCTAACTGAAAGGTCAGAAGTTCGAATCTACCAGCCTGTCTGCAGGAGAATGATGTGGCTGTAAAGATTACAGCCTTGGAAACTCTATGGGGCAGGATTTTTTTCTTTTCTTTTTTTTTTTTTTAGTTACTAGACAAAAAGACCCCCATGTGTCTGTCAGTTTCTTATACTGTGGGGGCTTGCGTGTTGCTGTGATGCTGGAAGGTATGCCACGAGTATTCGGATACCAGCAGGGTTACCCATGGTGGACAGGTTTCAACTGAGCTACCAGACTAAGACAGACTAGGAAGAAGGACCCTTCAGTCTACTTCTGAAAAGAATTAGCCAGTGAAAACCTTATGAAGAGCTGCGGAACATTGTCTGATATAGTGCTGGAAGATGAGCCCCTCCTCAAAGTAGAGTCAACCTTAAAGACATGGATGGAGTCAAGCTTTCGGGACCTTCAATTGCTGATGTGGCACGACTCAAAATGAGAAGAAACAGCTGCCAACATCCATTAATAATCAGAACGTGGAATGTATGAATATGAATCTAGGAAAATCGGAAATTGTTGAAAGATATCCTCGGCATTAGTGAGCTGAAATGGGCTGCTATTGGCCACCTTGAAATGGACAATCATATGGTCTACTATGTGGAGAATGACAGCTTGAAGCGGAATGGTGTTGCGTTCATTGTCAAAAAGAATGTTTCAAAATCTATTCTGAAGTACAAAGTTGTTAGTGACAGGACAATATCCATACCCCTGCAAGGAAGACCAGTTAATATGACTATTATTCAAATTTACACACCAACCACTAAGGCCAAAGATGAAGAAATTGAAGATTTTTACCAGCTTCTGCAGTCTGAAATTGATCGAACATGTAATCAGAATGCATTGATAATTACTGGTGATTGGAATGCGAAAGTTGGAAACAAAGAAGAAGGATCAGTAGTTGGAAAATATGGCCTTAGTGATAGAAACTATGCTGGAGATTGCATGATAGAATTTTGCAAGACCAACAACTTCTTCATTGCAAATACTTTTATTCACGAACATAAACGGCGACTATACACAAGGACCTCATCAGATGGAATACACAGGAATCAAGTTGACTACATCTGTGGAAAGAGACAATGGAAAAGCTCAATATCATCAGTCAGAACAAGGGCAGGGGCTGACTGCAGAACAGACCGTCAATTGCTCATATGCAAGTTCAAGTCGAAACTGAAGAAAATTAGAACAAGTCCACGAGAGCCAAAGTATGACCTTGAGTATATCCCACCTGAATTTAGACACCATCTCAAGAACAGATTTGATGCTTTGAACACTAATGATCAAAGACCAGAGAAGTTGTGGAATGACATCACGGACATCATACATGAAGAAAGCAAAAGATCATTAAAAAGACAGGAAAGAAAGAAAAGACCAAAATTGATGTCAGAAGAGACTCTGAAACTTGCTCTTGAATGTCGAGTAGCTAAAGCAAAAGGAAGAAATGATGAAGCAAAAGAACTGAACAGAAGATTTCAAAAGGCAGCTGGAGAAGACAAAGTAAAGTATTATGACGACGTGCAAAGAGCTGGAAATAGAAAACTAAAAGGGAAGAGTACACTTGGCATTTCTCAAGCTGAAAGAACTGAAGAAAAAATTCAAGCCTCGAGTTGCCATAGTGAAGGATTCTACGGAGAAAATATTAAACGACGCAGGAAGCATCAAAAGAAGATGGAAGGAATATACAGAGTCATTATACCAAAAAGAATTGGTCGATGTTCAGCCATTTCAAGAGGTAGCAAATGATCAGGAACTGATGGTACTGAAGGAAAAAGTCTAAGCTACACTGAAGGCATTGGAGAAAAACAAGGTTCCAGGAATTGACAGAATACCAATTGAGATGCTTCAACAAACGGTTGCAGCGCTGGAAGTGATCACTCGTCTATGCCAAGAAATTTGGAAGACAGCTACCTGGCCAACCAACTGGAAGAGATCCATATTTACGCCTATTCCCAAGAAAGGTGATCTAACTGAACGCAGAAATTATCAAACAATATTATTAATATCACATGCAAGTAAAATTTTGCTGAGATCATTCAAAAGCAGCTGCAGCAGTATGTCAATGGGGAACTGCCAGAAATTCAGGCCAGATTTAGAAAAGGACGTGGAACCAGGGATATCATTGCTGATGTCAGATGGGTCCTGGCTGAAAGCAGAGAATACCAGAAAGATGTTTACCTGTGGTTTAGTGACTATGCAAAGGCATTCAACTGTGTGGATCATAACAAATTATGGATAACATTGCAAAGAATGAGAATTCCAGAACACTTAATGGTGCTCATGAGGAAACCGTCCATAGATCAAGAGGCAGTTGTTCGAACAGAACAAGGGAATACTGCGTGGTTTAAAGTCAGGAACAGTGTGCATCATGGTTGTATCCTTTCACCATACCTATTCAATTTATATGCTGAGCAAATAATTCGAGAAGCTGGACTATATGAAGAAGAACGGGGCATCAGGATTGGAGGAAGACTCATTAACAACCTGCATTATGCAGATGACACAATCTTGCTTGCTGAAAGTGAAGGGAACTTGAAGCACTTTCTGATAAAGATCAAAGATCACAGCCTTCAGTATGGATTACACCTCAACATAAAGAAAACAAAAATCCTAACAACTGGACCAATAAGCAGCATTGTGATAAACAGAGAAAAGATTGAAGTTGTCAAGGATTTCATTTTACTTGGATCCACAATCAATACCCATGGAAGCAGCAGTCAAGAAATCAAACAATGCATTGGATTGGACAAATCTGCTGCAAAAGACCTCTTTAAAGTGTTGAAAAGCAAAGATGTCACCTTGAAGACTAAGGTGTGCCTGACCCAAGCCATAATATTTTCAGTTGCATTATATGTATGCCAAAACTGGGCAATGAATAGGGAAGACTGAAGAAGAATTGATGCCTTTGAATTGCGATGTTGGCAAAGAATATTGAATATCCCATGGACTGCCAAAAGAACAAACAGAACTGTCCTGGAAGAAAGTACAGCCAGGATGCTCCTTAAAAGCAAGGATGGCAAGACTTTGTCTCACATACTGTGGACACGTTATCAGGAGAGACCAGTCCCTGGAGAAGGACATCATACTTGGTAAAGTACAGGGTCATCGAAAAAGAGGAAGACCCTCAACGAGATGGATTGACACAGGGGCTGCAACAATGGGCTCAAGCATAACATCGATTGTGGGCTTGGCACAGGACTGGGGAGTGTTTCATTCTGGAGTATATAGGGTCACTATGAGTTGGAACTGACTTGACGGTACCTAACAACAACAACAGATTAAAAGAATAAAGAGGCTTGGTGGCACAACAGTTAAGCACTTGGCTGCTAACCAAAATTTGGTGGTTTCAACCCACTAGTGGCTGCGCAGGAGAAAAGACCTGTTGATCTACTCCCATAAAGATTAAAACCAAACCAAACCTGTTGACATCGAGACAATTCCAACTCATAGTGACCCTATAGGACAGAGTATAACTGATCTATAGGGTTTCCAAGGCTTACATCTTTACGGAAGCAGACTGCCACATCTTTCTCCTGTAGAGCAGCTGGTTGGTTTGAACCATTCAGTTAGCAAGCTGAGTGCTTAACTACTGTGCCAGCAGGGCTCCTTCGTAAAGAGTACAGCCTTGGAAACCCTACAGGGCAATTCTTCTTTGTCCTATAGGGTTGCTATAGTTAGAATCGACTTGACTGGTAGCTTTTTTTTTTTTTTTTTTTTTTTTGGTATGACTCCAAGGCACACAACAACTCTAGATGGAATGTTTTTGCTCTTTTTAGTTTATCTGAGGATGCAAATGCCCTTTTTCTAACTGTTATGTGATGTGCTTAGGCAATCTGGCAGCTGGGAAAGGTATACATTTCACTCTCTCAAGCTCTGCTTTTAGTCAAACTTCCCACTGAAAGTCTTTCAAAGGTTTGACTACATAAGTTTGTTTAACTGCCTTATATATTTCAGTATAAATAATTTGATGTTTGGTTTATTTGGCCTGGTTTTTATTTATTTTACTGTGATTAATAAATGAAAAGGTCCTTGTTGATCTGATTAACAAATCAGAGCCATATGCAACTGCAGTCTGAAATTTAATTTCTGTCTGAAGGCTTTGTAAAGCCCTCGGGGTCATAAGTTAATCATTTTTAGTTGCCAGAAGTACCTTTATTGCCCTTATAAAGCTTATAATTCCAAGACTAGGATCCAGGAATCATCCAATGCACTCCTACCAAGTTCTGCCTACACGTTCAATGTTAAACCTGTTGCCGACCAGTCCATTCCGACTCATAGCGACCCTACAGTACTGTTAACTATAGAGGTATCACTCTTTCTCTAATATCCCCTAATGAGCCAATATGCCTATCCTACCAGAAAGTGACATTCTTCCTAAATCGATAAGTCTAGGAATCAATAAATCACAGAACAGATAGCCAGCAGGATTTTGTGGCATTATTTTTACATGAGAAGCATACTCCTTATTCTTCAACAGTGAACTTAACATGCCTCATTAAATAAAAGTTATCTGTAACTGAGATGTTTCTGGCATATTCATGGCTATAAATCTGATTTATCCAATTTATCCTGGAAAGAAGACAGATTTCTATTGAAACTGTGCAAATAACTATGTTGTAATAAAAAATAGTAGGACACAGTAGGACACACTTGGATTATTGAACCATTGTTCTGGGTAGTTTTTTCAAAAGGACCAATCATCATGTCTTTTTTTTTAAAAAAAAAAGTCAATGTTCTTAAATTTTTCTCATGATTTATTAGTTTATGATATCTGTTAAGATACTTTATAGGGCTTTTTCTGAATTCTAAGGTTACAGTTGGATGAGATGCCACTTAAAGAGCTTTTCCAGTTTGTAAAAGCATAGCTTGTTAAATTGACAGATGAAGAGGAAAATTAAAAAATTGGGTGTTCTCATACTGTTATTAAGTAGTAAAACTTTAGCCACAATTCAATGTTTGCAGTTTCATTCAGACTGAGGTGATTAATTTTTGGTCATTTCATTCTGGATTATTAAGTATCACAAAGTCATCTGCACCTGGATTAAGAGCCCTTACCAGCTTCAGTCTGACAGGCATGTATTCACGGGCCAAAGTCAGCTTGCACTGGTTAGCCTGTATGCTTAAGGCTACTCCACATAGAGTCAATAGCTAAGAGTACCTGGTATAGTCCTTTACTGAAGTCATCATACTCTTGAGGTTCTTCCAAAAGACTCTGAAGTTTGTAGCAGGAACCTGTAGGCAGTGCAAGAGAAAAAGAGAAACCACTTGTTGATTATAGGACCGAAGGACTAGGTTATTTGTTTATAACAATAAATAAAATCACAGTGCAGAAGAGTGAAGTGGGCCACTGAAGTATCGCACATAATAACTTTATAAGAATTTAGTAAATGATTACCCTGAGAATAAGAACATGTTATTGACAGTGAGGTCACTGGCCACTCGCTAGGATCCTTTAATTCAATCTATAAAATGTATGTTCTGGGTGTCACCATTTAGCCCGTTATTTTAAACCTAGAAACTAATTTTTCAAATCTATTTACTGACAGTTATTATGCCAGTCTTTGCACATGAACTTGACTATTTCTATTCATCCTGAAAAGGTACAAATTTACTGAGACGTATTCCTTTTGTATATAATTACTATGGGAAAGAAGAGCTTCCCTTTTTGATTTGTCAGCTCTTTTTATGTCTTGGGCTTGGCAGACATAACAGTTTCACAGTATTGTTGAGATAACAAAAATTATGGCATGAGAATATATACATAAACCAAACCCGTTGCTGTCGGGTCAGTTCCAACTCATAGTGATCCTATAGGACAGAGTACAACTGCCCCATAGGGTTTCCAAGGAGCGGATGGTGGATTCAAACTGCTGACCTTTTGGTTAGTGGCCGAGCTCTTAATCACTGTGCCCAGGGCTCCAATATATACATACCCATTGCTGTCGAGTCGATTCTGACTCATAGAGACCTTATAGACAATTATTTTTAGCATCCCTCTTTTTATCAAATCATTGATGTTGTCCAGCAGACTTCTAGTTGTAAAAGGCAACCTGACAGTTTTAGTGCTTGGATTTGAGGCCTGACTTTATCATTCTCAAAAGGAGACAAGACATGAGCCATAATTATTTAAAGACAATAAATTGTTAAAGAAATGGTTACAATCTTGATTTAGACTGAAACAAATACAGCCGTGAGTAGCAAGAAACATTAGGAACTCCAGCTTTTTCAGAGGAGACCCTGGGTGGTGAAAATGGTTAACATGCTCAGTTGCTAAATGAAAGGTTCAAGTCCACCCAGAGACACCTCAGAAGAAAGGCCTGGCAATCTACTTCTGAAAAATCAGTCATTGAAAACCCTATGGAGCACAGTTCTACTCTGACACACATGGGGTCACCATAAGTCAGAACTGACTTGATGTCAACTGTTCTTTTTTTTTTTTTAAAGAACTATGGGAGTGAAACTTTCAGACTTGGTATTTGCGGATTCTATACTTTGTTGCTTAGTACATGTTCTCTAAAAATATCCCATAGTGCTACTGTTGGGGTTAAATAAAAGGTGGGGTGGATATTACAAATTTGTCTGATGCAGTTGGATATGCCCTGTACCTTAAGATATCTGCCCATCACACAACATCACAAGTACGTATGTCACTACAAAAATTCTGCCTGGTAATTTCAACAAATCATTTAAGAGAGCCCAAGTTGTGTCAGAAATTAAAGTCATATATCACCAGTTTATGGTAATTTTTAGAATCTTTATGACATTCCTTGAGCGGGGTGGATTCTTTAACCATAAATTCTTTGTAGGGAAGTTTTCTGCAGAGGAACCCATTCCATGTGGCTTGTTTTAATAGGGGATCTTCAAATGGGACCAAATATCAGCAGCTGCTTGAAAAGCCTTCATACAAAAGAGAATGGTTTCCTTTCACATCTGTTATTAATTACCAGATTAGGACTAGCACAAAGGAAAAGAAATGGCTTCATTTCATAAACCATCTTTTGAATAAACACTCAACTCCACAAAAGAAAAATAAACCCAGATTAAAAACAACTCACATATTTGAGTCAGGCCTGGGCCAAAGTATCTTTAATTAAAAGAAGAACTTTATACACAAAATCATAAAACACAGGTAGATGTGAATAATCTCTGCTGTTCAAACATTTATCCTATTGTTTTACTTGTTATATTATTGTGCATTCATATAGTAGTGATTTAAAAGATTATGCAGCCATTTTTAAGACATCCCTAAATCAGAGGCCTGATATAAGACGTAAGCAAAGCTAGAATTCGTTGAATAAAAATCAAATACTCAGTACTAAAGTAGATTTATCTCAAGGTATCTAGATTCCAAACACTCATAGGATTAATTTACATTGTTTCAAAATCTAATTTAAGTAAAAACAGTTTTGATTTTATACAGATGGCAAAACTTCCTATAAACATCTATCCTCATGTTTTTATGCCTTTCAGATTAGACTAGTTAGCTGCTTGAGAAAAACCTTCATATAAGATTTTCTGGAGCATGAATGAAAACAGCAGGCCAGACACGGCTTAGAGGATCTGAAGAGAGCATCATTGTGGGAAATAAAATGTCCTGATATCCTTACGTGAAAGAAAAAAAGTACGTAGAGGAGTACAGTGAGTAGAAATGTCATTATAAAACAACAATACATTTAATCTTTAGGTATAAATAATTTTGTGTGTGCAGATACACATAAATTTTTCTAGCTCTGTCAACTAAAAAAAGCTTTAAAATCATCTACAATGACCAATCCGTGAAAAATGAGCATTCCTAGCTTCTAGATTGTGATCTTGAAATACTATTGCAAAATGAAAAAAACCAGGACTTCTTGAAAAATGGCTTATTCCAGTGCGAAAAATGTGCAAGTTGAGTTTAGAGTACCTTGTCTTACCAGACAGTAAGGAAGCAATCAAATTCTACAAGGGTCATGTCAAAAGGAGCCAACTTGAAGAGGCTCCAGCTGACCAATGGTCAGTATAAGCTTTAATGTGGAGAGAAAATTGAAATGAATTGAAGCCCATCAAAAATATTTAAATCCTTGGCTCGTAAGGGTATCAAAAAATAAAGCAACAAACTAGTCATTTTATGAGAACGACAGTGAGACAACGTATTATGTTTAAAACCGTACATAATGGGAAATGCAAAGCTTATTCTCTAAAAACTACAAACTATGTTTGAAAGAAACTAAATAATACCTAAATAAATAAAAGACATCCAATGTTCATAGATCAAAAGACTTACCGTATTTTTACACAAATAACATGCACCTCCTACATTTATCAACCGCTTCCTCCGCCCCACCATGAGGTATTTTCGTAAGTGTCACTATGCCAATTTTTTTCCATGTTGCTACAAAAGAATATTAGCATAGATTGCTTATGAAAATACCTCATGGGGGGGAGAGTAGTCGACAAACAAACATAGAAGGTGCACGTTACTTTCACAAATTACAGTAATATTATTAAGATATCATATCTACAGATTCAATATAATCCTTACCAAATTCTCTGCTGGATTTTTTTGCCAATTATTGACAAGCTTGTCCTAAAATTCATGTGGAAATGCAAGGAAAGCATTATAGCCAAAACAATCTCAGAAAAAAAAAAAAAAAGGAACAAAGCTGAACTCACACTTCCGAATTTTCAAAACTTACTGCAAAGCTATAGTAATCAAGACAGTGTGGTACAGGCATAAGAATAACCCAACGGATCAATGGAATGGGACAGAGAGTCTGAAAAACAAATGCATATATTGATTGGGTAATTGATTTTGACAAGAGTTCCAAGAAAATTCTTTGGGTAAAGAAATCTTTTCCAAAGCAATGTTGGTACTACAACTGGATATCCACATGGAAAAGAATGAAGTTGGATGTGTACCTCACATCAAGCCCCCCCAAAAAACTCACAACTGATCATAGGCATAAAAGTAAATACTAAAACTATTAAACTCTTAGAAGAAAACATAGATATAAGTCTTGGTATTCATTGGATTGGACAATGGTTTCTTAGATAGGACATCAAAAGCACAGTGACAAAATAAAAAATAAATTAGATTTCATCAAAATTCAAAACTTCTGTGCTCTAAACAATACCATTAAGAAAGTGAAGACAACCCACAGAAATGGAGAAAACATTTGCAAATTATATATCTGATAAACGACTTCAGAATACATAAAAACTCTTATAGCTTAATAACAGAAAGACAAATAACCTACTTAAAAAATCCACAAAGGATTTGAACAGACATGTCTCCAAAGAAGATAACAAGCGGCCAATAAGACTATGAAAAGATGTTCAGCTTCATTAGTCATTGTTCTTGTGTGTCCTTGAGTCAATTCTGACTCATAGTGACCCAGAGTCATTAGTTATTAGGAAAATCAAATCAAAAGAACAATAAGATATCACTTCACACACGCTAGGATGGCTGTAATTTAAAAGACAGACAATACAAGTGTGGACAAGATGTAGAGAAACTGGAACCCTCATACATGGCTGGTAGGAATGTAAAATGATACAGAAGCTTCAGAAAACAATTTGGCAGTTCCTCGTAATGTTTAACTAGAGATGCCATATGATCCAGAAAGTCTATTCCTAGATATATACCCAAGAGAAATGAAACATGTGTATGCATAAAAACTTACATATGAATGTTGATGACAGACTTATTCATCATAGTCAAAAAGTGGGAAAAAATGTTCATCAGCTGATGAATGGATAAGTAAAATGTTGTCTATCCATGCAATGGAATATTACTCAGCCACAAAAAGGAAAGAAGTACTGATTCACGCTACAATGTGAATGAACCTCGAAAACCTTACGCTAAGCAAGAGAAGCCGGTCACCATAGACTACACATTGCATAATTCTGTTTATGTGAAATGTCCAAGACAGGCAAATCTATAGAGACAGAAAGTAGAATAGTGGTTGCCTAAGGCTGTGATGGAAACCCTGGTGGTATAGTGGTTAAGAGTTACGGCTGTTAACCAAAAGGTTGGCGGTTCAAATCCACCAGGCGCCCCAAAGAAACCCTATGGAGCAGTTCTACTCTGTCCTTTAGGGACGAATCGACTGGACAGCAAGGATTTTTTTTTTTTTTTTCTGGTAAGGCTATAATGAAAATGTTCTAAAAATAGACTGTGTTGATGGTTGCATGGAGCCCTGGTGGCACAGCGGATAAGAGCTTGGCTGCTAACCAAAACGTCAGCAGTTTAAATCCACCAGTCGCTCCTTGGGAACCCTATGGGGCAGTTCTACTCTGTCCTGTAGGGGCGCTACGAGTCAGAATCAACTTGACAGCAATGGGTTTGGGTTTTTTAAGGCTGGTGGGGGGGCCACAAGGTTTCTTTTAGGGGTAGTGAAAATGTTCTAAAAATAGATTGTATTGGTGGTTTCATAACTGCGAATTTACTAACAAACATTGAAATATTCACCTTAAATGGGTGAATTGTTTGGTATGTGAATTATATCTCAATAAAGTGAGTTGAAAAAAAGTTAACTAAATGGCCCCCATTTCTTTTTTTTTTTTAATGTTTTTTATTGTACTTTAGATGAAGGTTTACAGAACAAATAGTTTCTCATTAAACAGTACACATATTGTTTTATGACATTGGTTAACAACCCCACGACATGTCAATACTCTCCCTTCTCGACCTTGGGTTCCCTATTACCAGCTTTCCTGTCCCCTCCTGCCTTCTAGTCCTTGTCCTGTGGCCCCCATTTCTTCAGGCACATGTTCCCATGTCAAGCCCTCAACTTGTTTTAGCTAGAAGTATATCCCTATATCCCACACGTTTCTAATGATCTTTTGCTTTGGGACTTTCCAAACATCTATATATCCTCCCCAGTGACATCACAATAAAAGTCACACTCCGTAGCCTTTTCAGAAAGGTATCATAATCTGATCTAGCCCACACATCAAGCTTCATCTCCCAACACGCCCCTCTTCCCATCCCCATTCATGTCAATTTCACAGAACTTCACAGTTTGCAAGCATTTCATGATCTCCTCTTCAACATACTTTTCCTCTGCCTTTTTCTCCTCTCGTCTTCCAGAATATCTTCCCTACTCGTCCTTGAAAACCCTAACATAAACATCCCTGCCTCTGACATGCCCTTCCTGGCTCTGTTTGAAGGCACAGTACTTAGCACACGCTGGCCAAGATAGGCAGCTACTAATTGCATAATGGAGGAATCAGAATAAGTCAGGCCAACAATTTGATTCTCACTGGCCTAGCTTTTTGTCTCCCTAGGTCCTTCCATATTTTACTGGCATGGTGGAGGAAACGGATAATCTTCTGAATTGCAAGTCACCCAGAAGGTGGCAAAATCTTCCTTCGCATTATCAGCTTCCATTACTGATGCTTGTCCCTTAGCCTCCATCACAGGGACAGATTACCCAATAAGCAAGGTAGGCACATGCTTAGGGCATCAACAGAACAGGGGCACCAGTTGCCCAAAGCAAAGACTCATAGATGCCAAGCAGACAGGACACAAGGGAAAGCAAGTACCACAGTGGAAGTGAAGTGGCAAGGCACTAAAAGAAACTGATACCATTTTATAAATGTTGTCTCCTGTAACAATTTTATTTTCTTTTTCATTTCGGACTGATTGGGTATAACCTCACTTTCAGTTCTCTCTTGTGGACCACAGAAGAATGTGCTGGTGGCACTATACTCATGTGACTCGTGACATATCTGGTACTGCTGAAAGCTAACCGAAACACATCTTCGGATGGAGCAGACCACTGTATTTGCATCGTGCTCTTTGCAGTTGCTCTCACCCCCATTGGGCATCAGCAGTAGTCCAACGACCCGTGAAGATGCAGTATCAAAGGATGGAAAGTGAGTGCTCGAGTTTTTAAATATTATTTCAAGATAAAAAACATTCGTGGGGATCTGCGAAGCATCTACCAACACACATTGTACGACAGACTAATGAAATTATTTCTGACTTCCTTGTAAGCACTATTTCTTTGGACTATCTCAGACCTGAAAAACAATATTACAGGTTCCAAATCAATTTTTTTACTTATTAATTTTCAAATACAAATTTCCGTGTTAACATCCAAATTCGCATGTAAATTCTGTTTTATGAATTTCATTTGTTTTATAAATTGTATGTATCCTCAATTATTCAACTGTATTTGCTAAGATAGAGCCAAATTTAAAAAGTGACATAATTTTGTATCCAGGTAAAATGAAATGGCAGCAACTAAGTGGAATGCAAAAACAGAGGCTTGCAGAAGATTAAAGGATTAGTGAATCCCTAAATTCCAAAATTAACTTCCTTTTTAAAACTTAATGAATCAGAAGAGATTTCTTCCACTGAACCTTCAAGTTTAATGGGTACAAATCACCGTACTAGTACTGCTAGTGCTGAAATTATTTATAGCAATACGAATATAACAGAATTTGTTCCAAATTCTACATCCATTCCTTGCTGTAGTAAAAAAAAAAAAAAATTAATTATGGTGTAGAAAGTGAAATTATTTTAGAATCTGAAATTGCCATATCTGCAAACCCTATAAATAACAGAAATACAGATCCTACTTTGTGGAATAATTTTTCTTCTAATACTATAAATTATTGGATCGAAAGAGGGCCAAGTGATTGTCAGCATCATATTGGACCATTTGAAAAGTTGTGCCAAAAATTTCTGGATGGTAAACAAACAAGGTTCTGTAGCCAAAATATATTTCTATGTTGCAAAGCTCATGGTGAAAATTATAAGAGGAAGTGGCTACTGTATTCTCCATCGGTTGGCTTTGTATATTGTTTTGTTTGCAAACTATTCAGTCCTAAATCATTTAATTCTTAATTTACTATGACCAGATTAAGCGATTGGCACAGCTTGAGTATGATTGAAAAACATGAACACAGTTCAATTCACAGAGATTGTATATTGTCACATTTAAACCAAAAACATGATTTTGGCTTAACTCACAACCTGGAAACACAAATTAATAAAAACATCAATATTGGAAAGTTGTTTTGCTATGCATTGTTGCCGTCATTATAACAATCACTGAACGTGCACCATCTTTTTGAGGAAGAAATGAAGTGTTTGGTATCCCACAAAATGGAATTTTGGGTGTTTACTTGAACTGGTTGCTCAGTTTGATCCATTTTTAGCAGGTCACATCTTAAAATATGGTAACACAAGGAAGGGCAACCCATCATATATGTCTAAAACAACATGTGAAGAATTAATAAACATAATAAGTAATAAAGTTTGATCAACTATTTTCAGTGAAATAAGTAAAGCTCGATATTTCGGTTTGCCTGTAGATTCCACTCCTAATCTTTATCATACGGATCAGTTAAGTGTTATTTTAAGATATGTATCTCCAACAGATGAAAAACTTGTCGAGTGATTTATCACCTTTACTAGCTTAAAAAGCCATACTGGCGAAAAATTGTAAATAAAGTACTTCCCTATTTATGTGGAGTTTGCAAAGCTGATTTTTCTAGGTGCAGAGGCCAGTCCTATGACAATGCTGCCAATATGTCAGGGCGTTATAAAGGTATGCAACGGAAAATTTTAGAATTTAATGCATATGCCATTGTCATACCACCTGCTGCACGTTCACATAATCTTGTAGGACACAGGGCAGTATATTGTTGTTCAGAAGCAGTTGATGTTTTTTCTACTGTTTAGTTACTCTACACATTTTTTTGCTGCCTCTGTTCACCAATGGGCAGTTTTTAAAACATACAGCCAATGATTGAGTATTAAAATGTCTTTCTAACAAACGTTGGGAAGCACGTGTTGTGTGATGAGTGCAATCCTGGAATCATACGCTCAGATTCTAGATGCCTTAGAAAATATTGGCGAAGACCAGACACAAAAAGGAGATACCAGAAAAGAAGCTGAAAATATCCCAACAAACTGCAAATGCTGGAGTACGTATTTATGTTCGTTACATGGAATAATACAGACAGCATTTTCATTGCATGAGTGGTTCTCCAAGATTCAGAAGTAAATCTTAAGACATGCACAGATCTCTACCAGTCATTAAGAGGGTATCTATATAATTTAAGAGAAGATTTTGAAAATTCTGAAAACACATCAAAACAAATACTGCCAAATACTGATTACCAAGCAGCTCACCGCCGCAGAAGCATTCGAAAGAAACAAGTAAATGACAGAAGTGCTCCAGAAATATCATTGAGTGCCAGAGATCAATTTTTTATAACCATACACTACACCGTCATTGATACATTTGAATCTTGCATGAAAAGAAGGGTGAAAGTGTATGAATTTCTTTCAAATAGATTTTCCTTCTTAAGCAATGTGGGTATACCTGACGAAGAATGCATGAAGGCATCCAAGAAATTAGGGCAGACTTATCCCGATGACTTAAATACAAACCTTAATGGAGAAGTGCAACAATTTCATGCTTACATGAGAAGTAAGTTTACAGATTCAGGAAAGAGACAAATTCTACTTATGTAGGCATGCATGACTCCATAATAGAAGATAAAATACAATGCATATTTCCCAAGGTTGAAATTGCTTTACGCATATTCCTAACTTTAATGATCACAAACTGCACAACAGAATGCTCATCTTCATCGCTAAAGAGTCTCAAGATCCCTCAGCGTACAACAATGATTCACGAAAGATTCGATTCATTATCCTTATTATGTATGGAAGTAGATATTGTTCGGCAGCTTAATTGTGATGAAATCATTAAAGAATTTGTAAGAGCAAAGAATAAAAAGAAGTGTTTTTAATTATAACACATTAGAGATGAAGATCTATTTAAAAATAAAATATAGTAATTTGTTGTAATATTTGTTTTCTGACCATTAAATTTTCTTTTATGACATCGTTTCATTTGTTCATTTATAGTTACTGCATTTATTATGAAACAAGCATCAAAATTGAAGTATGAGCTGTTTAAAGCAAAATTGTTGAATCAATTTTTTGTTGTGGGAGATCAACAAAATTTTACGTTGATCATTGAAACAACTAAGTTCACTGACTCTTTTTTGTTGTTTTTATTGTAGAATATGTAGAATATTCTTTTTGTAGAAAGTGTGGTATATAGTAAAAATCTTAGTACCGCACATCCACTAAAAATTTTATAATCCAGTTCATCTCATTCTCCTAAAATGACATACACCATTTTTTCATTCAATTGCTAATATTACAGTTGCATTAAAAAAGATGTTACATCATGGATAGCTAAGACATACACACACATACATACACACACAAGCACACACATATATATATCTACATATCCTGTTCAAAAGCGTGAGTAAGCAGAAAAAGGGGCACCACAGATTATCAATGCTTAGGGCCCACACATGCCTTAATCTGGCCCAGCTCCAGCACCAATTTAGAACTACCTCAATCCTATATTATCTTGAGTTAGAACTTGCAGAATTATTCATCTCTTCCAGTTACAGTCATCACTACCATAAAGGCCAGTGCCCCCAACTGGCTCCTTGATTCTCTAATACCCAGGTCTTATGCTGATGGATCTCTAGCTCCAGGGATAAACGCCTACAGCCTCCACTCTCACCTAACACACAGTCTAAGAACTTCAATTACCAAAGACGGGGAAACAGCAATTCCAAGTAATGTGAACTACTAATACGGTCAGTCCCAGTTATTTCATTATCCTGCCTGTCCCAGCACACTCCCTTCTCCCCACAGTCTAGTCAAAAAGGTACAGGATCCCATTCTTTATCTCTGAGAACTTGTTTTTTAACATAAGAAAGTAAATAAGAAAAATACCAAGGAGTTAGTTCCTTATAGGAGCTCCTACAAATAAAAATGAAAACTAAGTTCTCAGCAGTTTAGGAAGCATTGAAAATAAACAAATTTGCAAAAAAGGAAAAAATATGAAAACAAATATATATGAAATCATAACACAAAACATAGAAAAATATTTAGCTAAAAAAGTGGGTAAAAATAATCAGAATATAAATATCTTTACAAAATCTAAACGAGATACAATGTGTGTGGGGAAATAAAGGAAAAATACGAATCACGGTAGTAACAACAGTTACTGTTGGATGATTGGAAAAATCCCAAGTGATTATGTATTCTCCTTTCCAACTAAACAAACACTTTCCATAATGAACATATACTAGCCCTGGTGGCGCAGGAGTTTAGAGCTCGGCTGCTAACCAAAAGGTTGGCAGTTCAAATTCACCAGCCACTCCTTTGAAACCCTATAGGGCAGTTCTACTCTGTCCCGTGGGGTCCCTAGAAATCACAATCGACTCCATGGCAATGGGTTTGGTTTGGTTTTGGAAATTCTTTCTTAACAAACTGATCTTAAAGAAAGCAAATGCCTCATGAAAAATAATCTACTAAATCAAGAAACATGTACAGTATTTTTTCAGAAAATCTTCTTAAATAATATTTACTGCTGGATCTGCTGGTTGACTAAATGTATAATCTCTTCACGTTTATGTGTAAACTGGCCTTTGGTCTGTAATTTTTTTTAATTAGGAAATAAACTTTCTTTTCCAAATGTGATGGTTAAAGAAATGTGCATAATTCTTAAGCCTAACTCCAAAAAGCATTATTAAAACTCAAAATGCCTGCTTCTAGGCAGAATTCCATTTTTCAGCAATCACATGCAACTGAAGAGAAATCAAACCCAAATGTTACTGATTCATTTACACTTACATCATCAAATTACTGAATCCACTTTTAAGAGAGATTTGGTAATTGGAAGCATTTAAGTTTTTCTCGTGAGTTTATATTTCCTTCTTAGCATTGTTATAGTATCTCAAACTAACGCTTCACCTACTATCTTCCAGTTACAAAGAATTTATTTCATGGGTGGGAAAATTCATCTCAAAATATAATTTTTATTATTCAACCTTAATTTATCTCAATGACAAAGAAAAAGCAAAGATTAAAATTCAAAAAGAAAATTGGTTACTTTAGGTGTAAATCTTTAAGGACAAACACACAGCAACTCAACTGTATCTTAAGCAGAGTGTCTCAGAACTGGAAAGGCACAGCTTTTTCTTTTTTTTTTAAAGTTGCAAATATTTTGATGAATGAAGACATGTCTAAATAAAGCTATAAAAACTGAATTATATTTAAAAGTCTGCATTTAACACAAAAATTATAACGTAATTGTGCTGTTGTTGTAGTCAGGTGCCGTCGAGTTGGTTCCAACTCATAGTGACCCTGTGTACAACAGAACGAAACACTGTCTGGTCCTGTGCCATGCTCACAATCATGCTTATGCTTGAGCCCACTGTTGCAGCCACTGTGTCATTCCATCTCATTGAGGGTCTTTCTCTTTTTTGCTGGCCCTCTACTTTACCAAGCATGATGTCCTTCTCCAGGGACTGGTCCCTCCTGATAACATGTCCAAAGTATGTGAGACGAAGTCTCACCATCCTTGCTAATAAGGAGCATTCTGGCTGTACTTCTTCCAAGACAGGCCTGTCTTCTGGCAGTCCATGGTATATTCAATATTCTTCACTAACACCACAATCCAAAGGCATCGATTCTTCCTCAGTCTTCCTTAGTCAACGTCCAGCTTTCGCATGCATATGAGGCAATTGAAAACACCATGGCTTGGGTCAGGCGCACCTTATTCTTCAAGCTGACATCTTTGCTTTTCAACAGTTGAAAGAGGTCTTTTGCAGCAGATTTGCCCAATTGCAATGCGTCATTTGATTTCTCGTCTGGGTGTTGATTGTGTACCCAAGTAAAACAAAGTCCTCGACAACTTCAATCTTTTCTCCGTTTATCATCATGTTGCTTATTGGCCCAGCTGTGAGGATTTTTGTTTTCTTTATGTTGAGGTGTAATCCATACTGAAGGCCATAGTCTTTGATCTTCATCAGTAAGTGCTTCAAGTCTTCTTCACTTCTTGGATTATTTGCTCAGCATACAGATTGAATAAGTATGGCAAAAGGATGCAACCCTGACGTATACCTTTCCTGACCTTAAACCATGCAATATCCCCTTGTTCTGTTCAAACAACTGTCCCTTGACCCTTGTACAGGTTCCTCATGAGCATAACTCAGTGTTCAGGAATTTCCATTCTCTGCAATGTTATCCATTATTTGTTATAATCCACACAGTCGAATGTCTTTGCATATTCAATAAAACACAGGTAAACATCTTTCTGGTATTCTCTGCTTTCAGCCAAGACCCATTTGACATCAGCAGTGATATCCCTGGTTCCACACACTCTTCTGAATCCGACTTGAATTTCTGGCAGTTTCTTGTCGAAAATGTTTCTGAGACTCTCTTATTCAGCTAGCCTGGTAGCTGGTGGAGTCCCTGGGGGGTCCAAACTGTTAACCCATTCAGATGCTAACTGAAAGGTTGGGGGTTCAAGTCCACCCAGAGGTACCTCAGTAGAAAGTCCTAGTGATCTACTTCCGAAAAAACAGCCATCGAAAACCCTACGGAGCCTAGTTCTACTCTAACACATGTAAGGTCGCCATGAGTCAGACTCCACTTGACAGCAACTTTTTTTTTTAGTAGCTGTAAGGGCAATAGATACTACAGGGTCCATGGCTTCCAAGATGACAGAAGTGAAGAAACCACAGGATGATGTGAGAAGGAAGTAATGGAGGTGGAACTAAAGTGTTTTCTTCCAAAACCAGTGGAGCTCCAGGAAATGCGGAAGGATAACCCTATGCACAAAGGCCCCTCAGGGCTCCACAAACATACCTACATAAAGAAACAAAGCATCAAGAGATACAGAAGAATTTCATGGGATTCTTCCATCTAAGTTCAGATGTCACCTCTCAAGGAGACCTTCTTTACCAGAAAACATTACAGAGGTGCAAAGATAACAGATAATTGTTTTGGAACTAAATCAAAAATACAAGTGACTATTTCAATTGCACAATAGAAAGCTGAGGCATGCAGTATCTAGACTCATGCTACTGAGTCTGGTCCTCAGACTAACAGGACAGACATCACGTAGGAGCTTGTTAGAAAAGCAGACTGTCAGCCCTGCCCCAAATCTACTGTATCAGATTTGGCATTTTAACAAGATCCGCAGCTAATTTATAAGCACATTATATTTTGAGAAGCACTAGACTGAATAGATAGTCCTTTACCTTGTTTGGTAGATAGATGGAAAGGATCATATGGAAGAAAGCCAAGGAATATTTTTACTTCAAAAGTTCATAGCAAGATGACAAGTATTTGTTTCCTTCCTTAAGCTACAGTTTGTAATAGTGTAATTGAACTTTTCATAAGAAATAAACATTCAAGAGACAAAATTATATGTTATAGAAAAGTTTCGTATTTCCTGACAGTCTAGAGTAATCTCGTTGTTGTCAAGTCAGTTCTGACTCATAGCTACTCCATTTGCAACAGAGCAAAACACTACCTGATCCTGCGCCATCCTCACAATCATTGTTATGCATAAACCTGTTGTTGCAGCCACTGTGTCAATCCATCTCGTTGAGGGTCTTCCTCTTTTTTGATAACCCTCTCCTTTACCAAGTGTAAGGTCCTTCTCCAGGGACTGATCCCTCCTGATAACATGTCCAAAGTATGTGAGACATAGTCTCGCCATCTTTGCTTCTAAGGCTCATTCTGGCTGTAGCTTAACATATGTTAAATGTTGTAGGAAACATAAAAAAGGAAGAAGAAAGTATTAGGTCACTCTCTCTTACCCACACACATACACACACTGAACCAATCCACTATTCAGTACAACAATCCTGGAACTCTGTAAGCGTATCTCTGAAAAAAAGATTGAGAGACTAGAATGGTTCTAATATTCTTGGCATGAACAAGGGTAAGTGTAGGAAAGAATGAGTGGAGGTAAGCTGCTGGGGTGGAATGACCAGAAGAGAAGTATCTTTTTTAGACATGTTAAGTTTGAGATGCTTAATACACTGGATATTTCAGGAAAGCAGCTGAATGTATAAGTCTAAGTTAATGGGAAAGATCAGAGTTTGAAATATAAGTTTGGGAGCCACTGACATGTGGATGGCTATATAAAGCTGTGATGTTTAATTTTCTGTGTCAGCTTGGCTAGGCTATGATTCTCAATGGTTTAGCCAGACACAGGACTGGTTGCTGCTCCATAATGTAATGTAATCACTTTCCATGATGTGATCTGATATACTCAACCAATCAATTGAAAGGGGAATTTCCTTGAGGGTGTGTTCTGCCTTCAGAATATAAATGGATGTTTCGACAGAGCTCGCTCTCTCTCTTGACCCTGCACTCTTTTCATTGCCAGACATGTAGATTTGGGGACGTAAGTCTGCAGAAGTCTCTGACCTGCTGCCTACCTGCAGATTTTAGACTTGCCAGTTCCCTGCAAACCAGTGCGCCAACGGATGTCTCCACCCTGCCGCTTGACTTACAGATCCGGGACCTGCCAGCACAGATAATTGCATGAGCCCTTTCCTTGAAATAATTCTCTCTCTCTCACTGGTTCTGTTTCTTTAGAGAACCCTGACTCAGACGACAGCCATGAGATAAAATACCTGATAAAGAGAGAGAAGGCTCCTAGGACCTGCTTTGGGCAGGCCCAACACTGGAGAAAAAGTACTTGAGGACGACCCAGTACAGGAGACAGAGGGAGAGGCTGGAAGGGCGGAGGAAAACCAGGGAAGGTGGAGTCACAGAAGCTATGAAAGAAAGTATTCCCCAAAGAAGGAGTGGTTGACTGAGCCAAATGATTCTGAATATATTAAAATCAGAAGTGTGTATTTGTAACTGACAATGGGGAGAAAAATCAATGGAAATTACTCTGGAAATCTTCCAAATTAATATACATTCTTGCTGAAAAAAGAGAAAACCAAGACAGTCCAAACGAATCTCTTTATCCCTTCTCACAACATTACAAAACCTCGGAAAAAGAGAGCCGGTGTGCTGCATTTTGTCAAGTTTGTCTGCACCAGATTAGCTTCCCTAATAATTCTGATGATGATTTATGGAGCTCTTTTGTTTCTGACAGGAATAGAAGAGCTAATACTGAAGAATAAATACCTGTGGCCTATACACACATACAAATGACCAGCTCCCTTTCTGAAAGCAACGAATTATGTTCCCAAAGGCTATGAAGCTCAGAGCCCTGGTGGTGCAGTAGTTAAGAGTCACAGCTGCTAACCCAAAGGTCAGCAGTTCAAATCCGCCAGCTGCTCCTTGGAAACCCTATGGGGCAGTTCTACTCTGTCCTGTGGGGTCACTATGAGTCAAAATTGACTTGAAATGATACCCTCACAATTTCCAATACTTAGCTTCACTTTTATTTTTTATCTTTTGGCCTATCTAAATATTCAGCATTCATGAATACACTTATCAGTTAAGTAACAGCAGTCAATGAATGCATGGTACCAATTAACCAGATAATTGCTTTTGTTTACAGATTTGAGTTCTCTTAAATGAGTTGGTTCCATTTTTATCAACTTTATAAGTCTGAAGTTAGTCCAATTTTTCACTTAGGACCAAAGATACTTTCAGTATTGCTTTGCGACCCTGAGCTTGTGGGTATGTGTCTAGATAACTTGATAAACAGAAAAAAAAAAAAAAAAAATTTAAAAATAAGAGAATTAAATAAGATGGCAGGATACAACATGAATAATGAATAGACATAAAGCAATGGGCTTTATATATCAAATAATATGAAAATTAGAATATAAGATTTTATATCCTATAATGTTATAAATACTAAGGAGTAAATTCAAGAAATATGCATAGAAAACTTTCAAATGCTACTGAGAGGCCAAGACAAGTAGAAGGTACAGAGGGAACAAGAAAGACACACACCCTAGGGCTGCAAGAGGAACGCACCAGCCACCACTTGAGAGGGCATCAGGTGATCAAAGACCTTGGGGTGAGCAAGGTTTCCCTCAGAGCAACAGGGAAAGGAAGCTTCCCAGAAGAGTTTGAGGCTGTGGGGAATGATGCTGATGGTGAACGTGAACTCCAAAGAACAAAGAGTTTCAGGTCTTCGGAAGGGCTGGACAATGGAGAGAAGTAGAAGATGTGCAGAGTTTATGGGGTTTCAGAAATGAAGTACGGCTTGGTATCTGTGCTCTTGTGGGGCCTGACAAAATGGCAATGAAAGGCATAATAAGATTTCTCTTAGTGGACACAAGGCAGATAGTTTTGGGGAGTCTGTGATCTGGGGAATAGGGAACGATGGATGTCAGGGGCTCCCTCTGGCAGTGGATCATTTCTCAGGCCAAAATACCATGGAATCATTTGTTTTCCTTATTTATCAGACTTCTCCCATACCCTACACCCCCAATCAAAAGATGCACTATAGATGTTTGTAATACATAAAACTAAGAAGAGAATAGTATCCAAAACACATGTGGAACTTCTGAAATTGTCTAAGAAAAAGACAGTCTAAAAGAAAAACGGGCAAAGGATGTGACAGTCCACAGAAGAAGCTGAAGAAGCCAATAAATACACGATAATATGTGCAAATTCAATAGTAATCAGATAAATGAAAAATAAAATACAGCCAGATATCATTTTATACTCCATAGATTGGCAAAAATTTTTAAAAATTCAATAACAGCAAGTATAGAGAGGAAATTGGGAAACAGGAACTCTCAGCCACTGCTGAGATTTTTTTTTTAATAACATCTAGTACTGGTGACCCTGAATATAGTCAGAGACTCATAAAATCCACTTCTAACTATAAATTTTAGACATTTTTACATCTCTACAAAGAGAGGTGCACAGGGTATTCATTGTGGTCATGTTCCTAATAGAGGAAGACTGGAAACTAACTGTCTAGAAGAGAAGAAGTGAAAAAAATTGGTTGTGTAATATGCCTTAATAGAATACTATATAACAGGGAAAATACAAAAACTCAATCTTCATGTCTCAAAAGTATGTACTCTCTTGAGCAAAAACCCAAGCGCCAAAAAAAAAAATAAAAAAAGACATGTATAGTGTGGTACTTTCTTCCGACAGCTAAAAATTACAAAACAAAACAAAAACTCTGTATTTCCTTTATGGGCACGTGCTTATTTATAAAAGTATAAAAATATGGACCAGAGAGAGATATATACACCAACTCAAAGCACTGGTAATCTCTGAGTGAGGAAATTAGGGTAGGAGAGGCCTCACTGAATCTTAATTTTATTTAAGCAAAGCAGGTTTGAAGCAAATATAGTAAAATGTTAACTTTGGTTTATTCTGAGAGGACAGCACTTGCATGCCTATTGCATTAACTCTCGGGACTTTCTCTTGACTGTGTGAATTACTTTACGTTTTTTTAAATTTAGTTCCTATTTGTAGTCAGAGAGTAGGAATCTACAAAAATATTTAGCATATTGTCCCTTAAAAACAGATATTCTGGCATTCATCTTAGCATCCTAAGTCCCTTTTACACATTTTGTTCAGCTAATATTAGGTAAATAATGAATGAAGAAATGAATGAATGACGAATCACACTCTTGAGGGCCTCTGCTTGTCCAGACATATTAAAGACTGTAAAAGAAATCAAGAGCAATTAGTCTGATACATAATACAACTCACTCTTGGTGTTTCGTTTTTGTCAACATTGTATTTATTGTTGGACCTTCAAAGCTCTGGACCTCTTGCCTTTTTTGTACCTTCCCCACTCTATGAACTTAGTCTTTGCACTAGACCTGTAGTCTATGATAGATTCCTCTCATGTAGGGTAGCCAGTTTCAGACCTTCCTCTCCAGACCTGCCTTGATGCCCTCCACATTCCATAATTACATGCAAAATTAAATGCAGTCTCTAACTGGGTTTTACCTTTTTGTTTCCCATTTGTTTTTAAAGTTGTTGAAACCGTACCATTTTGAAGAGAATACTTGTTAAAAGAGCAAAGAAAAAAATGTGGAAAAGAAATCAAAAGCTAATTTTCAACACACGTGAAAAACCACTACCATGAAATACTTGAGTTATTTGCTTACGTAAGGGTAGCTTCAACCAAGCTACTGCAAACAGTTTGCAAATGATACTGCATAATGATATTACCAAAAATTGGGAGTTTGAGTAAAATACTTATTTTCTGATGATGTGAGATTTCTCAAATATATTCAGACCTAACATAATGTCTATTCAATAAAGGTTGTATTAAAAGATATTTTTAAAGCTCTCAAAAAATCAAAGTCATATTTTACTTCTGATAAAGTACTTTTGAATTTGAGAAGCAATGCTGTATTTGTATTATCTACTCACCTGTAAGATTATTTTGGGATAATAGCTTTATAAAAAAAAAAGAAAACATTGCTTATGCCATTAAATACCCTATCTCATTACCTTTGTAATATTTATTAATTAGGATAGGGTTTAAGCACTATTTTTCCCCTGAGTCTGCATTTAGTTCTCTCTCTTTTTTTTCTCCTTGTTCTGCTAATGTTTCCTCATCAATATCATTCATTCACATCTTGTAACCATCAGCTATGTACAGATGACTTTAGACCTGGTGTTTCAGCCCAGCTTATGCCTCTAAGAGCCTGAGTTGGTTATGTAACTACCTACTCAGTAAATCCCAAAACAATGTTTTACCCCTCAATTTATTTTTATACCTATATTCTCCATCTTGGTTCTCAGTACCTTGTTCATTCCATTTCCTAAGTCAAAAATTCTTCCCTCTCACTTTCCTGAATCCAACTGATTCTTCCTCTGATTTTATGCCAAATAACCTGTCTTCATTCCAACTGTCACTCAGCCCTAACTGTTTCTCCCTGGACTCTTGAAATGCCTCTTCAGGGGGCCCCATACCTGCCTTTACTCTTCCCTCCCTCTATCCAGCCTCCTAACTGCTCCCAGTACAAACTCAGTCCTAACCTGGCTTCCCACCTGCTTTTCATCAGTGGCTCTTCATCACTATCAGGACAAAAATCCAGGTTTCTTAGCAGAGTCCTTGTTTACCTTTCCAGACTTATTTCTTGCTAACTTCCCCTCAGGGACAGGTGCCATTTTTATTATCTTTGTATTCCTTAACAGAATGTTTGACGAAGCAGGCACTTAAATATTTTTAAAATAAAAAAATAAAAGAATGGATATTTCCCTTAAAATATATATATTGTTTCATGTCCCTTAGTCTTTTGCAAAAGTCTAGAAAACCCTCACACCCTAAGTCATGCTCCCCACTACCCCTGTCTGCCTAACACCTACCTATTTGTCCTCCCATCACCAGCTCAAGTGTGATTTCCTCCAATATGTGTTTACTGACTCCTCCCTACCAAATAAAGTAAATCATTCTCTATTCTCTAGTACCAAGTAAAATTTTGTTGAAGATCATTCAAAAGCAGTTGCAGCAGTACATCCACAGAAAACTGCCGGAAAGTCAAGCCAGATTCAGAAGAGGACGTGGAACGAGGGATATCATTGTTGATGTCAGAGGGATCCTGGCTGAAAGCAGAGAATACCAGAAAGATGTTTACCTGTGTTTTATTGACTATGTGAGGGCATTCGACTGTGTGGATCATAACAAATTATGGATACTATTGAGAAGAATGGGAATTCCAGAACACTGAATTGTGCTCATGAGGAACTGTACACAGGCCAAGAGGCAGTTGTTCAAACAGAACAAGGGGATACTGCACGGTTTAAAGACAGGAAAGACGTGCATCAGAGTTGTATCCTTTCACCATACCTATTCAGTCTGTATGCTGAGCAGAGAATCCGAGAAGCTGGACTCTATGAAGAAAAATGGGGCATCAGAATGGGAGGAAGACTCATTAACAACTTGCGTTATGCAGGTGATACAACCTTGCTCGCTGAAAGTGAAGAGGACTTGAAGCGCTTACTGATGAAGACCAAAGACCACAGCCTTCAGTATGGATTACACCTCAACATAAAGAAAACAAAAATCCTCACAACTGGACCAATAAGCAACACCATGATAAAAAGAGAAAAGATTGAAGTTGTCAAGGATTTCATTTTACTTGAATCCACAATCAACACCCCTGGAAGAAGCAGTCAAGAAATCAAAAGATACATTGCACTGGGCAAATCTGCTGCAAAAGACCTCTTGAAAAGCAAAGATGTCACCCTGAAGACTAAGGTGCACCTTACTCAAGCCATGGTGTTTTCAATTGCCTCCTATGCATGCGAAAGCTGGACAATGAATAAGGAAGACTGAAGGAGAATTGACAGCTTTGAATTGTGGTATTGGTGAAGAATATTGAATATACCATGGACTGCCAAAAGAACGAACAAATCTGTCTTGGAAGAAGTACAATCAGAATGCTCCTTAGAAGCAAGGATGGTGAGACTTCATCTCAAATACTTTGGACATATTATCAGGAGGGAGCAGTCCCTGGAGAAGTACATCATGCTTGGTAAAGTAGAGGGTCAGTGAAAAAGAGGAAGACTCTCAACCAGATGGATTGACACAGTGGCTGCAACAATGGGCTCAAGCATAACAACAATTGTGAGGATGGTGTAGGACTGGGTAGTTTTTCCTTCTGTTGTACATAGGGTCGCTATGAGTCAGAAATGACTCTGTGGCACCTAACAACAACAGTACCAATATACTTTACCACGGTGATGTTTTCCACTCAGCAAGAAGCAACTATAATTAATTCATATACATATCTTTTCTTACTTGGCTTGAGGGTAGGAAATGTATTTCATTCAATGTATATTTTCCAAAGTTTGGCATAGAAGTTGACAGATAGTAACACAGAAAGGGTCCAGTAAATGATTTTTCAATGAATAAAGGTACAAAAGAACAAGTTGAAATACAAAATACTTGATAAGGGAGTTTTAGAACATATGTCTTATTATTGTATAGCTAGTGTCTAATAGAATATATTCAAATATTCTATTACCATAGGGATATTCTTGACTTGGTTTGCTATACTTTCAAAGAATACAAGATAATTCCATGATCCACAACATTTCAAGTCTGGGATTTTCAAAATATATCCCAAAAACCTAAAACTAATCACAACAAAGACAGTGAACGTGAACAGAAATGAATAAAAACAAACAGGAAAAGGACACAATGCTCTGACAAAAAATGACTCTAATCTTTGTCCAGACATAAAATTGAAACATAAGTTGTTTCAAATTCAAAAATCTTGGTTATGATTTCTATTGCTTATTTATTTTTCTGTGTTTCTGCTCTTCTTTTCTTGGGACAGAAGTAGAAGTCTCATGTACTGTTTCATGGTCTAAACACTAAAATACCCTAACTAATTTCTAGACCAAACACATTGACCTAAGCTTTAAATCAGGATGTGAATGCTTGTCCAAACGTAGCTCCAACTGTCCATTCATCACAAGTTAGTGGGTTATCGGCAGTATTTGGGATCTGGGTGTATATAAGCTTTGCTCCATAGTGTCCAAGATTTGATTTTAAACAGGAGGCATTTCTTCAATGCTGTAAGTCAAAATATTCTTCTCAAAAGAGAGAGAGGAATATGTGTGGTGAAGAGCAAAATTAGGTAATAGCATCTGGCACGTAGTAGGTGGTGGATAAATATTTTAAAATAGATCTGTTGATTGATTGTAGTTGAATAAAATATGGTAGATTTATACTATTTCCTATGTCCTATCCCTTAGGTGGCAGGGAGGATTTGAGAAGCAATTCTTACTAACCAGAGCACCCAGTGTTTCCATACAGAAACATTCTGTATTAACTCCTTCTCTACAGATGAGTGCTCTGAAAGTACTCTTTATGAAAACAAATTTTGCATGTGGACATTATGAAAAAACAATTCCTTGCATTATTGAGACTATTTATATTTATGTAACACACAAACATATATGCATACATACATGTGAGTTACATATGTAACCCTTAAGTTCAAGAGAAAATGAAGGTTGAGAGAGTGCTCACAGGACCAAAAAAAAAAAGGTAGGTCCAGAGCTGAGAGAAGAAAGTTGGTTGGGGAGCCTCCAAAGACAAAAGGGGAGGAGAAGGCCCCTACCCTGGAGGAGGATCTTAGAGCTGAAACAAATATATGAAGCTTCAGATTTTGCCCCGTTGATGAAATTAGACTTTGATCACCGCTCCACACCCCAATGCTCAACTGTGCCTGCCTTAAGATGAAGCTGCCTTATATGGACCCCTTCCACTTCAGAATTCCCTGAAGAGCACCCCCTACAAAGCCTGGAAAGTTCCTCAGACCTGCCTTATCACCCTGGGGGATTCACTGCTGAGTAACCTCTGTAACAGCCCAAAGTCAATAGAGGGAGTAGTTCATCTGTCCCTCTCTGCTGCCTTCTGTCCTCTTTGTACCCATACGGAGAGAATGAGGAACCTGAAATGTCCTTTAGAAGCCCCGCTATAATTTTTAGTTTGTCTATAAATAGCCTTGGAACACAAAGATCTGCCGGAGAAAATCTAAGGAAATTTCAGTAGGAATTTGGCGTTCAAATCAGAGAGCCTGCTTATAGTTTCCCAGAGCTTGGAAAGCAAAGTCCAAGAAAAGTCAAGAATGGATTTTCCAAAATTATCAGTTAATCAACAGTGGAACTTTCATATGAACAGATAATCCCCCCTCAGCCTGCACATGATCAACATGGAGTGTTCTCTTGTTTCAGAATTTGTTGAGGGCTTAACTGAGTAAGGACCAGACTCCAAAATACATACTTTACATATTTTTGCCCCTGTTTTGCGGGGAAATTTTTAAGTGGAGCTCATGCATACAAAGGCCAAAGCTTTTCTTAGTATTTATATTGCTATGTTTTGATAGTTTGCTCTTTGAGAGATATGTCTAAGGGGTCAAGAATATCTCCTAGACCTCTCTTTTTCTGGACTGAGTTAAAAGTCTTGGATGCCCTGCAGTTACGTCTTTCATAGCATTTTACATCCAAAATTTCCAATGTGTGCTTATTTGTCAGTCTCTCCTCTTAAAAGCAAGAGCAATAATTTTAAAAGGTTTTAGAATAGGGAAATATGTCCAGACATTGGAGCTTTCATTGCTGTGTGGTAGAAAATAATTAGGCTGAGACGGTAGGATTACTTCTAATAGGGTGTCCAGAAAAATAAATAAATTACCTGAGGTGAAATGCAAGCTGATCATTGGGAATAAGAATGATCAGTATGCTTAAGGGAGCTGAGGAGCCCTGGCGGTGTAATAGTTGCTAACCAAAGTCAATGTTTCGAACCCACCAGCAGTTCTGTGGGAGAAAAGACCTGGAGATCTGCTCCCATAAAGATTACAGCCTAGTAAACCCTATGACACAGTTCTACTCTGTCCTATAGGATCGCTATGAGTTAGAATGGACTCAATGTCACCCAACAACAACATCGGAGCTCACGGGAAGGGCTTGGGGAAGAACGTCCAGGATCAGTAAGTCAAAGACTTTATAGGCCAACAGTCTGGTTTCTTCTAAGAACCATCAGGGCAGTATGACTGAAGTGCGCTGACCAAGGGCGTGAAAGGTCAAAAATGACATTAGAGTGGCTGGCAGGAGCCTCGTCACCCTGCACTGCACAGGCCATGGTGAGGAGATGGACTTTGATGTAAGTGAAATAGGAATCCAGGGAAGAAGGTTGAGCAGGGAGATGGCATGCATGGACACATGATTTAAAAGATCACATGATGCTGTATGGATGAAAGAGGAGGCAGTGAGGGCAACGAGAAGCCTTCTGCAATGGTTCAGATGCTAACAAACGGCAGCTTGATTACAGACGCAGAATGGAAAATGAAGGGAAGTGAGTGGATTTAAAATAACTTTGGAGACGCAGAGAATGTACTGATATCTAGAATACTAGGGGCGAGGACAAGGAGCCCTGGTGGTGCAATGGTTAAGCGCTTGGCTGCTAACTGAAAGATTGGTGGTTCCAACCCTCCCAGAGTCTCCACAAGAGAAAGACCTGGCAATGTGCTCCCATAAAGATTGCAGCCTAGAAAACTCTATAGGGCATTCTCCTCCAACACATGGATCACTGTGAGTGGAAAACCAACTCCACTGCACCTAACAATAGCAATAACTGGGGTGGTCTTGAAAGAAGACCAGAGGATGATCCTTGGGTTCTGGCTTAAATAAGCATTTGAAGTTGGTTCTTTCGTGATATGGGAGAGATTTAAACAGAAAGGTGTGTGTGTGTGTGTGTGTGTGTGTGTGTGTGTGTGTGTAGGGGAGTAATAATCCAGAGTTTCAGATGCTATCCTGTAGCCTGGCAGAGATGCATAGTAGGCACTTGGATATAATAATAGCTACCAGTTACTGATTTCTTGGAGCCCTGGTGGCACAGTGGTTAAGAGCTCGAACCAAAAGTTCAGCAGTTCGAATCCACCAGCTCTTCCTTGGAAACCCTATGGGACAGTTCCACTCTGTCCTATAGGGTCGCTATGAGTCGGAATCGACTGGATGGCGACGAGTTTAATGGGATTGATTACTCTTTGTGCCCCAGATCTCAGAACTTTATATGTGTTAGTTAATTCAGTCCCCATAGCCACTCAATTTTTATACTATTACTAAACTGTTACTTTTCTGCCTTAACTTATTTAATCCTCATAACAACCCTACAAATTTTGTTCTATTAATAAACTCATTTGTCACATTAAAGGAAAAAAAAAAACTGAAGTACATAGAGGTGAAGTAGTTTTCCCAAGTCGGTATAGCTAATGAGGGGCACAGCCGGGATTCAAATTTGGGCGGTCTGTAAACTGGGCTGAGAGGTGAAATCCGGGGCAGAGAAATCCACTGAGGAGTCAGTCGATAGATAGTGTTTAAAACTCATTACATAACGACCCTAGAGGACAGAGTACAACTGCCGTGTAACATTTCCAAGGAGCAGCTGGTGGATTTGAACTGCCGACCTTTTGGTTAGCAGCCCAGCTCTTAACCACTGTGCCACCAGAGCTCCACACAGTATTTATAGACATGAAAATGGATGAAAGCACCTGAGGAGAACATGCAGTTGGAGAGGAACATGGGCCCAGCATGGAGCCCTAAGGAACGCTAATATTTTGAGATCAATTAGAGGAGACTATCCAGGAAAGCTGGCTAAGGAAGGAACCCAGGAGATTTGGGGCTCTGCCACCCCCTCGCCGTCACGTTGAGTGTGTTCAGAATAGTCAACTTTGTTCGAAGCTTCTGGGAGAAGGAAAATGGCAAAGGAAGAAAAAAGGCAAAGAAAGAAATGCATAAAAATGAAGTCAAATCAAATAAGCTTGTCATACTTTGAGGGGCAAGGGCTGGAATCTCGAGTCTTCAGTAATGAATCAGTCCTGATTATCTTTCATGGGAAAGCCTGCATGTCCAGCAAAGATCCAGTGACCATATTTTCCAAAGGATCATTGAACATATGGGGACAACTGCATAGAAAAGCATTCCAAAAAATCCAGAGCACAGAGTGGCCATTGTTAAACAGAGAACAATGGGTGTAAGCGCCTTGCTGAAGGAGGACTCTATTTGGGTAGGGGTTGATAACAGTGAACATATCAGAGAAAACTTCATTTGGAAGTTAAGTAATGTTTAGGACAAAAATACTATTTTATTTTTATTTTCAATGTCACTACATCTGCAAAGTTTGCAGTTTCATAGACTAATCTCACAAAATGTTCCTCTCTTGCATTTGCCCAATGCCTGTCAAAGTAAAGCAAACCTTCAGTTCTACTAACACAGCCTGAATCATTGGGTTTAGGTGTTATTACTTAAAAAGCGGAGTTCAGCCTCTGGAAGAGTTTTACTACTACAACACGTACTAGTAAATTTACAGTAATATTTGACATTTTGAAAACTAGTAAGTAGACCTGTAAAATTTAGATTTAAAGGAGGAAAGTGTAGAT
Organism: Trichechus manatus latirostris; assembly: GCF_000243295.1. Taxonomy (NCBI): domain Eukaryota; kingdom Metazoa; phylum Chordata; class Mammalia; order Sirenia; family Trichechidae; genus Trichechus; species Trichechus manatus. The sequence goes on from NW_004443998.1 coordinate 8,285,633, forward strand.
TTTTAATTGTAACAGCTTAATTAAATTCAAGACGTGTGTATTCAACTACTCAGAGTGAACATTTCTTCCTTATAAAGAATTTATTTGGAAACCACAAAGAAACAAGTATAAATTATCATAATCCTCATTAGATGGAAATTCTGAGGCTCCAAGAGAGAGCATGCCATCTCTCATGTTTTCTTAAGTAGAGAAACATTTTACTGATTTTCCACAGAATGCTTTCATTAGAGTAAAGAGAAGCTTGAAATTTAAACATATCCTTGTTTCAAGGTGATTGGAGGGGGGAAAAAAAAGTTTTAAGAAAGAACAGTAAAAAAAATTGTGAAAGACTTTCTCCATCAATATTCAAAGAATTGCCAAATGTTACTTCTATTTTGATAAAACTTGATGTTTTTGTTGGGGGTAAAGGGTATGGGATACAAGAAGTGGCAGAATAGAGAAAAATGCTAAGACATAGACTGAATCTGTGCTTCACCCATCTCCAGTACGCTGGGTTGAGATGTGAGCCCCAACAGGGTCCCCAGGAAGCCAGTCTGTACGTAAGCCCTCAATTCACGAAAGTGCCCAAGAGAAGAGACGAAAAAGAAAAAAAAATTCTTGAAGAAATAGAAAAATGTGTAACTGATAGCTCATTCCTTAAGTAATCATCCTAGTAAGGATAGCAACGGAGATGTTTTCCTCCACTCTTCTCCTTGAGGCCCAATGAAAACATCCAAATAGTGACAAATAGAAGAGGAAACTCCATCTTCAAGAAACCAAGGAAATGGCCATGTTTTCGATGTATGACATGGAATACATCCCTGCCCAAAAGGGAAGAAAAATGAAAGAAAATGTGGGCTACTTCAGACTTGGAGCAGGACACGGTTCTCTCTCGAAATGAGTATCATAGCCCTACAGAGCCTATCCCACAAGCCTCTGATTAGGAACATGAATTATAAGGACACAGTCAGGCTGTCCTTAGAACTGACACTGCAGAGCCATGAGGCAGTGCTGAAGGAGAAACCACAGTGACACACAATTTTTGTTCTCTGTAGATGGACCTCTCAGCTGAGGGAGGGGGATAGAGGAGAAGCCGGGCGAAGTGAAGTGGAAGTGGAAGAACCATATGGAGACATGAAATGTAGAAGTGTTTTTGTTGTGTGAGTACTCTATCTCTTAAACAGGGAGCTATACCCCCAGCATAAAGGAAGCAAAATGTTTGGTAAGAAGGTGTTTGCAACTACGCATCTAAGTAGAAGCTACCAAAAAACCCAAATCCATTGTCATCGAGGTAATTCTGACTCATAGTGACCCTGTAAGACAGAGAAGAACTGCCCTGTAGGGTTTCCAGGGAGTGGCTGGTGGATTCCAACTGCCAACCTGTTGGTTACCAGCCGAACTCTTAAACACTTCACCACTAGGGCTCCCATATTTTTATGTGCATATATATATGCGTGTGTGTGGAAATATGTGTTTATTTATCAATGCGCAAAAAGATTTTGTTTTAGAATTAACTGCTCAACAGGAGAACTGGCTAACTTGTGGGAAGGAATTGGAGAGGGCTACTTCTTAGGGCTGTTAGGATGATGATACTCTGATATGTGAGTCTGCAGATTAGAAGGAAGAATAAGACAGAAATAGGGTAACCAGCTCATCTTGGTTCTCCCAGGACTATCCAGATTTTGGAGCCCTGGTGGCCCAGTGGTTAAGAGCTGGGCTGTTAGACAAAAGGTCGGCAGTTTAAATCCACCAGCCAATCCTTGGAAACCCTATGGGGCAGTTCTATTCTGACCTTATAGGTTCGCTATGAGTTGGAATCGACTCGACAGCAATGGGGTAATGGGATCCAGGTTTTGGAGTCCCTGGGTGGTACAAACGGTTAATGCATTCCGCTGCTAACTGAAAGGTTGGAGGTTCAAGTCCACCCAGAGGTGCCTTGGAAGAAAGGTCTTGTGATCTACTTCGGAAAAATCAGTCATTGAAGGCCTTATGGAGCACAGTTCTACTCTGACGCACATGGGGTCACCATGAAAGGGAGTCGACTCAGTGGCAACTGGTGTTCGGACCCAGGTTTTAGCACTGACAGCCTGCATCCCAGGAAACCCCTCAGTCCTGGACGAACCTTGATGGTTGATCACCCTGGTAAGAAAACACAATTCCTCCAAGATTCTGCGGTGAAGGGGATCCTAAAAGTTGTGTTCTGACATTAGTTTGGAAACTGCATTAAGAAAGAAGAATTAATCAAGAGGCTATGGGCTGGGAAGAAATGAAACTCAAGTAAACAACCAGAGACATCAAGGCTGTAGAAACCTGTAACCATCTTGAACGCTTTAATTAACCCCTAGTAGGCAGTTCGGGGAGCCCTGGTGGTGCAGTGGTTAAGAGCTCGACTGCTAACCAAAAAAGGGTCGGTAGTTCGAGTCCACCAACCGCTCCTTGGAAACCCCGTGGGGCAGTTCTACGATGTCCTATAGGGTCACTATGAGTTGGAATCAACTCTATGACAGTGGGTTTTGGTTAGGCGATCCGGGCCCTGAAAAGCCTCAGGCCTATAGGAAATAGTTGGTTTCTAAGCACCTTTTAAAAAATATGAGCCTGTTGCTGAACAGAAGGAACAAATACATAAGGAGCAAGAGGCGGCAAGGCCATAGTTCTCAGATCGGAGCCCAAAAAGGCAGCTGCCAGGTTCTTGAGTGGTGTCCGGAGAAATTTTGGCAGTGAAAGCAGTGAATTTTATTTAAATGTCCAAAAATACTGCGCCTTGTGTGATAAATTTTATTGTTCCATTAGCTACTTTTCTAGAATTGTCCTTTGGAGAAGCATTAGTCATCATTAAAGAAATAAAGTCTGCTGCCCTCACCCCGTAACACGCAACATGGCGCAGCTCCCGTGAGAAAATGACCCTCCGTGCCTGCAGTTATGTACTCTCGTGGGTTCAGCCACAACAGTCAACCACAAATATGTGGTGACGCCAATTAACCCACGTAAGTGTTTCCTTCAGCTCTTGTCAATCCAAGGAGAAAAGATTGGGCAGCCCTAGGCTGATGACTGGAGAGACTCGTGGTGCAAACGGTTAATGCGCTTGGCTACTAACTGAAAGGTTAGAGGTGCCAGTCTACTCAGAGGCACCTCAGAAGAAATCCCTGGCTATCTGCTTCTGAAAAATCAGCCATCAAAAACCCTACGAAGCGCAGTTCTACTCTGACACACATGAGGTCGCCATGAGTCAGAATTCACTTGAGGGCAATTGGTAGGGTTAGATTGAGGACCCATGATGACGGTAAGAAAGGGCTTGAAGAGCTAGTGAGCAGGAGGTTAAGACGATCGACTGTGGGATCCAGGCTGGCTAGGGAAGGCCGTGATGAGGGAGCTGGAAAAAAGGGAATGCAGGTGATAAGCCAGGTCACAGTGAGACGGAAGAGCAAGTGAAGTGAGTCAACAGATGTGATCAAAAGACGAAATGTCAAAGTTCAAGATTTCAGAGATAAAACAGTAACAGTTGGTGGGAGGTCCAGAGCATTGGCATGTAAGTGGCAAGCTGACATAGAGTGAAGACAAACGTCCTTGAGGTGGATGGCTGAGGGGGGCTGGATGAGTAATTCTGGATTTATCCCAAAAGGCATAGAGAGCTATAAGGAACTCCAGGGGATCTGGAAAACTCATCAAAACAGTCCCATCCTTTCACAAACCCTCACTATGGCTTACTACTCTTGTCAGAGAAACTCTTCCCCAACTATGCTGGGGAAAATAAGAAGGGTGTATACAGAGAACCTCAGTGTGGGGCTGTTTTGACCTAAATCACGTAACTAACTACACACTGTGCACAGACAACCGCATTCTGCATTAAATATCATAAATGCTGAAATAATTATTGCACTCCGTGTGTAAGATTTCCTGGCTTTGGGGTGATTGAGGAAAGGCCTCAGGGATAGGATAGCCAAAGAATTACTTAACTGCTTAAATAGAAACAATCCTGGTCTTGATATGAAGCCAGTCACTTCAGTCACAGGATAAAAGGCAGATTTATGAAAGAAATGACTAAACGATCACCATCTGAACAGCTTGGAAGCAACTGTGGAAGGTTTTGTAAAGTATTGTCTTCTATGCGTGCGCGTGCGCGCGCGCGCGCGTGTGTGTGTTGTTCTACAGTTACAACATGAGTTAGGGGTGGGAAGAGAAGCAAATTCACTTTCCTTAGACTTGGCTCTCTCAGCTTTACAGCCAGGTCATGACTGGATGTCCATGTAGCTGATTTCTCCTCAAGTTTTGTATCACTTACCTTGTTTTATGCAATTTATTCATATCTGCCGTTAGAATTGTTGTTCAGTCCAGGGACAAGGACTAGAAGGCAGGAGGGGACAGGAACGCTGGTAATAAGGAACCCAAGGTTGAGAAGGAACAGTGTTGACATGTCGTGGGGTTGTTAACCATTGTCATAAAACAATATGTGTACTGTTTACTGAGAAATGATTTGTTCTGTAAACCTTCATCTAAAGTACAATAAAAAGAATGGTTGTTAGGTGCATCATGTTGCTTCCGACTTATAGCGACCCTATGAACGAAACACTGCCCCATCCTGCTCCATCCTCACAGTCGTTGTTATGCTTGAGCCTGTTGTTGCAGCCACTGTGTCAATCCAGCTCTTTGAGGGTCTTCCTCTTTTTCGATGATCCTCTACTTTATTAAGCATGATGACCTTGTTCAGGGCCTGATCCCTCCAGATAATATGTCCAAAGTATGTAAGACAAAGTCTCACCATCCTTGCTTCTGAGGAGCATTCTGGCTGTACTTCTTCCAGGACAGATTTGTTCGTTCTTTTGGCAATCTATGGTATATTCAATATTCTTCGCCAATACCACAATTCAAAGGCATCAGTTCTTCTTCCATCTTCCTTAGAAGGAGCCCTGATGGTGCAGTGGCTAAGAGCTATGGCTGCTAACCAAAAGGTTAGCAGTTCAAATTCACCAGCCGCTTCTTGGAAACCCTATAGGGCAGTTCCACTCTCTCCTATAGGGTCACCATGAGTTGGAATCAACTCGATGGCGATCGATTTTTTCCAGCAACTGAGAATCACTGTAAGCGACTGTTTTCAAGAAGGCTGTCTTAATAAGAATTGCTAACATAAATTTGCTGTGTGCCAAGCTCTGTTCAAAGCACTTTATATACATCAATTTATCTCCTCTTCATAATAAACCTATAAAGTCAATACCATCATCACCTCTGTTACATGGATATGGAAACTGAGGCACAGAGAGGTTAAATAACTTGGCCAGGATGAAGCCTTGATTTGAACCTGGGCAGTGTGGCTCCAGAGCCATTGTTGTTAACCACAAACCAGTGATTTTACCGGGAGTGCTCAGCATCAGCATCTCCTGGGAACTTGTTAGAAATGCAGATTGCTGGGTCCCACCAAACCTACTGAAACAGAAACTTTGGAGGTGTGGCCTAGGAATCTGTGTTTTAACAAATCCTCCAGGGGATTCTGATGAAGACTTGAGCATTACAATACTCTACAGTGTTCTGAAGCAGCTGGGTGGTAACAAAGCATGCCTAGATGGTGAAAGACACACTGGTAAATTCTCCACCCAAATCAGGAGCTCAGAATAACTATTGTTTCAGAATTTCTAGGCTGAATTTTTAGCCTCAAGACCTAAATCTTACTAAGAACCCACAACGGATGCATTTCTCTCTCTATCTGTCTATCTCTCTTTCTCTCCCTCCTTTCCTTCCTTTCTTTGTTTTCAAGTAATGTATGTGGATTAGGGTGAAAAAAGGACACTTTCTCTTTGTCCAGCATTGTTTCCACATTTGCCCATTTCAAGTTCCATTGGTAGTGATATGGCCAACAGTGTGTTTTAAATCACAGGGTTTGGTTCAGGTAAAAAGTCACCTGACTTTTTCAAAGTAGCAACTGTAGACACAGCCAAATCCATCTGGCAGAACATCTGCAGTATAGGTGACACTGTGCTAGAATGTTTCAATTGTGCATGACAATCTCTATTTAAAAAAAGGAGGAGACTCTCCATCATTCTCAGAGTTCAGCAATGTCTTTCCAAATCAAATTTAGAGAAAAAATGTCATTGTCTCTAGCTAGGGTCATATGTTCTTTTTAAATATTCTTTTTGCTAAAATAATACAGCTTCATATAAGAACTAGAAGAAAATAAACCAGCATGTTAACAGCAGCTGCCTCTGGAAAGCGATATTATGGGTGTATTTTTTTCTTATTTATAATTTTATATCGTGAGACTTGACCTCAGTCTTGAACTCCAGACTCATATCCAACTGCCTACTCAACAAGCCCACTAAAATGTCTGATAGGCAAGTCAAACTTAACATGCAAAGATACAACTACCTTACTTTTTACTCCATCCCAACAAAATCCTTCCCATCTCAATTAAAAACAAACAAACAATAAACCTATCTTACAACTGCTTGGGTCAAAAATCTTGCAGTCATTCGTTAGACTAGTCTCTTTTTCCCTCAAATTATATCCAATCTGTCAGAAAATTCTGTTTGGCCTAATATATCCAGAATGGCACTATTTTTTACCAACCCCACAAAACTACCCTGATCCAAACCACCACCATCTCTTGCCTGGATTGTGGTGGTTGTCTCCTTGTGGGTCTCCCTTCTTCCATCCTTGCTCCAAAGTCAATTCTCCTGAGCAGACAGTGACCCTTTTAAAACAAGAGTCAGATCACATCACTCAGTTGATCAAAACTTCACAAAGGCTACCAAGAACTGTGAAGAATCTGACATTTGGTTTTACCTTACTCGTGAGCTAAAAAATTAGCCTATTAGTGTTTCATGGACGCTGGCAGAAGACACAAGACTCCTGGGTCAGAAACCAAGGGCTGTATTACTCATAACCCAGCAAGCAGCATAAGCATCAGCACGTTTGCGTCAGATCTCTATGTCCTCCACATGAGAGCGTGCAAAGGGCCTAAATGGATACGTGCACATGTGGTAGGTTGTATTATAGGAGAGGAACATGGAGCTTGGGGAAATCCACCATTTTATAGTGAGCACTAAGCAAACCTGCTCTTTGTTCCAGAAGGATACATCACTTCATCCCTCAAGGTTGTTTGTTACAAACATGACCCTGAGAAATGGCCTAAGTAAAGAGTAGTCAGGGTCTTGTATTTTTGGCATAATTAGAAAGACATGTATGAGCCATGGAGGACAGTCTCCAAACAGTGACTTCTCTTCTTAATCAGAATAAAAGTCAAGGTTCTTATAATGGTCTACAAGGCTCCATACTATCTGCGTTCCTCCACCCCCATGTCTCTCTCTTTATCTCCTATCATCCTACCCATGACTCACTTCACCATAGCCATACTGGCTTCCATGTTGTTCCTCACACATACTGGCAAGATCCTGTCTCAGGACTTGCTGTCTTTCTGCCTAGAATGTTCTTCCCCAGATAGTGTATGGTTTGCCTCTTCAATTCCTTCAAGACTTTGCTCAAATGTCACCTTCTTAGTGAGGCCTTTCCCAACCTCCAAACTCCGTGGCATTCCATAGCCCCTTCCTAGCTTTATTTTTTCGGTTTGCAGTTATCACCATCTGGTATACTGTCTCTCAAACAGAAGTGTATGATATATATGTGTGTGTACATATATGTGTGTGTGTATATATATATATATTCTATTGCCTGTCTCTCCTCAGTAAAATATTTGCTCCAAGAGGTCAGGGGCTTTATCTCTTTTGTCCACTGTCCAGTCATCAGTGCCTAAAACAGCGCTTCAGCACATAGTATGTGCCCAATAAATATTTGCTGAATAAATTAATATTTTTAATTTTATAAAATAACCATTTTTGTAATCCTAAATAAGTTACTTTCTGTATATGAATCTTCCTGGCTGAAGTTGTTTATACACACAAACAACTCAGACCACCCATGACCCTTACAGAGGTAGGATAGCTAGTGATAGTTAACCTTACCAAGCATTTATTCTATGCTGGACACTTTGAGTAGGAATCAACTCGATGGCAACAGGTTTTTTGGTTTTTGGACATTTTATAAATTAGCTCATATAATTTTGATGACACCTTTGTGAGGCATTATCTCCATTTTATATACGAGAAAATTGAGCCTCAGTTAAGTAACTTATCCAAGATCACAGAGCTAATAAACACTGGATTTGGGATTACAAGCTCAGGCAGCAGTACAGTCCATAGCTCCGGTAAATTCATGTTATTGGTTGTTATGGAGTCAGCTCTGACTCTTAGTGACCTCATGTACAACAAACTAAAGGTTGCCCCATCCTGCTCCATCTTCACGATGTGTGGTATGCATGCTCAAGTCCATTGCTGTAGTCTGCCAACCTAGGGGGCATATCTTCCAACACTATATCAGACAATATTCTCTTGTGATCCAGAGTTTTCACTGGCTAATTTTTAGAAGTCATTGACCAGGTCCTTCTTCCTAGTCTTAGTCTGGAAGCTCCACTGGAATCTGTTCACCATTGGTGATCCTGCTGGTATTTTAAATATTGGTGGCACAGCTTCCAGCATCATAGCAACAGGCAAGCCACCACAGTACAACACACTGACAGATGGTAAGGAGGACCACTGTTTGAGGTCTAAGCCTCCTCAGGTGCCTGGGACCGGTCGGGTCCAGCCATGCTGTCTGAGCAAGACACCCTGAGCATGGACTGGGAACATGTGGTCCCGTACCCAGTTTCTTTCTTTTCTAAATGCTCTCCAACCCTTTACCCCTGCACCTGAGGTCAACTAGATCTCTGCAAGAGCTTCAGAACTCACACTTAAGGGTTCCAGGATGGTGGCCTGGCAAGTGCATCATTCCTGCCGGTTAGTGCAGTATTTCTTTCACGGTACTGCATGAGATTGGGCCACAAGAATGGCTGACTTTGGGTGATTCTCACTCCTATCACCTGATTTTGGGTCTCTCTTACCCCACTCACAGGTCAAGTTCAGGGCTCTGGACTACTAATGGACCTCTGCCAGCACTTGGGCTTGGGCCAGTGTGGGCCCTTGCATCAGCTCTTGCCTGTCTGTGTTTTAACCATGGTGCCACCTACTGTCTACAGAACCCAGTCATGGTGGTGGCGTGACAGTGGCTTTTTACCCTGTGGGTCCTGTCACCGGCGCTCAGAGCAGTCACATCACTCCCTCCACAGAGTCTGGGACACACATGGAGTCGCCATGAGTCAGGGGGCGACTGGACAGCAGTTAACAACTGCATGGGACACAGATAAGTCTATGCCTTATATGGTAACATCAATTGTATTTAGCACAATTGTATTTAGCTGTTGACTTTTTATCATCAGCTAGAGCAGCACCAGATAGTTGTGATGGCTTTTGTACTTGTACTTCTATATATTATGAAGTTTGATAAGGTTGGTGGGATTTTTTGCTCATTGTGTGTGTGTGTGTGTGTGTGTGTGTGTGTGTGTGGTTAAGTTGGTGGTCCCAAACTTTAGCATGCATAAGAATCAACATGTTTCTCCTTAGCCTGGAATGTCTTTTGCTATCTTGTTGTGCAATTCTCATCTCCTTCTTAACCAGACTCCTCAACAAAGTCTTCCCTAGCTCTTTCCCTTTAGAAGCCTGGTCTCCTTTGGGCTCACATATTGTTCATGTCTCTTTTTACAGCAACAATTATATTATACTGCTGATTTTTTCTTCTGGAAACTGTCACCTCCTCCAAACTGTGAGGTTCTTGAGAGCTGAGATAGCTTTATATCTCCAACAATTTATTACTATGTGTGGTCCACGGTAAGTGCTCACTAAATATCTGTTGAATTAACAGTTGAACAAAACAACCAACAAGGACAGATGTGAGTGAAGATGTAAAGTTTTAAAGACTTTAAATCTTCTACATCCTGCCTCAGAACAGAAGAACGTTATTCCAATCTACCCCTAAATTTTAGTGATTTATTTATTGAAAACGTGTGCTGGGTTCAAAGTTAAAGGAGCTTTAAGGCAGGTCAGATTTTCCTTTATAATTCTTTGGAACTGACAATGAGAAGATGGTAAAATGTCGTTACATTGTAGACAAGGCTAAAAATATACGCTTGATGTCATTTTGTGTTTGGTCTTCCAAGAACCAAACCTAGCCATTGCAGCATATGAACCCTAAGCTGACATCTGCTCTTTCAACCTGCTCAACTGGGTTATTTTTGAAACACTGCACTTATCACTTCATAGTAATATGAGCAGGAGTAGCATCCCTTTGTTGAGAGAATTGTAGGGAAGACCATAGAGGGAAATCAGATGACTGATAGAGGCAGCTGGAGGAGCCACAGGTAAGCAAGGAGAATAATTTTGCCCTCTTGTAACTTTTCCTCATCCTCCCACTGCCTGATCTTTCTTCTCCCCAGGTGGGAATGACTGTGATAACTTCCTACCTCTCCTCCCCTTAGTTCATCCCCTCTAGTCCTGCCTCTTCCCTCATCCCACCGCAGCTACCATTTTTAACTAAAAGTAATTTTGTTTACGTGTCTGTCAGTTTGTCATACTATGGAGGCTTGCGTAGCCAGTGAAAACCTTATGAATAGCAGAGAACATTGTCTGATATAGTGCTGGAAGATGAGCCCCCCATGTTGGGAGGCACTCAAAAGATGGCTGGGGAAGTTCCGGCAAAATGGCGCTCTAGGCAGAAGCACCATGCCGTCCCTCCACAGCAAAGATCCAAAAAACTAAGCCATACACAGAATACAACAATCCTGAAACCCTAAAACATCAAATGAAGAGATAAAGAACTCAGCCAAGCACCAAATGGAGTGAGAAAACTGACAGA
>NW_004443998.1:8296885-8298272 GCF_000243295.1 Trichechus manatus latirostris
AGTGTGCAGCTGCTTCCCGGTCTGGGCTGCCACGCTGGTGGGATCCCGGGGCTTTTGTTCGTTTGTTCCTCTGCTTCCCGCGGCCATGGTCTCTTGACTGGGAAGCGCCAGCTGCTTGGATTCCACACACCCAAGCAGGCGGCTCTCTGGGTGCCATTTGTTGGCTGCTAGTGTTGCTTTTTTTTTCTGCTTCTTTGGATTTCTCACTTGCCTCTCGCCACCTTCCCCTTCTCTCGCTCGGGTGCCTGGCTCCGTGCGCCATCTTTGCTTTTTCCTGAGGGGCTGCGGAGCTCCATTCGAGTGTGGAGCTGCTTCCCGGTCTGGACTACCACGCTGGTGGGATCAAGGGGCTTTTGTTCGTTTGTTCATTTTGAATTGTTTGTTTGTTTTCTTTTCCTTTTCTTGAGTTAGGAGCCCTTTCTGGCCAGGCGGAGCTGCGTGGCAAGGAACTCCCCTTTGGCTTCCACAGACGTGTGGAGGGATCCCTGAAGACGTTTCTTTTTTGTTTTGTTTTCCCTCTTCTTCCCTTTTTGTCTTTCTTCATTGCTCAGTTTCTTGTCTCTCTATATCTTCCTTCTCTTTCTGATCCCGGACTACCAGGCATTGTACGCCTCCGTGCCTTCTTGCCAGGCTGTGCTGCGACACCTGAGAGCAACTTCCCCAGACCTCATAGCTGCATCGGTGGGATCCTGGGGAACTTTGCGGTTCTTTAACCTTTCTGATTTTTATTTGTTCATTCTTTCCTTTTCTTCCTCTTCTCCTTTCTGTTTTTCTCCATTTCATAGTCTCTCATCTCTCCATTCCAACGGCAAGCTCCCCTAGCATTGTTTTTTGTTTGTTTGTATGTTTTTTGGCTCCTGTTCCTCTCTCCTCTCTCCCATATCCATCTTATCTCCACACATAACCATCTCCCCGCTGCATCCTGCCTACCTGCACCGTGCGCTTGACATCACACCACCAAGCACTGCAGGCACGGCCTACTGGAACCTGCCCAGCACTGATTACCGACGTGCCCTGGTGGCTGTAGTGAGTGCCACAAACAACCCGTCCCAGTGGCTCCTCTTCAGCTAGACCAGCCCTGCTGTACCATAGCTAAGTGACTGAACCTGCCAGTTGGAGAAGGAGGCGAAAAGTATTGAGCACACAGACGAGCAAACAACAAAGAGCACGCAGTCCGCCTGCTCAGACATAGTCAAATCTTTTTTTAAAAAACGGGACAAAACAAACAAATCTACAATCACTAAACGAGAGAAATAACTACTGAATGCCCCAAAAACAGCAGACAATATCAAAACATTTACAAAAACAGGACAGGATGGTTCCAGTAGGCATCCAAATTAAAACACCAGATGACTCTCCTCTGGAAGAAAATGCACTAGAACTACCT
>NW_004443998.1:8304316-8345422 GCF_000243295.1 Trichechus manatus latirostris
CTTTGGCTATGTGTATTTTCACCAAAAAAAAAAAAGTTTGAGAATTTAGAGGGTTAATATGTTGTGGGGTTGTTAACCAATGTCATAAAACAACATGCGTACTACTGTTTCATGAGAAACTATTTGTTCTGTAAGCCTTCACCTGAAGTACAATAAAATTAAAAAAAAAAAAAATATGGCTGGGGAAGAGCTGCCTCCTCAAAATAGAGTCAACCTTAATGATGTGGATGGAGTCAAGCTTTTGGGACCTTCATTTGCTGATGTGACATGACTCATATTGAGAAGAAACAGCTGCAAACATCCATTAATAATCAGAACATGGAATGTACGAAGCATGAATCTCGGAAAATTGGAAATCATCAATAATGAAATGGAATGCATAAACATCAATATCCTAGGCATTAGTGAGATGAAATGGACTGATATTGGCCATTTTGAATTGGACAATCATATGATCTACTATGCCGGGAATGACAACTTGAAGAGGAATAGCATCACATTCATCGTCAAAAATAACATTTCAAGATCTCTCCTGAAGTACAATGCTGTCAGTGGTAGGATAATATCCATACCACTACAAGGAAGACCAGTTAATACAACTATTATTCAAATTTACCCACAACCATTAAGGCCAAAGATAAAGAAATTGAAGATTTTACCAGCTTCTACAGTCTGAAATTGTTCAAACTTGCAATCAAGATGCATTTATAATTACTGGTGATTGGAATGTGAAAGTTGGAAACAAACAAGAAGGATCAGTGGTTGGAAAATATGGCCTTGGTGATAGAAATGATGCCAGAGATCGCATGATAGAACTTTGCAAGACCAATGACTTCTTCATTGCAACTACCTTTTTTCACCAACATAAACAGCGACTACACACATTGTCTTAGGCTGGGTTCTCTAGGGAAGCAAAACCAGTAAAGTGTATAAACATATATATAGAGAGAGATTATATCAAGGAAAGTGTTCACATGATTGTAGAGGCTAGAACGTCCCAAGTCCATGGATCAGGGTAGAGGCCTCTCCCAAGTCACACAGCTGCAGAAGCTGGCAAGCCCAAGATCGGCAGGTCGGAGAGCAGGGCTCCTGCTCACAGGCTGTGCAGATTAACAAATCCCAGGTTTTGCAGATAAGCTGACAGCTAAAGTCCCAAGAACGGGAGATGAGATGAGAGGAAGCAGCCACAGGATCCAGAGAGAGCAAAAAGCCAGAACGTCTGCTTATATACAGATGCGGGCCACACCTCCAAGGAGAATCCCTTTCATCTGATTGGCTACTCACAGTATATTCAACCATGGGAGTGATTACATTAAAACATGGAGAATCATGGCCCAGCCAAGTTGACACACAATCTTAACCATCACACACATGGACCTCACCAGATGGAATCACATCAACTACATCTGTGGAAAAAGACAATAGAAAAGCTCAATATCATCAGTCAGAACAAGGCCAGGGACTGACTGCAGAACGGACATCAATTACTCACATGCAAGTTTAAATTGAAACTGAAGAAAATTAGAACAAGTCCACGAGAGCCAAAGTATGACCTTGAGTATATCCCACCTGAATTTAGAGACCATCTCAAGAATAGATTTGACGTGTTGAACAGGAATGACTGAAGACCAGACAAGTTGTGGAATGACGTCAAGGACATCATACATGAAGAAAGCAAGAGGTCATTGAAAAGACAAGAAAGAAAGAAAAGACCAAAATGGATGTAAGAAGAGACTCTGAAACTTGCTCTTGAATGTTGAGCAGCTAAAGCAAAAGGAAGAAATGATAAAGTAAAAGAACTGAACAGAAGATTTCAAAGGGCAGCTCGAGAAGACAAAGTAAAGTATTATCATGACATGTGCAAATTGCTGGAGACAGAAAACCAAAAGATAACACAGTTGGCATTTCTCGCTGAAAGAACTGAAGAAAAAATTCAAGCTTCAAGTTGCAATAGTGAAGGATTCCATGGGGGAGAATATTAAACTACACAGGAATCATCAAAAGAAGATGGAAGGAATACACAGAGTCATTATACCAAAAAGAATTGGTTGACGTTCAACCATTTGAAGAGGCAGCATATGATCAGGAACCGAGGGTGCTGAAGGAAGAAGTCCAAGCTGCACTGAAGGCATTGGCGAAAAACAAGGCTCCAGGAATCGATGGACTATCACTTGAGATGTTTCAACAAACGGGTGCAGCACTGAAAGTGCTCTCTCGTCTATGCCAAGAAATCTGGAAGACAGCTACCTGGCCAGCCGACCGGAAGAGATCCATATTTATGCCTATTCCCAAGAAAGGTGATTTAACCAAATGCAGAAATTATGACCACCTGGAAATGTCATGACCAACTTTACAGCGAAAAAGAGGAAGACCCTCAAAAAGATGGATTGACACAGTGGCTGCCACAATGGGCTCAAGCATAACAACGATTGTGAGCATGGCGCAGGACCCAGCAGTGCTTCCTTCTGTGGTACTTAGGGTTGCTATGAATTGGAACCGACTCAGCGGCACCTAACAACAACAATCATTTTGTTTTTAGGTGTCCTAAAGATGAAGATGTCCTTTTAAATAAAATATTCTTTGACAAGCTGTCAAGGAGAAAATAATTAAATCAAAAGAACGTAAACAACGGGAGTTGTTTTTTTTTTCCCATGTGGAATTCAGTGCTCTCTCAATTTTCTTTTAAATTGTGTAGCTTTACTCCCCCCTAAGAAGGTCAGATTATTGTCTTCCAGGATCTGGGTAGGCTTTGGTGGTAAGGCCTGACACTGTCCAAAGAAACTGTCACTCCCCAGTAGAGAAGGAGCCCTGGTGGCGCAATGGTTAAGCAAGCACTCGGTGCTAACCTAAAGGTCAGCGATTTGAACCCATCTGAGGCTCCATGGGAGACAAGACCTGGCGGTCTACTCCCTTAAAGATTACAGCCCAGAAAACCCTATAGGGCAGTTCTACTCTGTCCTACAGGGTCACTGTGAGTGGGAATCCACTCGAAGGCATACCACAACATGGAAAGATGTTCTTGTTGGTTGTTTTTGTAAGCTTGTTTGTTTTTTATTTATGCTTATACATCAGGACCTTACAGGATACCTCAAAGTGAAGAAATTTGTCAGATCTATTTCTGAAGCAAAGATATTGATGATTGAGGATGGGAATAGAGGGGGTATGGAAAGGAGAGTCGGGATAGCTTGGGCTGCCTTAAGTGAAGGAATCAAAGGAAGTCTTCAGGCCTATTTCACTTACCTCACTTTTTCCCCCATCTAGACCTACTCAGAGTTTGTGGAAAAAAGCACAGCTTTTTACCATATGTTCTTGGATTCTCTTGCCTAGCAATAGCTTCCAAATATCAAAATGTTTTTGATATTCTTTAAGATCTTAATGTTCTTTAAACATGCCTTTTACTAACTACCACATGAATCTAAGTTGAGACCATCGAACAAAGTCATCCTGAGCCTTCTTAGTGAATTCAGAATAGGATCAGCAAAAGCAGTAAAAATGGGAGGAAAAAAATATAACAATGCATCACTGGTGTGATAATTGAGCTCTCTAGTCACAAGCTGTGCACAAGCACAGGCTTTCCCACAGAAAGTAATTCCACAAGCAAAGAAAGGAGGTATGACTCAGAAGCTCATTTTTATCAAATTGTTAATAGTTCCGTCAAAAGGTCCCTATATAAACAGTTCGATTATCCTCACTTCCCCATTCCCATTATCCAAAATGCTTGCAGCAAATTAAACCAATTAATTAGCTACCATGGAGTCGACCCCGACTCGTGGCGACCCCACGTGTGTCCGAGTAGGACTGTGCTTCACAGGGTTTTCAAGGGCTGATTTTTCGGAAATAGATCGCCAGGCTTTTCTTTCGAGGAGCCTCTGGCTGGACTTGAACCTTTAGCCTTTCAGTGAACAGCCAAGCACGCTAATTGTTTGCATGGTCTTGGGACTCCTTCAGCAAATTAAGATCTATCAAAAGTTTATCTTGCAGCCTCTGTAAAGCTTTACCATACTTCCTCTTCCATCCACCAACACTCAGGGCTGGTGTCCAATTCCTTCTTTCCACTTCTTGATTTCCAGGGCTGGAGCTTTACTGTTCTTTATTATCTGTGAATTATCTGACCAAAAAAACTGGGTATGGTTGAAATTAAGTTCCTCTGAAACAGTTTAAAAATACCTCCCAGAGAATTTAATTCAGCTAATAAATACTTAGAACGTCTACCATCTTTAAGATATTACAAATGAAAGACACAGGAACTTGCCATCTAGTGAGGAATTTACGGTCTAGGAGGAAATTATAACCTAGTAAGAAGCAGACAAGTCAAATGGGGTTTTTTAGAGATTTAAGAGGAACAAAGTGCTTCAGAGCACCAGGGAGGGAGTCACTAATTCTGTCTGAAAGAGGAAGTCCCCACAAAAGAGGGAGATGGTGGTTAGCTGAGAAAACCACTGGTTTTGAAAGATAATTGTAAAAACATCCATGAGCTAGATTCTTCTCTACATTGCAGTTTGAGCAAAACACTAAATATCAGTTGGAAGATGGGGGGAGGATTACCCTAAACTCCTAAATGAGAACTGATTATTTTTGCTTTGTCCTAACATCAGTCAGAATGCTCTTTAGAAACAAGGATGGTGAGAATTCGTCTCACATACTTTGGACATGTTATCAAGAGAGACCAGTCCCTGGAGAAGGACATCATGCTTGGTAAAGTGGAGGGTCAGCGAAAAAGAGGAAGACCCTCAAGGAGATGGACTGACGCAGTGGCTCCAACAGTGGGCTCAAACACAGCAACCATTGTGAGGATGGCGCAGGGCCAGGCAGTGTTTCGTTCTGTTGGTCATAGGGTCGCTGTGAGATGGAACTGACTCAATGGCACCTAACAACAACAACATCTGTTAATAACAGATAACTTTTCTCTGAAAGGCAGTGTTTAAGTTAAATGCCATATAGAGGATAAGTGAAAAGGCAACATACAAGTAAATCCTGGAGACGTGCAGAGCAGCATATTTGAAATGATTATCAGAGTGTCAAGTGATGAGACTAAGTAAGATCTCCCAGTGTCCTGGAAAGGGCATAGGCTTTGCCAGTGCAGAGACCTGTGTTGAAAGCTCAGGTCTGCCACTCGTTAGCTCTGTGCCCTTTGATTCAGGTATTTTATCTCTTTCTCCAAGTTTTCAGTTCTTTCCTCCTAACTGGGAAATGTTGGACAGATTTGACTAGCGTGTTGCTGTTAGGGGTCATTGAGTCGCCTGCTAGCATACACACCTAAATACTTAAATGCAGTTCTGAAATGATTTTGCTAATTTATTTCATTTTCTTTTACTATAAAATCAAGATCCCACACCCCCATCATCTCTCTCTCTTATGTAACCTAAAATATATCCATAGGCAGGTTAACCTGTAATCCTACTTAGCGAAAAGTATACTGGTTAGATAATTAATTCATAGATACCCAGTTGCTGTCAAGTTGATTTGGACTCATAGTAAGCCCATGTGCCAGAGTAGGACTGTGCTCCATTGGGCTTTCAATGGCTGATTTTTTGGAAATAGAATGCCAGGCCTTTCTTCTGAGGCATCTCTGAATAGACTCAAACCTCCAATCTTTAGTTAACAGCCAAGAACGTTAACCGTTTGCACCACCGAGGGAGTCCCAATTCATGGATAATAAAGAGCATTAAAGCGCTATCGCTGGTGATGAAGAGGCAGAAAGAAGGAATCAATGCTGGGTCTGTGGGTTGGAAGACAAAAGAGGAGCTACAGAAAACCTTTTGAGGGGGCAGCAAAGCAAATTTTCACAGATCCTCTAAGATCTTTAAAAGCCCATATTTTTTCCTAGAGATTTCTTGTGGCACACCTGTAAAATACATGGAAACTTCAAGTTGTCCTCTATATGCTAATGTTCTGGATGTGTGTACCTGATATCTCACTGCTTCAATGACTTCATATTACACCACAGGGAACTCAGGGAAGTGATTATTACCATCCCTGTAGTATTTTGCATGGCTAAGTACTCAGCAACTAACCAAAAGGTTGGTGGTTTAAACCCACCCAAGAAGGAAGGAAGGCCAAGTGATCCGCTTCTGAAGACAACCTTGAAAACCCTAGAGATCGCAGTTCTACTCTGCAATATCTGGGGTCATCGTAAGTCATAACTGACTCCACAACAACTGGTTTTAACATTTCATAAGCAAACCCGTTCAGGCTGAGTCACCCCATGGCACCCAGCCAATTAATGGCAGATCCCAGTCTAGACTTAGACCTTGCAATTTCAATTACTAAGCACTCTAACTTCTAACCATTCCCCCAACTTTCTTAATAATAATATCATCCACCTTGTCCTAGGCAAAATGCCAAGTGCTTTGCATGTATTCTTTTAAACATCTAGAAGCTCACTGCAAGTTAGGAAATAGCATGCTTACTCTACAAATAAGGAAATAATGAGGCTCAGAGAGACTAAGAAACCTCCCTAAGAACGCAGTGTGAATCGGAGCCAGGATGAAAACCCAGTACCTTCTTCAATGTGCTTTTCCAACATCTTTCCCAAACCAATGTCACCGCAGCCTTGTTCTTCACTGAAACTCTGTCGTTTTCTCTCTGTGGCTCTTATTTGGAAAGAATCTACAAACTCCCTCTCTCCCCAACCGACCACTTCAATGTAAGGTATTAAGGCCAGTGATTTATTTGCTCTGTATTTTTCTGCCATGTCTAGAAGTCTAAGATCTTTGGCATATATTTAAGTTATTAGCACCACCGTTTAAAAAAATCTTCACAAAGAAACTAAAGCAAGCCTGTGACTCCAGGCACTCCACTGCTATTGAACATTATTAAATAATTAATTGGATGCATCTGAATTACTAAGGTGCTCAGACTTCCATGGAAGCAAATAGGTTCACTCTCTTTTTATTTGCCAGTGAAATGATAAAAAGCCCCTTTGATGCCCAAACTCTTATCAAAGTCTTTGAGGATGGCCTTCCTTTTAAAGAGGCAAGATATAGTGTGATGACGCAGTGATAGAAACTTCTAGATGGTGATATTTTCCGATCCTAATTGGTCGCCATAAGTCAGAATCAACTGTACGGCGTGGGTTTGGTTTTGGGTTTTTAATTATTTGATGAAAAGGTGTCTTAGTTTCCTGGTGCTGCTGTAGCAGAAATACTACAAGTAGGTGGTTTTAAAGAACAGAAATTGGTTTTCTCACAGTTCAAGAGTCTACAAGTTCAAATTCAGGGCACTGGCTCTAGGAGAAGACTCTCTCTGGGCTCTGGGGAGAGGTCCTTGTCTCGGCTTCTGCAGCCCTGTGTTCCTTGGTTCTCTGGGGACCCTCACACGTGCTGCCTTCCCTAGTTTGTGTTTTCTTGACTCTGCACCTAGTCTGCTCTTTTTATGTTTTGAAAATGCTTTGGCTTAAGACATACCTTACACTAATATGGCCTCTTTACATAATAAAGAAAACCCTATTTCCAAATGGGTATAGGGATCAGGACTCCAACACGTATTTTGGGGGACACCATTCAATCGTAACAGAAGAGTGAAGTAACTCCTGGTTTAAAAAGATTTTTTGTGGCTTGAGGTCCCACTTCACCTTCAGTGTAGTTTCTAAGGGAAATACTGGTTTAAGGCAGATTTAAACTCCATCTGCTTTTCTTCCATTAATGTTCTTAGGAGTCTGCTGGTCTTCCTGGAAGCTTAGAGAAGGAATTCACAAAGCTTTAGAGTTGACAAAAGTTCATCGTTTGAACATCCCTTTTCAGGCAGAGTGAGAAAATACTTAGGATAACATACAAGATCCTTTACCATAAAGTTCCAAGTGATAAATTTCAAAACCAAACGAAAATTTTCATTTTTTCCTGTAGAAAGAAATAAGGACACAAAACAGACAGTCTAATCCTACTTTGGTGACATATATTTGAGGTGACATATAAATTTATCTCAATAGTTACTAATCCCTAGGCACCAGGAACTCATTCTCTTATTTTGAGAGGGGGGTGGGGGGGCTGACATTTGAGCTTTGATTTACTGCGTCAAACAAGCCTATCATCAAGATGAATTTCTAATCTGTGTTAAATGACTGAAAAATCTGGAGAAACATTTATGACTACTTTTCCCCAAATGTCAGGATGTGTCCATTTCCTCTCTCTCAGGAAATATTGCAGGTGAACATTCCATCAATGGTTGTTCAAGTCAGCCTCAGTTCTAAAAATATACATACTCACTCACCTGGGTGATTCTCTTGGAGAAAAGAAACTACCTTCAAATGGTTTCATAACCACTGCCAAAGCATATCTGTCAGAGTGAATCGGCCCAAAGGTTTAAGGAACATTTATGTTCAATGAACAGAATCATCTTGCTCCAGAGATTGGAAAGCCTGGCTCCCTCATATCCTCCCAGGCTTTTATAAAAGTCACCTTCCTGCGAGGCCCTGCCTCCACCCTATTTACAGTCACCTTCCCTGGGAAACGGTCTTAGTCATCTAGTGTCACTATAACACCAACACCACAAGTAGAGGGCTTTAACAAACAAAAACTTATTCTCTCACAGTCTAGGAGGCTAGAAGTCCAAATTCAGAGCACCAGTTCCTGGGGAAGGCTTTCTCTCTCTGTCAGCTCTGGGGTAAGGTCTTTGTCATCAATCTTCCCCTGGTCTAGGAGCTTCTCAGCTCAGGGACCCCAGGTCCAAAGGATGCCCTCTACTCCTGGCAGTACTTTCTTAGTGGTATGAGATCCCTCTCCTCTCTGCTCACTTCTCTCTTTTATATCTCAAAAGAGATTGACTCAAGATACAACCTAATCCTGTAAATTGTGTCCTGCCTCATTAACATAACTGCCGCTAATACTGCCTCATTAACATCATAGAGGTTAGGATTTATAACACATAGGTAATTACATCAGATCACAAAATGGAGGACAACCACACAATACTGGGAATCATGGCCCGGCTAAATTGACACACATTTTGGTGGACAGGATTCAATCCATAACAGAGGCCTTCCCTCCACCCTATTTAGAACTATAGTTTCGTCTAATCCCCTTCTGTCTTCCTTCCCTATTTACTTTTCTCCAAAGCACTTATTACCAGCTGACAAACTACATATTTTACTACTTTATTTATAAAGTATAATATAAAGTATTATATAAAAACATAAAGAATATCAATATATTCTGTCTCCTTCAACTAAAATGTAATCTCCATGAAGGTAGAATTTTTTTTTTCCTTCCATATCCCCAGTTCCTAGAATATTGCATTTTGTAGATATATGTACTCAGTAAGTTCTATGGAGAAAAGGAGCTAATGAATAAATAATCTGGGATAGGACTCTTAATAAAATTAAAGCCACACATTCAAAACTGTCAAGCAATAATAGCTTTTCTGTGAATTTTTATGGGCCTGAACTTACTTTCAGTAAAACCACAGTTTCCTTTTTTAAAATATGTGTATACCCACAGAAGCCCTAGTGGTGCAGTGGTTAAGAGTTAGCCTAATAACTGAGAGGTCAGCAGTTCAAATCCACCAACTGCTCCTTGGAAACCCTATGGGGCAGTTCTACTTTGTCCTATGGGTCGCGGTGAATTGGAATAGACTCGACGGCAATAGATTTGGTTTCTCTCTTTCTTTATTTTTCTATGTGCCCACAAGCCACACACTTGGGAAGCAGTAAACAAAAGATGTTTTAGGGGTGAAAACATGACTTCTGAAACTTAATCATTTTTCATTATTTTTATCATCTCTCAAGCAGTTGTTGGAGTTGAAAGATGAGGGTACGCAAAGGCAGCGTGCTTTCTGTGCTGTGATTTGAGGGAGGAGCACCCAGCTAAGCACCAGGAGGAGTAGCTTTTTGTAAAGCAAAACCAGAGAGGGAGGGGAGCTCATCCTAAATTCTGTAACCTCAGTATCTCCGGCTGTAAAGCC
This sequence comes from Trichechus manatus latirostris, assembly GCF_000243295.1. Taxonomy (NCBI): domain Eukaryota; kingdom Metazoa; phylum Chordata; class Mammalia; order Sirenia; family Trichechidae; genus Trichechus; species Trichechus manatus. The sequence goes on from NW_004443998.1 coordinate 8,314,214, forward strand.
CTTTCTATGCAGGAAATGGACATGCTAAGAGAATAAAAGTAAATCACAGAGGAAAATCAGTTTGGAAAATATAAATACTGGATAGTATTACTGTCAAGGTTTATAGTTATTATTGATAATAAAGTTGTGTTCTTTGGGAATATGTTTAACCATTTAGGAAAACACTGGCCTCTATTGAACACAAAATGCTTGAAAACATATCAAGGGTGGGTATGCCTCCACTGACTCCTTCGTGAAGAGAGACAGAAAAGACACTATGACTTTCCTATAGTTGTATTTTATGAAAAAAAAGTATCCACTCTATAAATACAAAAAAATGAATGCCTTAAACACCGTTAAAATGAATAGTAAATAAGCCTGGCTATTAATTTAAAATTGAGTTGGCTGTTTTAACTTGACCATAATCAAAATCGTGGTATAGATTTTTCTGTGAAAATTCTGAAATGACATAGATATAATTCCCTGAGTAAAAATGACCATAAAATTACAAACTATAGTATGTCTATGGCAAGAAATATGAGAACTGACAATTTCAATAAATCTGTTTACTGTTGTCGTGGTAGAAAGTTCAGCCAACTCTCTGGTAGAAAAATATTTTGGGATTTCTATCTTCAGTAGAACGGCTGGCTCTGAGAAATAACTCTGAGAAACCCCAAAATGAGCAGTGAAGTTAAGACCTCTGCCTTCTAGTTTGGTTCTGTTATTAACTAACTACTACGTATGATCTCAGCCAAACTACTTTCTCTGGGGCTCTGTTTCCTTCTCTGTAAAAGGAAGGGGTTAAATTAGATTATCATAGGAGCATTCCAGAATGTTAGAACTAAAGAAGATTTGGAGACCATTTAGTTTAACATCTCTGTGTTAAAGAAGAAACAAATTCTAAAGTGCCTATATCTGAAGGACATGATGATTCTGTTACTAATTTTTCCAGTCAGACTTTTTTTTATAGTAACTTCCTCACTTCTTCCCACCCCAAAAAATTTTAAATTAAATTAAGTCTTCTATTTAAAAAAATGGCAAATGATATTATTCGAAATAAGTGAAATGTGTACAAAGTGTATTTCTGTGACTAATAATGTTATTCTTAAATAGTCCCCAAATTTGAAATATTTTTAACTTTCCTAGAAATAAAAAATGGGTGTATTCTAAAATGCAATTCCATATCCTATATAATCCAATTAATTCTTCTTAGAGAGGAAAACAGCTGATGACAAGATTTTTCAACCCCTACTATTCGGGAAGCATTTTACATTCATTATCTCATTTAATCCTTAAACCAATGGTAACTAGCATCATTTCCATTTTATAAACTCAGTTTCAAGGATGTTAAATTATTTGCCTTAAAACAGATTCCCAAGTAATGAGCTGCCGACCTAAGGTTCAGTCTTCAGTCTTGCTGCCCTCAAAGCCTGTGGACTTTTCACTATTCCATGTGGACTGACTAAAGAAAGAAAACCGTGTGTCTTAATTAGTCTTCTAGTGCTGCCGTAATAAAGGAACAAGCCCAGGTAACTAAGGCTTTCAAGAACAGAGATGTATTAGGTCACAGTTCTGGAGGCTGGACGTTCAAATCAGGGTCTCAGCCATGTTGATTCCTTCTGAGGGCGTTGAGAGAGAAACTTTTCCATGCCTCTTTCCTGTTTCTGGTGGCTGCCGGCGATTCTTGGTGTTCCTTTGTTGTTTAAAGATACATCTGCCTCCATCAGTACATGGTGTCTGTCTTCCCTGTTTGTGTGACCCTCTCTCCATGTCTGTTCTCCTCTTTTACAAGACACCACTCGAAGGGATTAGGACTAACATCCACCCTCCTCCAATATGACTTAACTGATAATACCTTCAAAGAAAGAGACTATTTCCCCCACATAAGCTCACATTCACAGACATAGCAGTTAGGCCTTCAACACTTTTTTGGAGGGGAGGGGCACAATTCAATCCATAACACCGTGTTTGATTATTCTTTAGTCACTAGAACTACTTCACAATGGCCTGCCAAGGTACGAAAAGAGAGTAGGACAGCTGGGTCAAGATGGCAAGGTCCCTATCTGATCCCTCCTTCCACATAAAAATTGAAATAGTAGATAAAATATTGTTTAAATATTAAAAGGTACACAAGCACATTCAGAAATAACAAATGAAAATATCGATATTCCAGAAGCAAAGGGAACCCAGAGCAATTGTTGTTACGTGCCATTGAGTCAGTTCCAACTCATAGTGACCCTATAGGGCAGAGTAGAACTGCCCTATAGGGTTTCCAAAGAGCAGCTGGTGGATTTGAACTACTGACCTTTTGGTTAGCAGCCCAGTGCTTAACCACTACACCACCAGGGCTACGATAATGGGGATTAAAATATTATAATCCAGGTGGGAATGTAATGACATACATGCACTAGAGAAGGGGCTTAAGGGACTGTGTGGGCAGAGAAGTCACACCTGCCACACACAGCAGGGAACAGTTACTTTCTTGAAGCCTGGAATATATGCTGGATGCATGAAACAAAATGGGGGAAAAATAGCAAGACCAAAATAAGTAGTTGGTAAATGAATAAATGGATAAACAAATGCCTATAAATTACAGAATTCCAGGAAGTCACAGTTAGTTGTTAAGTAATTAAATGGATATTTTGTCATTTAAAGAATTAGTGACTGCCAATATATCTTTATCCTACAAGGGAATCCCCTCCAACTGTGTGTTATTTAAATCACTATTTTTAAAGCCCATATTTTTTATCTGACATTTTCCCTTACAGTTTCCTTTCAGCTTTTCATATTAGCTTCCTTCTGTAGTTTATTTGATCCATAAATATCTTACAAAGAAAAATTTTATTAATTCCACATTGCTAGGTTCTTATTAAGCTTATTTCATATGCTTAGCATAACTTTGACCTTTTATTTACCCCTTAGAGAAAATGTCTTCACTTCCTCACGGTTCACTAATTTTTTTTTTAATTAAGTTAAAAAATAATAATAAAAGTGCAGAATAATTAAGTCACAGCATGGAATAATAAAGTGAAAAAATATTTCCTTTTTGATACTGATTTGTAATATGCAATAAGAAATTATAAAAAAGAAAATTTTGTTTATTTGTATTTTAAAAAAAAAACCAAGCTTATTGCAGTTGAGTTGATTTCGACTCATAGCGACCCTACAGGACAGAGTTGAACTGTCCCATAGGGTTTCCAAGGAGTGGCTGGTGGATTCGAACTGCTGATCTTTTGGTCAGCAGCCATAGCTCTTAACCACTGCACCACCAGGGCTCTGTATTTATATAAGATGAAATAAATATAAAAATTTAAAAGAAAAACTACTAAATAATAAGAAAGACTGATTCAGACATTAAAGACAATAAAATATTCCATCCGTTTAGGTGACTCATTGCCATAAATCACAAGACGTAATTTGACAACCAATCTTCTAAATAAAGTCATTTTCTGTTATGTCTTGATCACATGTACCATTAGAGGCTAGAACACTATCTACCAATAGCAGAGGCTCAATGCTAACCTTTCTTCAACCATATCTAAACAAACCTCACCAAAAATTGTGATGTTAAAATTTTCCACCCTCAACAAATGTTTTGAAACAGATTTCAGGAGGCTACCGGCTTCTGGAATAATGTATCAGTAAGAGAACAGCCGTCATATTTTTTAATAAGAAGTTCATGTTTCAATAGTACAATCAAAATTATTGTTATAAGGTTGTGATAGCCAACGTTAACTTGATCATTTTCAATGACATAGGAAAGTCTGTACAATATCTTTGTCCTCTGGAACCATCAAAGATCACAAGGATATACAGAGTCTACCACAAAAGTTGGAGCCCTGGTAGCACAGTGGTTAAGAGCTCAGCTGCTAACCAAAAAGGTCGGTAGTTAGAATCCACCAGCCACTCGTTGGAAACCCTGTGGGGTAGTTCTACTCTGTCCTACAGGGTCTCTATGAGTCAGAATCCACTTGATGGCAATGGGTTTGGTTTATTTGGTTTTTACCCCAACAGTTAAGGCCATTTGGAAAGCTGACACCTCCCATGCCCTCAGAGGAAGCTCCTCTAAAGGTAAACTGAAAAAATCAAACCCGTTGCTGTGGAGTTGATTCCAGCTCCCCAAAGGAATCAATGAAGTTTAAATTCAACTCATCCAACAATCATTTCTCGGTACCTATTGAGCAAGAACCAAAAAACTTGTACATAGGGTGGCTATGAGTCAGAACTGAATTGACAGCACCTAACAATGGCAACAACTGTACTAAAGGATCCCGGATGGCACAGTGGTTAAGAGTATAGCTGCTAACCAGAAGGTAGGCAGTTCGAGTCCACCAGCTCCTCCTTGGGTCAGTTCTACTCTGTCCTATCAACTCAATGGCAACAGGTTTGTTTTTTTGGTTTTTTCGTACGAAAAGAAATGGACCAGGATTGAGGGGCTGTGGAAACCAGAAGATACAGCACGCCCTCCGGAAACCTACTCTCAAGGAGCTCACCCACAAGCAAAAGAATAAATAATTAATTATAATTCAAAGTAAAATTATAATTATATATTTTTTCAAATGGATATAAATACGATAAGGAAACATAGGGAGAGAAGATATTATTTCTCAACACAAGCCTAGAAAAGGCCTCAGGACTTGCTTATGCTTGACTAAGTATTAAGTCAAGTAGATTTGAATTGTGAGGAAACTATAGAAGATATCTGAGACAGAGTGCAGACAAAGAAAGATCCCTGGGTGATGCAAATAGTTAGTTCTTGGCTATTAACTGAAAGGTTGGCAGTTCAAATCAACCCAATGGTGCTGCCAAAGAAAGACCTGGCTATTTGTTCCCATAAGATTACAGCCATTGGAAACCCTATGGAGTGCAGTTCTACTCTGACTCATATGGGGTTGCCATGAGTCAAAATTGGCTCAGTAGCAATGGGGAGAGACAAAGATGTCTGAAAACGCATGCTTTGGTCAGAGAATATTGACTATTCAGGAGTGTGGATGGATGTAATGGAAGGTTAAACTGGAAAGATGTTTAGGGAGCAGATTATGAAGGCCTTGAATGTCATGCTAAGGAGTTTGGATTGTGTTCCACAGATATTATGGAGCTCCCACCACACACATACATTCACATGTGTAGAAGATCAGTAGCCAAGATCTTAGGTATACCAGAATCGCTTCATTAAAATTGTACTTCTCGAACTAGATGGTGCCCGGCTACCACCAATGACCGCCCTGACAGGGAACACAACAGAGAGTCCCTGAGGGAGCAGGAGAAAAGTGGGGTGCAGAACTCAAACTCTTATAAAAAGACCAGACTTAATGGTCTGACTGAGACTAGAGGAACCTCAGAAGACATGGCCCCCGGACTCTCTGTTAAACCAGAACTAAAATCATTCCCGAAGCCAACTCTTCAGACAAAGATTAGACTGGACTATAAGACATAAAATGATACTCGTGAAGAGTGTGCTTCTTAGTTCAAGTAGACACATGAGACTAAATGAGCAGCTCCTGTCTGGAGGCAGGATGAGAAGGCAGAAAGGGACAGGAGCTTATGGAATGGACACGGGAAACGCGGGGTGAAAAGCGGGAGTGTGCTGTCACATTATAGGGATTGTAGCTAGGGTCGCATAACAATATGTGTATAAATTTTTGTATGAGAAATTAACTTGAACTGTAAACTTTCACCTAAAGCACAATAAATAAATTTTTTTAAAAAATCGTACTTCTCTAGCATTCATTTATCTCATGATGCATTTTAATAGTATTTCTCTTGATTGTTCATGCTCATACTTTCATGTGAAGACACTTGGCATCCAATACAGCCTTAACATTCTGCATCTTTACTTTTATTAGTTGTAACTAAGCCTTTCTCCCACTTGTTGAGCTGCTGGCAATAAAAACAACGTTTGGTTGACAATGGAACATATTCTCTATCATCGATCCCTCCATCCTAGCCCTGTGCAAGAAATCTATGTGTTTCTCATAAAAATTTTGTAGCAACGGCGTCTTACATTTTTTTATATATAGTGCATTGCAGTTTGCCACCCATTTTCAAATATGTTATGACTGGCACATACAATAACAACTAGCTATTATTGTGCACTTGTCATTTGGCAGGCATTGTGCCAAGCTCTTTATATATATGTTATTACCCTCATTTACAGATGGGAAAACTAAGGCTTACAGACATTAAGGAGCTTTGCAAGGTTACCGAGTTAATAAATAGAAAAAAAAGGTTAGAGCCGACCCTAGAATTCCTATATTAACCCTCATGCTATACTATTTCCTATATAAACACAGACACACACAAAACTGCTTTAATCAAGCCAACAAAATGATTCCATCAGACGATAACTTTATAGACTTGTTCTACTAAATTTCTTGATTAATTCAATTCAGAATGTCACTAAATTTATCCCAGTAGTCCAATTCATTCAAAATGGTCGAAAATATATCAGATACCCTTTGTTTACCTGGACCATACCAGCCCATACAGAGATAGGCATTTGAGATTGAATGCAAAGGTTATAAGTGAAAGTAAATGGTAAAGAGTTGCAAAATGCACCAATGACGAAGCAACCACTTTGAAATCAGAATTCTTAAATGTACTTCATGATTTCAATACACAATAAATTCTTGAGAGGAAAATTAAACAACGAAAACTCTGGAGGTCAAGGTAAGGAATGTGTACTCTCTCAGGTATTATTTTATTTCAAAACTTCATCTATTGGATATTATTAACAGAGTCTGGGTGGGGCCATGGGGACTTCGAATTTTATAGATGACTAGGTAGGCATGGGGGGCCTTTTGAACACGGCCAGCAATGTACTTCCATTCCCATTGTCTAAATTCATTTCCTATCCCTCTTCCCCCTCCCAAATGTAAAAAAACTTTCTCCTTCCATGTTACTAATTGGATCCATTCTGGCCCCTCATTAAAGCCACTGCCAGCTGAAGAAAAAATGACATAAAGACCTAATAAAAACCACAGAAGTGTTATTTAAGAACATTTTATTAGAAAAGATGAGAGTCCTCTTTCCAGTTGTTAATGAAATATAATTTTGATGCTATGCATAATAGAACTAAGCAAGAAATTCTAAAACCAGGAGCAAATTAGTAGCCTGGTGAGGCTCTGCCAGAAAAAAGAACAAAATGCCCTTTTGAGAAGCTTTAGCAGTTAATTCTAAAAATCTCATACTGATGTATGAGTCTTTTGATGATAGCCGAAAATTTGACAAACTAGGGAAGAAGGAATTGGACGAATTATTCAAGGTGAGTTCCCAGCTCGTCTTTAGCATAACACTCAAGAGGACAAAGAAATACGTGGAGCCACTGAATGATCAAAGAGAGGTGAAGTAAGACAAGGAAAATACGTTACATATAAACTATTGTTATTTGGAGACAGATAAAAGTAGTTTTTCTCTTGAAAGATAATATAAGCCAAAATTAATAGCCCTTTTAAGAAACAAGATTGGCTGAGTAGCAGAGTTAAACACATTCTTCAGAGAACTGAACAGGCCTTGGAACTCACTAAATAATACTGCATAATGATGATGATGACAAATTATCTACACTTTTTCACCTTAAGGATCCATTAAATAAAATAGATGTGCTCTGTCATACGAAAGACGGATTTGTTTCGAAAAAATGATTTGGCATACTGTAAGTGAACCGCATTTACAACTTACAAGCATGCATGTTCTGGCAATATTAGCATGGAAGCTAAAGCAAAATAATTTCAGAAATTTTTTTATTATTCACCTAATTTGTTTTCTGTGTGACTAGGGAAAACAAATGGCCAGGTTCCTAGTAAAATGTCTTACATTTTCAATGAAATTTTTTTAAAAAAAGACAACACAGAGAAAAACTCTTATTTTTGAAATATTAACTTGTAACAAAATCGACATTTCTCGTCTTTTGTTATGTAATACACTTTAAACTTTCTCCTTTTCTGGGTTTGTTTTCTGCCTTTTTTCTTCCCCCCATTTCTTGACTCTCATTCATGCAGCATGTCAACTCATGAGAACAGACATAAACGTAAGCATCTCAATACAAGAGTAAACCACAGCATCGAATGCCTGTCACAGTATTATCAAGAGCCAGGCATTTTATACATTAAAAAAAAAAATACAGCTGCCATTGAATTAATTCCGACTCATGGTGATCCCGTGTGTGCACAGTAGAACTGTTCCATAGGATTTTCAAGGTTTGGAGCCCTGGTGGGACAGTGGTTAAGAGCTATAGCTGCTAACCAGCAAGTCAACAGTTCAAGTCCACCAGATGCTCCTTGGAAACCCTGTGGGGCAGTTCTGCTCTGTCCTATAGAGTCACTATGAGTCAGAATCGACTCAGTGGCAACGGGTTTGGTTTTTTTTTTTTTTTGGTGTTTATATACAGAATTTTCTTTTTTATAATTTGTTATCACCTTTCAGCCAAAGATTAGGCAGGCCTATAAAAGAAACAATAACACACGTGGGGAACGTGCTCCTTAGAGCTATCAAATGGGCAACACCTGCCCAAAAGCAAAGCCGAGAAGGCAGGAAAAGACAGGAAAATCAGAGGAATGGACACATGGAACCCGGGGTAGGAAGGGAAAGGGGGTGAGTACTGACACAATGCAAGGATTGCAACCAACGTCATGAAACAATTTGTGTATAAATTTTTGATTAAGAAACTAATTTGCTCTGTAAACTTTCATCTAAAGCACAATAAAAAAAAAGAAAATGGTGCTTTTTAATCTCTTTGAACAGTCTTAACATTTATTTTACATCTTTGTCAGGCTGTTCTATAAAATGAATTTTATATAAATTTCCATTTGATTGTAAATTTTGCTACCTGTCCCAATTCTTTCATATGCCCTGGAATTTCTGTTTGCAGGCTCATTTTGAACGGAAAAACTTACTATTTTACCCTTTTCCAGCCTAATCACTTGTTAGTTTTCTTTAGCAGACCCTCTCTCTACTTCCAATCCAGAGTCAGAGTTATAACACTGGTTTGGAGTTCTAGTCTGTGAAGATCATGTTGTGGAGCCATACAGCAGCTTGGCCCATTTCCTGATCACGATCCTTGCCTCCATCTGTCGCTGCCTCTGACAAAGCAATAATCCCATTGAGTCAGCAGTGATTATTCTTCATCCTCCTTTCCCGAGAGGGAAAGCCCACCCCTGCTCCGGCCTTAAGCAGTACGCCAGCATTTAACTCCCCAGTGCCAAAGCAGGATTTTTTTTTTTTCATCACATTACAATTGCCATGACATGACCCCATGTGTGTCAGAGTAGAAATATGCTCCGCAGGATCTTCACTGGCTGATTTTTCCAAAGTAGCTCACCAGGCCCTTCTTCTGAGGTGCTCCTGGATGGACTCGAACTTCGGACCTTTTGTTAGCTGCTGAATGCATTAACCATTTGCACCACCCAGGGACTCTTAATGTAGAACTATCACTCCCTTTTTTTTTGTTTGTTTGTTTGTAGGAAAGAAACATCCAACTGCCTGTGGGCCTGGAGTTCAGCAAAGCTGCAAATTCAGTCCTTGCTCCCTGATTTATGTTTAAATCAAAACTCTGGTCAGCGCAGGTGTTTAACTTGTGTTTGAACTTGGTTATCTCTTTATGGTCTGTGATGTTACCTCTTTACCTGTCATTAGTCTGTGCTTGGAGCAGAGGTTATTGCACTGTGACCTCGCTGCACAGCAGTGACCTGGAAGTCCTGTCCCTAGGGTTCTGCCCTGGAGGAGGTTGTGTCCTCCAGCCCTTCCTCCCTGCCTTCATGAATTTCATCACTCCTGCCCCATTTTTGGTTGGGCTGCAGCCGCCACCCAGTCCCCCACCTCGTCTTCGTTTCTGGACCTTAAACCTCACTCATTACTCTGCCAGAGTCACTGCCCCAGTTCCTAGAGCCTGTGATGGGTTAAGGTTGTGTGTCAACTGGGCTGGGCCATGAGTCTCAGTGGTTGAGCAGTTCGGCAGTCATAAAATGATGTAATCACCTCCATGATGGGATCTACTGTGAGGAGCCAATCAGTTGAAAGGGAATTTCCTTGGGCGTGTGGCCTGCATCCAATATAGGTGAATTTTCTGGCAAGCTTCATGAGCTTTTGTTCCCATGGATCCTGCAGCTGGCTCCTGCTAGTCTCACCTCTGGTTCTTGGTACTTGAGCTAGCAGTTTACCTGCTGTCTTGCCTGCCGATCTTGGGATTCATCGGTCTCCACAGTCTGTGAGCCAGGAGAAGCCTCCAGTCTGATCCATGGACTTGGGACTTACCAGCCTCTGTAACCATGGGAGCCATTTCTTTGATATAAATATATATTTATACTCTTTACTGGTTTTGCTTCTCTAGAGAACCCAGCCTAAGACAGAGCTATTGCCAATGTCTCATGGAAGAAGGTTCAAACGCTCCTGAGCATCCTATTAAATAAAGGCCGAGATGAGTGATGGAAGACAGAAAGGTCACAACCAGTCACTAGGAGGTGATGGGAAAATGTTGCTCCACAATCCCCAGCTGGCACTCAAACTATTTTTTTTTTCCAGAAAGCACCATTACACACAATATCTATTTTATACTGGTATTAGTCTCCATGTACATTTCAGGTATGCTCTGGGCTAAGAAGGCTCTAAGGGCTGGTGTGGAAACCTAGCCACTGTGTAAAACATGTGATTCTAAGTGAAAATGGACTCTAGGTTCCAAACAACTGACATTTAAATGAATTTTTTAAACACAATCAGTTTGAAAGGTGGAAATTGCCTTTATAAACACAAACTCTCATAAACACCAGATGGATTTTGCTTATATGTGCTCCATAATCCCAACTCCTTCTGCTTGTAAATAGACTTCATAGTAGCCTCAAAATCATCCATCATCTTAATGACAAGAAGAAAAATGTCTCATTCGCTAAGAACGAAGTCTGAAGTCTAGAAAAAAATTTCTTTGGCATTGAAGAATTATCATACTAAACAACCAGAAGCCATCCTGAAGAGAGTTACTTCAACAATTTTCTAAGGGTTTCTGTGGGCGTTCTCTTAATCATCAAGCCAATGACTTGACCAAATCAAAACACAACCCCCTCTCATACACTGTTAGCTCTTTCATATGCTAATATTTTAAATACTCTGAAAACATTTTTGAGAAGCATGCTGAGGATATATTTATATAATAAAATAAGGAAATTAAGCTTGGAGACAGCTCATTTCATGTAATGATCAACATTCTTAAAGTCCTACAGTGATCTCCGTCTCCCAGAGCTGCTCAAGGAAAAATTATGCATTAAACAAAGATTTTCTTTGGCGTCTACTCACTCTGACATTTTTTGAGGTTTCTGCTTTCCTCTCCACCCAGACAATCCCCTTTCTCCAACACAAATCTCAACAACTTTTTAAAAGAATAGTACCCTTCAGTATTCCAAGAGAACTCCCACTTCAATTCTCTAAATTAGTACTTACCTTCTTCTATAAAATTCTAATTTCCACATTAACTTTATTGCAGAGTAGTTAACTGAGAAATTAATTAATAAAAGTTCTGCCCTATCTATACCAAAATTTAATGAGTCATTCTTCTTAGGAGTACAACCACCCCTCACTTCTCAACATGGTTAAATTCCAAAGACCAGGTTGTTATGTGAAAATAGGCATTATGCAAAAATGGAGGATGACCACATCAGATCACAAAATGGAGAATGACTACATCATTACATAAGTGCCACATTATGTCATTACATTAATTAACTGCAAATTACATCATTACATAACTGCCAAATTACATCATTACATAACTGCCAAATTACATCATTACATAACTGCCAAACCACTGAGAATCATGGCCCATAACATTAACCATCACAGCCAGCATTACTCTCACCTTGCACCCAGCACTCATTACTGCCAGATGTACATCTTTAATGCACAAAATAGTTGAATAGCATATTTTTTACTATTGTCATAAATGCAAACTGTCAAATAACAAAATAGTTGATAAATGAGGAATAGGTGTATCTGCATTATAAAAGGAAAAATTTGGAGAAAATATCTCAACAAAAAGGAATATACTGCTAACACTGGATTATCTAACAGCATTGTAGATAGTTCGTGAGAAATGTCTTTTCCCATCATATTTAGCATTATGTACACAAAATATAACCTAATGCCCATGAGCATATGGAATTCTTAAATGCAAATTAAATAACCAGCTTTCATGGAAGGAGATAATATCATAAATCAAATTATCATGTGTATAAATTTGAAATTACACGAAGAATGGAAAATCAAGTAAGGAATATATTCTGATGTCAGGCAAGCTGAAACATTCATGGCTCTTATGTCTTGACACTTTTGAGTGTATGATTTACCCAAACAGGAATGACTGCTAGACTTTTTCTGTAAGGGTGCTGCCTCTTGGGTCTACGCATCTTCAGTACCAAATTTTATTAGCAAGTTCATTTGGGGCTTACCTGGTACCCATAATTATCTTTAGCAATATCTAAATGGATTATAGAATTTAGGAGATACAGAGAATACTAAGATGCGCCAGATCCAAGCTATGGTATTTTCTATGGTCTCGTATACATGTGAAAAAAACTGGCCAATTAATAAGTAATACCAAAGAAGAATTGATGTCTTTGAATTATGATGTTGGTGAAGAATATTGAATATACTATAGACTACCAGAAGAACAAACAAACCTGTCTTGGAAGAAGTACAGCCAGGGGAGAGGAGCAAACATGGTGGCTTAGTTAGACACACCTTGCCATCTCTCTACAGCAAAGATCCAAGAAACCAAGTGAAACAGATGCAGATGTTGATTCTGGAACCCTGAGCATCAAATGAAAGGATAAAGAATTAGACTGAATACCAATTTGAAGAAGAAACTGATCGAAAACACTGAACGAAAAGAGATACAGAGCAGAAGGGCCCTGCTAGCTGACCCAGCACAACGTGGCCTTCTTGAGACAAAGCCAACAGCGATCCCGGGTGAGGAGCACAGAAAGACAGCTTCACAGAACTCCCAACAGTAGACAGAGAAACTGCGTTGACATACCAGAGTGCAGTGGAGTAAGCAAGACATGAACCAGACCTAGGGAGGAAGTATGTGGGAGGGAGGACAAGAGCTGCAGGGATCCCAGAAACAGGACCGCTTGCCAGTAGCGGTCCCCAACCAATGGGGTAGGTGGCACACTTGGAGTAATAGATGCCAGAGTGTTAGTGGGAGTTCTCCCACGCAACCGGACCACAGACAGCCCCCCTCACTTCCCCCCCTTGCACTAGATTGGGGCCAGGTTCCGACTGCTGACTGCAGCCAACGGGAAGTGCGCGGCGCCCTCACTCAGTGACCTGAGGTATGTGCTCCCCCTCCCCCCACCTTCCTGGTGATTAGAGACATGAACCCCTCATTCTTACAGCCCCTGACCACCAGAGGACACAGTCCAAGCCTCTTCCTTTTCCCCTGCAATCCAATCATGTCTGCCATCCACCCCTATGCCCACTTACCAAGTGGTGATGAACACGGAGCTCCCAGCCACAGGGCTCCAACCCCCACCCCACCCTGCTGAGCAGCACAGGACCACTCTGGTAACCTAGCCTGCTTGATGGTGACCCCTGCCCACCACCTCGTCCCTCCAAGAAGCCCAAATTCATTCTACGAAGCAGCATAGCACTGATACCAAAGCCAGGTAAAGATACTATTAAAAAAGAAAGTTACGTATCAATACCCCTCATGAATATAGATGCGAAAAATTCTCAACAAAATTCTAGCCAATAGAATACAAAAGCATACCAAAAAAAAAATACATCATAACTAAGTGGGATTCATACCAGGTATGCAAGGATGGTTCAACATTAGAAAATCAATGTAATCCACCATATAAATAAAACAACGGAAAAGAATCACATGATCATCTCAACTGAGTCAGAAAGGCATTTGATAAAGTTCAACACCCATTCCTGATAAAAAACAATTCAGCAAAATAGGAATAGAAGGGGAAATTCCTCAACATAATTAAGGTGGCGCTATGGTTAACCATCAGGCTGCTAACCAAAAGGTTGGCAGTTGGAGTCCACCAGCCACTGCTTGGAAACCCTATGGGGCAGTTCTAGTCTGTCCTATAGGGTCTCTGTGAGTTGGAATTGACTCGATGGCAATGGGTTTGGTTTTTTTTTTTTTTTTTTTTTGGATACAAAACCAACAGGCAACATTATTCTCAGTGGAGACAGACAGAAAGCATTCTCCCTGAGAATGGGAACAAGACAAGGATGCCCTTTATCACCATTCTTATTCAATATTGTACTGGAAGTCCTAGCTAGAGCAATAAGGCAAGAAAGGGAAATAAAAGGCATACAGATTGCTAAGGAAGAAGTAAAACTGTCACTATTTGCAGATGATATGATCATATACATAGAAAGTCCCAGAGATCCCACAAGAAAGCTATTGGAACTAACAGAAAGTTTCAGCAAAGTGGCAGGGTATAAGATCAACAGACAAAAATCAGTTGGATTCCTCTACACAAACAAACAAAAAACTCTGAAAAGGAAATTAGAAAAAGAATACCATTTACCACAGCCCACAAAAGGATATAACACCTAGGAATAATCTTAACCAGTGATGTAACAGACTTATAAAACACCACTGCAAGAAACTGAAAGAGACCTACATAAGTGGAAAAATATTCCATGCTCATGGATTGGAAGACTTAACATTGGGAATATATCGATACTACCCAAAACAATCTATATATAATTCAATCCCAATCCAAATCCTAACAATTTTCTTTAATTAAATGTAAAAATTAATCAACAACTTTATATGAAAAAGAAAGAGGCCCCAAATAGCCAAGGCAATATTGAAGAAGACCAGCGTAGGAGGCCTCACACTTCCCGATCTCAAAACTTAATATATGACCACAGTAATCAAAATAGCCTGGTACTGTTTCAATGACAGACACATAGACCAGTTGAATAAAATCGAGAACCCAAAAGTAAGTCCATACATCTAGGGGCAGCTGATTTTTGACAAAGGGTCAAAGTCCATTCAATGGGGAAGAAACAGTCTCTTTAACAAATGGTGCTGGCAAAACTGGCTATCCATTTGCAGACAAATGTAACAGGATCCATACCTCACACCATACACAAAAATTAACTCAAAAGAGATCAGAGACCTAGATGTAAAACCTAAAACTATAAAAATCATGGAAGAAAAAATAGAAACAATGCTGGGGCCCTAATATACGGCATAAACAGAATATCAAACATAACTAAAATGCGCAAACAGCAGAAGATAAACTGGATAACTGGGACCTCTAAAAATTCAACATTATGCTCATCAAAAGACTTTGCCAAAAGAGAAAAAATAGAGAACCTACAGAAGGAAAAATATTTGGCTATGCTATATCTGACAAGGATCTAATCTCTAAAATTTATAGAAAACTTCAACACCTCAACAATAAAAAGACAAATGATCCAATTAAAAAATGGGCAAATGACACGAGCAGATACTTCACGAAAGAAGACATTCAGGTGGGTAACAAACACATGAGGAGATGCTTGCGATCACTAGACATTAAAAAACACCAAATCAAAACTACAATGAGATACCATCTCACCCCAGCAAGGATGACACTGATCAAAAAAACAGAAAACAACATATGCTGGTGAGATTATGGGGTGATTGGAACTCTTCTACACTGCTGGTGGAAATGTAAAATGGTCCAACTATGGGAAATGGTATGGTGCTTCCTTAAAAAGCTAGAAATAGAAAGATATAATATATGATGCAGCAATCCCACTCCTAGGTATATATCCCAGAGAAACAAGAGCCATGACATGAATAGACATATACACACCCATGTTCATTGCAGTATTCACAACAGCAAAAATGTGGAAACAACCTAAATGCCCATCAACAGATGAATGGATAATCAGACTAAGGTACGTACACACAACGGAATACTACACAACGATAAAGAATAATGATGAATCCACGAAATATCTCACAACATGGATGAACCTAGATGATATTATGCTGAATGAAATAAGTCACTCACAAAAGAACAAATATTGTATGAGACCACTATTATAAAAAGTCAAGAAAAGGTTTACACACAGAAAGAAACATTCTTTGATGGTTACCAGGAACGAGAGGAGGAGGGAGGGAAAATACTAACTAGATAGTAGACACTTGTTAACTTTGGTGAAGGGAAAAGCAATATACAATAAGAGAGGAGTCAGCACATCATGACCAAGGCAAGGGAAGACGCTGAGAGGTACACAAGAATAAAAGGCAACTATGGTAAATACCATAACACATACCATCCTGCACGGTGTGGGAGGGCATATGGGAGTACATCCATAGGCATATATAGGTTTGGCTATGGATATTTCTACATATATATTTGTATGTGCTGCATGTATATTCGTACATATAATAGAGCACACAGGGGGCACAGTCATGGAAACTTCCTAGACATAAGCAAACACCTCACAGGACTGAGTTATTGGGCTCGAAGGCTAAGGACCATAACATATCTTGGGGGACATCTGTGTCAGTTGGTATAATATAGTTCATAAAGACAATGTTCTACATTCTACTTTGGTAAGTAGTATCTGGGATCTTAAAAGCTTGCAAGCAGCCATCTAAGATGTAACTATTGGTCTCTTTCCATCTGGAGCAGAGGAGAGTGAAGAAATTCAAAGACTCAAGGAAGAAATTAGTCCAAAGAACTAATAAACCACAGGAACCACAGTCTCCACTAGCTTGAGACCAGAAGAACTAGATGGTGCCTGGTTACCACTACCAAAAACAGAAGGTCCTGGTTACAGTGAGGAAAAAAAATGTAGAACAAAACTCAAATTCATAACAAAAAAACAGACATATGGTCTGATAGAGACTAGAGGAACCCCCGAAACTATGACCCAGACTATGACCCTTAGACACCCCTCTAACTTGGAACTGAAACTACCCCTGGGGACAACCTTTCACCCAAATAACAGACAAGCCTATAAAATAAACAATAACACCCATGAGGAAAGTGCTCCTTAGAACAATCATCTATATGAGACCAAAAGAGTAACATCTGCCCAAAAGCAAAGATAAGAAGACAGAAAGTGACAAGAAAACTGAACGAAAGGAAACAGGGAACTCCGGGCGGTAATGAAGAGAGGGGATTGCAACCAGTATCATGGAACAATTTATATATAAATTATTGATTGGTAAACTAATTTGCTCTGGAAGCCTTCAACTAAAGCACAATAAAAAGTTCCAGAAAAAAAAAAAAAGGAAGATGTACAGCCAGAATGCTCCTTAGAAGCAAGATGGTGAGATTTCGTCTCAGGTACTTTCAACATGTTATTAGGAGGGACATTTACATCACGCTGGGTAAAGTAGAGGGTCAGCAAAAAAGAGGAAGACCCTCAACAAGATGGACTGACACAGCGGCTACAACGGTGGGCTCAAACAGAGCAAGGATTCTGAAGATGGTGCAGGACCAGGCAGTGTTTCATTCTGCTATACATGGGGTCACTATGAGTCAGAACCAAGTTGATGGCACCTACCAACAACAAAAACAGAGAATAAAAGGAGTCCCTGAGTGATATCAGAGGTTAACAAGCACAGCTGCTAATTGAAAGGTTAGAGGTTTGAGTCCACCTAGCGGTACCTTGGAAAAAAGGCCTGGTCTACTTCTGAAAAATCAACCACTGAAAACCCTATGGAGAGAAGTTCTACTCTGACACACATGGGGTTGCCATGAATGAAATCAACTTGATGGCGATGGGTTAAATTAAAAAAGGTTAGTTGAGAATGCCTGAGTCCAAACTGAGGAATGAACTATATAAATGTAACCCAAGTTTATTCAAGACTCAAAGAGAATAGAACAATAACATCAAATTACACCGGCTCTTGCCTGCATTTTCCACAATAGGATATCCAGTCCTCTGCTGAATAGCTTGCAAGTGTTTCTGTGAGAACTCAGAGGATGAGTCACATGTACTTATTTACAAACCCCCTTTGAGAAATTCTACAACTGACTCCACCAACTCTTGATGTTCCCCAATAATTCCATGACATGCACTGACATAGCACCTCTCACCACAGGTACTGCAGCTGGTGTGCTGAAGCTATGGGGTAAAATAAAGGATGGGGGTCATTAAGAGGCATCACAGGGTGAAGCCACTTGTGCCCAAGTTTACAAAGTTTAGAGAACAGCTTTTTCTGTTTTTACTGATAGTCCTCTCTCTTATTGAAGCCAGACATGTAACTCCAAACATAGGGTAGAAAGGAATATACACAGAATCACTATTCTCCAATGATGACTAAGGTACTCTTGCTTATTGGCCAGACTTATTGAACCTGGTGTCTTAGTCTGGGTTCTCTAGAGGAGACAAACCAGTGAAGCGTATATAAATACAGATAGAGGGAAATTTATTTCAAAGAAATGGTTCACACTATTTTGAGGATATGGCTCCCAAAATTGTGGGGGCTGGCAAGTCATAAATCCATGGACTAAGCAGCAGGCTGAAGACCTCTGTTGGCTCACATGGTTGCAGGCGCTGGCAAACCCCAAATATCTAGGTCAGGTGTCAGGCTGGAGGCCTCTGCTGGCTCATGGGGCTGCAGGGGTTGCCAAATCCAAAATCTGCACATCAGGCAACAGGCTAGAGACTTCTGTACACTTATGTTCCAAGAACCAGAGGTCAGGTGACGAGAGGAGTACAGGGTCAGGAAAGAGAGAAGCAGTTTTGCCAGAACATCTATTTATATAATGAAGGCAGGCCACACCCTCAAAGAAACTCCCCTTTCAACTGATTGGCTGCTCACATCAGATCCCAAAATGGAAAGTGATTACATATTGTCTGCCGAACACTGAGAATCACAGCCTAGCCAAGTTGACACATAACATTAACCATCACACCGGGCTTCTTCCTCCTCAGTATGAGTTCTCCCCAGAGACTCCTCATTTCTGATATCAATGTTTCTCAAGCTTCTGCATGCATCATATTTCCTGGAAGAGCTCATTAAATATAGATTGCTGCCCTGTCTCCAGTTGCCTGAGAATTTGGATTTCTACAAAGTTCCAAGGTGATGCTGATACTGCTGTTTCAGGGATGTAGAGAAGCATGGTCTTAAGCAGATGAGTGTGGGGAGGCAAGGAGACAGAAAGGACTTGACCGTTTTCTTGGCCGTGTCTTGACACATCAGAATTCCATTTTGACTTGAATAATGACTTCTGCTACAAATGTTTTATTATGCTTAACCATGACTACATAAGCAACCAGTTTCAGTTAATATATAACATGGTCCTATGTTAACTGTGTAATCTCCTCATGAAGGACTTGGTGAAACTCACAGTTGTGTGTTATCCAGGTGTGGTAGACAGAGTAATGGTCCCCCAAAGATGTCCAAACGCTAATCCCTTGAACCTGTAAATATGTTACTTTACACGGCAAAAACGTGCCAGGGTGGCACAAATGGTTAAGCACTTGACTACTAGCTAAAAGTTTGACAGTTTGAACCCACCCAGAGGTGCCTCAGAAGATAGGCCTGGCGATCTGCTTCAAAAAGGGTCACAGCCTTGAATACCCTATGAGGGAGAACGGAGCAAGATGGTGAAGTGAGACGTCACTCCCATTTACCCCAGCAACTAACCCACTGAACAAGGAATAAAAACAAACAGACTGAGATCTCAGAACTCCGGATGGCAGCTGAGGTGTTGGAGAGTCAAAGGGAGTCCAGAAGCGTGGGAGAGGAGAAGCGAGGGCAGCACAGAAGCTGGGAGAACATACCCACTAGCATCTGTAGCCGTTGCTCATGACAGCCATTTTTGGGTCAAGCAGTCCCCACCCCTATCCCGAGCCAAAAACACAGAATGGGAGCCAAACTGAGGAAGCTATAGCCCAATATCTAGGGCTGTGCAAATTAGCCATGGGAGTGCACACTTGGGAGGGGGTGAAGGGAGACCTTGGCTCTGTGAGAGAGTGCTGTTGCATCTCGACACTGCAGAGGATGGTCACTAAGACCGAGAGGTACTGAAAAGGCAGCAGGAGGAGGGAGACACTTCAGACCAGCGACACAGAGGGAAATGCCTGACTCCATGCCCACAGCAGGATACCATGGAAGAGCCCATGCAGCCCACACCCTAGGGACTTAAATGAGAAAGGAAACGTTCTCAAATGCATTTCTAGGCAGTAGAGAATTGTGCTTTTCTTAGTGTGCTGAGACATCAGCAAGTTTGGGAAGGAGGGTAAGAAGGTACTATGAGAATTTGTTGAGAGGTGCATACCAGGTGCAGAAGCAAGAGACAAGAAGTTGGAAGATGGAAGCTGGAGCAAAAGAACCATAAAACTTTCATGGGGAGAGGAAAAAGAGAAGTCTAAAGGAGTTGCCAATGGGCAAAGAAAGTCCTGCAATCAATTCTGTTGACTTCCCCACTGTATCAACATTTACTCATAATCATCCAAGCTTCTGCTGCTTTCCACATGTCACCAGTTATCCTATTCACTAGCAGAAATGTCTTAAAACTGAAAGTCAGTGGCTCAACCTAGAAGGAAATTTCTGTCTTGTCGCTTCTTGTTTATTTCTTCATCAACTAGTTAATATTTCTTCTCCACTCCAGTACATGGAGCCCTGGTGGTGAAGTGATTAAAGAGCTTGGTTGCTTAACCAGAAGGTTGGCAGTTCGAATCCACCAGCTGTTCCTTGGAAACCCTATGGGGTTGTTCTACTCTGTCCTATAGGGTCGCTATGAGTAGGAATCGAGTTGACGGCAATGGGTTTAGTTCGGTTTTCACTCCAGTACTTAATATGTTTACCCAAGTAATAAATCTTAATAATTTCTTGAGAAAGGAAGGAAAGCAGAAGTCAGGTTAAAATACCAGTGGCAAAACAAATATCTGATTTAATCTGCTTTTCTACAGGCAGCTAAAATTTTAGAGGTAGAGTTTGTTATTACTGGGCTACCACACGTCATGTCAGGAGGTCTTAAAATTTTGGCAAGCAAAACAGCTGATGGAAAATTTCTCTGGCTAACAAAAATCCTTTTTGAAG
Organism: Trichechus manatus latirostris; assembly: GCF_000243295.1. Lineage (NCBI taxonomy): Eukaryota > Metazoa > Chordata > Mammalia > Sirenia > Trichechidae > Trichechus > Trichechus manatus. The sequence goes on from NW_004443998.1 coordinate 8,335,206, forward strand.
GACTTATGGAAGGGGTCGATTACAGAGACGTGAGAACTCCATGAGGGAAAAGAAACATTAAAGGATACTATTTTTGTTCTGGCTCTCGTGTTTTCTCTTTCTCTCATTTTCCTCTCCTTATAGAAAGAAAAATCAAGGATTTCTTACTTCATAGGTCAGTGAGTCAAGGCATCAGATCTGTGAAAGCTTACAGATTTGTGCTCTGCCCGCGTAGTTTCAGGCAAGAGCAACTGGCCCTCACATAAAAAATGTATGAATAATAAATGACTGTAGACTTAGTACTTTAAGTTTTGGAAACTTAAGGTAAATGTTCGATGAGTTTTCAGTGAAAACATTAAAAACATTTTTTTCCAGGAGTTACTTTTTCACAAGAAATTTGAAGACTGTTTATGAGTAATTTTTATAGGGGTATTCTCATTTAAAAGGTTTCTATGAACATATGTGAATTTTTGCATATGATAACCTACGTTAGAAAACATACCTTCTGTTGTGTCACCCAATTTTACAGCAATCTAACAATAACCACTTAACTTTTCTTCTCTGTAAGTGTAGTGGGTTAAATAGCATCCCCCTAACATTCATATCAACCCAGAACCTATTAACACTATATAATTAGTTAAAACGAGGTCTTACTGGATTAGGGTGAACCCAAAATCCAATGACTGGTGACTTTATACAAAAAAGGAGAGGAAGATACAGACACAGACAGAGAAGAAGGCCATGTGAAGATGGAAGCAGAGATTGGAGTGATGCAGCTACAAGCCAAGGAAAGCCAGTAACACCAAAATCTAGGAGAGAGGCATAGAATAGATTCTCCCTCAGAGTCTCCAACCTTCTAACATCTTAATTTCAGACTTCTGGCCTCCTGAACTATGAAAGGATAAATTTCTGTTCGTCGTAATTTGTCATGGAAGCCCTAGAAAATGAATATTTAGCCAGACAGCCTGATGCTAGCAGAATCAAGAAAAAACTTGGCCTCCTTTGAAATTTAACTGAGTTTAACTGTCTTGGAAAAACTACAGCCAGGATGCTCTTTAGAAGCGAGGTGGCGAGACTTCGTCTCACATACTTTGGACATGTTATCAGGAGGGACCAGTCCCTGAAGAAGGCCATCACCCTTGGTAAGGTAAGAGGGTCAGCGAAAGAGAGGAAGACCCTCGATGAGATGGATTGACACAGTGGCTGCAACAGTGGGCTTAAGCATAACAACAATTGTGAGGACGGCGCAGGACCAGGCAGTGTTTCGTTCTGTTGTACATAGGGTCGCTATGAGTCAGAACCGACTCGACAACACCTAACAACAAATTAAAACATATTACACACTTTCATGTGAGGAATTCAAATTTTCCATAATTTATGTATTTAACAATTATGCCATTCACTAAAGATGATTCTTCTTATAAAAATGATAAAGGGAAATCTATAAAAGTCTGAATATCTGTTCTACTTATAATCCCCTTCCAAATAAAGCTATTCCTTCTACATGAGTTAACTTGCTTTGTCCTATATGAGCTGTATCTTCCACATGATTCACTTAAGCTCCAGATCCTAACATACCCATTTATTAACTGGGCACAAGAAAAACTAGTAGCCTGTGAGATGGAAATGGTGCTCAATATTGGGGGCTGGGGTGAAAGAGGGTCTGTCAATATCTGTGACTGATTCCCTACTCATATTCTTTTTTACGAAGTCGGATGTTAGATACATATCAAGTCCTGTCAGTTCCTCACCCGAATTATTTCTCACACCTACGCACACCTTCCAGCCCATTGTTACTGCCCTAGCCAAGCCAACTCTATCTCTCTATTGGGCTGAGGCCAGAGCCTCCTTACCTAGTCCCTCCACTGTCACTATTGTCCTCTTGGAGTTTATTTTCCATACAGCAGCCCGAGTGTTCATTTAAAGAATCCAGAAGATCGTATCACTTGCCTGATTAAAACTCTCCAATGACTTTCATTCCATGTAAATTAAAATTCAAACTCTGGCATGAGTTGGTCTGCCTCCCTCTTGACCACATCTCCATTCTCCCTCTCACCTACTGAGCTTCAGCCCTGCTGGCTTCCATTCCATTCCTTGTGCATGCCAAAGCAGCTGCCATCTCAGAGCCTTTGCAAATGCTCCTTTCTTTCTCTGGAGCACCCCCTGCTCCTTCAGCATTCATTGCTGGCTTCCTCTTCCTTCAGTTGTCATCTCCAAAAGGTCTTCCTTGACTCCTTGATCTAAAGCAGTAGTTCTCAGTTCTTACTGTGTCTTGGAATCACTCACATTTTAAAAACCCTTTGTCGTCAGGTCGCTTCAAACTCATAGCGACCCTATAGGACAGAGTAGAACCGCCCCATGGAGTTTCCAAGAAATGACTGGTGGATTTGAACTGCCAACCTTTTGGTTAACAGCTGAGCTCTTAACCACTGTGCCACCAGGGCTCCCAGGAAGCTTAAAAATTTCAGCTGACCAGGACTTACCTCTGGTAAGTAATCTAGAGTAGGAACCTGCTACCGAAATTAAAAAAAACAAAAACCTCTATGGGAGATTCTAATCACAGCCAAGTTGTGAATCAGAGATCTAAAGAATCTGCCTCTCCACTTCCTCTCTCCATTGCATCCACTTATTAGTTTCCTCTTAATCACATTCTGTCATCATCTTGTTTACTTATTGCTTTCCTGTTAAGTGTCTTTTTCTTCCCTAGAATGTTAATTCTATAAGGGCAGGGAAGTTTTCTACCTTATTCACTGCTATATTCCCAATGCCCAGCACATAGTGAGTGCAAGAACAATTGAAGACAGACTCAACTGACAAACACAGGGCTCTTAAGCATCTGCAAGTGAGCAGAAGACACTAAATAGAGAGCAGATATACAAAGAGAGAGCTATTAAGTGGTGAAAATAGAGGAAGAAATCAAAGAAAAGCTGAATCATGAGCATGAAGCATGAGCATAAACCATGGGCTACAAAATTCGCACTTAAACCAATCATCTCTTCCCATGAAACCTGAATGTTCAATGGCTAGAATTGATTCCTTTTTTGCAAACTTCCCATGAAAGTTTACAGTAAATCTCATCACATGAGTGATTAAAACTGTCCCATTATTGAATTCTAACAAAGAAACGTAACATTAGACACCAACACTCTCTTTTTAGTTGAACTATTTTTAATGGAAACCTTAAAAACAATATGCTGATGAGGAAGAAGGAGAGTCAGGATTGGGGAAGGAAATGAATTGTGTGTCTGGTTACCTGCATGAACAACTGCTTCCTTTGTTATGAGATCAGAAGAACTGTATGGTGTCTTGTGACCATTACTGATCATTTTAATCAAAGATTCTATAGAAGAATCCTGATCAAAAGGGGGAAGAATGTAGGACAGAATTTAAAATTCTCAGTAGAATCCAGACTTTCTGGAGCAGTTGAGACTGGGTGAGCCACCATAACTATTGCCCTGAGATAATCTTTATACTTTAAACCTTAAACTAAAACTATCCCCTGAAGTCTTCTTTGAACCAAAAAATAGTTTATCTCACAAAGTAAAGTATGCCTGGAGAATTGTGCTCTTTTAAAGAATTATCTATGTGAGATCAAATTGACAACATCACGAAAGGTTAGATAAGAAGCTTAGGGGGCAGTGAGTTAAGTCAATGATAGTGGAACAATTTGGAGAAGGATGATGAGAATGTTTTCACAACTTGGAGAATGTAATCAATGTCACTGGGTTGTATGTGTAGAGACTGTTGAAGTGGTGTATAACTGTGCATATTTTCATAAAAAAAATTGATGGTGGAAAAAAAAAGAATACACTGACGGAAATTATGCTGATAACTTTAGGATTTTGAAAATCAGGTATTTATCTGTCTCTGTTAGTCAGGCTTCTCCAGAGAAACAGAACCACAGAGAGAGCGTGTGTGTGAGCCAGAGACAGACAGAGACATACTTTGATTTTAATGAATTGGCTCATGTTATTGTGGGGGTTAGGTAAGTGTAAAATCTTACGTCAGGTGAAAGACCAGCAGTTTTGTGTCTGAAATTGGAGACTAGGCTAGAAACTCCAACAGGATATCTAAGCTACCGTCTTGGGACAGAATTCCTTCTTCTCTAGAAAACCTTAGTGTTTGTTCTTAGAATCAACTGAAAGTAAACGTTAATATCAACAAAATGCCTTCACAGCAACATCAAGACTACTGTTTGACCAACAACTGGGCACCATAGCTTATCCAAGTTGATACATAAAATTAACTATCACACCGTCCTATATCACCTTGATATTCTTAAGAAATTTTAAAACCTGTAGCCCATTGTTACAAAAATCCTCAAATTAAGGGACTGATCGGACTTTTTTTTTTTTAAGTTTGACTGAACTCCCTACTTTCCCTAATATCTGTGTCTCTACTTTTACCATAAGTCTTTGAACTTGCTTGTTGGGTTTGAATCCCTGCTAAGAATTTGCATTCCTAACAAGTTCCCAGGCAATGCAAACGCTGCTGGTTAGGGACTGATTCTAAGAACCACTAGTAGAGCAGTGGTTCTCAAAATGTTTTATACATAAGAATCACCTGGGGACCCTGTTAAAATTTAGATTCTGATTCAGTATATCTGGGGTGGAAATGCAAATTCTCAGCAGGGGATCAAACTGGAATGAACCAGTTCAAAACCATGTTTTAACAGCATGCTCCTCACTTCTTATCATGCTTATGGTTTATATTCAGCTGTGAGCTTTTAAAGTTAATGCTTTTTAAAACAAACACAAAAATACAAACACACAGTGGTTGCCAATCTTGGAACTACCTGGCGAGCTTTGAAATCCACTGATGCCGGCCTCTCTTCTCCCCTCTTGAGATTATGATTTAATTGGCCAGCGGTCTGGCTAAGATATTACTTGTCTATTGCTGTTGTTTCTGTATTTTTTTTTTTTAATTTTTTTGGTCCCCAGGTGATTCTAATATGCAGCTCATGTTGCGAACCACTGGACAAAGGTTTAACAAAAAAGAAATCAGGAATGACCTGAACTTTCTCCCTATTTTTCAGGATAATTGTTCAAGCAGCCTTGACTCTTCCCCTAGTTTTGCTCTTTAACTACTGCTGCCCCACCAAGACTCAGCCCCCAAGTCTACAAGGGCTTCCTTTAAAATTCCAAACAAGGGCAAACTCTATTTTCTTTGTTTTCTGTTAGCACAAAAATATTAGAGCTGAAAGGGCTCTGTCATGGATTGAATTGTGTCCCCCAAAAATATCCGTCAACTTGGCTACATCTTGATTCCCAGTATTGTAGGATTGTCTAGCATTTTGTAATCTGATGTGATTTCTGTATGTGTTGTATATTCCATCACTATGATGTAATAAGATGGATTAGCAGCAGTTATATTGATGTGATACACAAGAGTAGATAGTGTCTTAGGCCAATCTCTTTTGAGATATAGAAGAGAGAAGCAAGCAGAGAGACATGAGGACCTCATACCACCATGAAGGCAGTGTTGGGAGGGGAGTGCATCCTTTGGACCTGAGGTTCCTGTGCTAAGATGCTCCCAGACCATGGGAAGACTGAAGACAAGGACCTTCCTCCAGAGCCAACAGAGAGAGAAAGGCTTCCCCTAGAGCTGATGCCATGAATTTGGACTTGTAGCCTACTAGGCTGTGAGAGAATAAATTTCTCTTTGTTAAAGCCATCCACTTGTGGTATTTCTGTTATAGCAGCACTAGATGACTAAGACAGGCTCTTTAAGAATAAACTAATCCAAACCACTTCTCTTTACAGGTGAAAATTTGAGGCAGGGAAGGAACGTGCCTGAGGTGAAATTGCTGAGTCTCCATTTTTGCAATTACAATAATGTTCCTGAAAAAAATGGTATTACAGCAATGTAAGAGTATGTTCTTTAGCAAACTCTCTTAGTCAAGGCTCTTTTAAAGTTCAAAAAAAGAAACCCGCTCAACTTGGCAAAAATCACAGGGGAGATTCTTGGACGGAATTAGGAGTGGCCCAATCAGGTCTCATTAGAAACTGGAGCCACCAAGTGGAAAAGTATCAGGAACCCAGACAGCTAGCTATTCCACCTCTACTTACACTATCCTAACCAACAATCTTAACCTCAGTTAACAGGAAAATTAATCTTCCGAAATTTGTATAACAAACTTAACTGTATCTCTTTGACCTATATTACATCATGAGATTAATATTTTCCATTATTTGGCAGTTTCTGGCCGGTCCCAGATTGAAAGCTCTGTTCCAGAAACATTGATTTTTTGTTTTGTTTGTTTTCAGGAGATGTTAAAAGAATTAAATAAATATCTTAGAGGTGAACTGGATATAAGTTACTACCAGCAGCTTCAGCATCTCCTGGGAACTAGTAGAAAAAAAATGGTCAGGCTTGAGAAAACAGTTTCAATTCTAGAATCCTGATTTCTGGCTTTCATGGAGGTTGGGGTAACCCACCCAGGCCATTTGTCCTTAAATGTCCTTTTGAACCTTGAGCCTTAAAGAAACTGGTCTCCTAAAAGTCACCTTTAAGTCAAACAATAGTCTTGCTAATTAGTAAGATTGTTTTGCCTTAGGCATTGTGATCTTTTGATGAGCTTAGTCAGTTTCTGGAAACAGAAACTCCAGCTGGAAGCTGTGTTTTAGGGTAAATCATTGTAATATAAATACTGTTCTGGCTCCTGTTTCTATGGCAATGCCAATAAGATGTGGTATGAGAAGTCTGGAAGTTCTTCTCTTCTTCGGAACATTTTTAACTCATTAGTTGAAATCTTACCCCAAGTTTCAAATCATATATTCAATAAACTTCAGTCAATTTCTATAATTGACCTAATATGATTTTTCTTTTAACAGGCTCCAACCCAGACTCAGAAACTCTGGGGGCGGAACCCAGAAATCACTGTTTTAAACAGCCCTCCAGTTGGTTCTTATACAAACTGAAGTTTGAAAGTGCGAAAGAGCACTCTAAAACTTGGCACAATTAAAATGGCTGACACAGGTCTGGATTGGACTCCATTTTGTTTTAAATCCCTGCTACTGTTTGTAAAGTATGAGCACCACTTTCAGGTAAACAAGACTTGAAAACAAATGTGGTTATGCTTGCTTGACTATGATTCCAGGAAGTATATACAGATTTTCTGGTGCGGGGGAGGGGGGAGATGCTGGCCCTCAGGAAGAAGGCGTTTGAAAATAGATGAACCTATATGAAGAAAGATCTGTTTGTGGTTGCTGCTAGCCTTCTTGTATAAAAACCTTGCATTCCTTTGTAAATGCAGAGCACTTTGTAATTTTTATTTTGTGCTGCCCAGCTCAAGCTATATTATTCCTCGAAAAAACTCTTTTCTTTCACTCCTAACAGAGTATGAAATTTTCTACATTGACAAAAATCACTAGAATAGAAAGCTAGTGAGTTCAAGGTCATTAATTTGACCTGGTATAATCTCACCATCATTCCACACAGAGGGAAGGTGGTGAAATGAGCATGGAATATGTCATAGAAAACCTAGCTTTGTTCTTGTGTTGTTTTTATTAGAGGTATGGCCTTCAGCAAGTCACTCAGACTATCTAACCCTCATTTGAAAAATAGAAAACAAGAAATGTTTCACAAAGTTTTTGGAAATCAAATTTGGATCCATGCAAATCACTTTTTTGACCAAAATTGTTAAGATAATTATAACATAAATTTTGTAGAAATAGACTGCACCCATGCCTAATCCTGAAGAAAAGAATCAGGAAATGTAGAGTAAATAATTCAGTTTCATATTAAAATAAATTTTAACAAACCTTGCATGCCTGCATAAATCATATATGAGAGAGTGTTGGAACTTTTTGTTATAGAAGTCACATACAGCTGACTGTGGGGCGAATTCTTTGCAATAATTACAAAAATCCTTTCAAAATCCTTATGAAACACCCACAGATGTTAATACTTAAGTGTCTAAAGCAAAGAGAAAACTAAAAACAAAGCTCATCAAACAAGACTTTGGCAGTAAGCAGGTCTTTGAGGACAGTTCAAAGTATAACCCATTGCTGTCAAGTTGATTCGAACTCAGGGTGACCCTATGGGACAGAGTAGAACTGTCCCATAGGGTTTCCAAGAAGCGGCTGGTGGATTCAAACTGCCAACTTTTTGGTTAGCAGCCAAACTCGTAACCACTGCACCATGAGGGCTCCAATTCAAAATACATATACACGCATAAGGTGCCCTGGTAGCACAACTATTAAGCACTTGGCTGTTAATTGAGAGGTTGTCAGTTCAAACACACCTAGAGGCTCCTCAGGAGAAATATCTGCTCTCGTAAAGATTACAGCCTAGAAAACCCTATGGGGCCATTCTACTGTGTCACATGGTGTCACTAAGAGTTGAAAATCGACTTGACAGCACCTAACAACAACAATACATATATAAGTCTCTTTAAAAAAATCGTTCACCTGGGCAACATGCTCTATAAACAGAAGCACCACGCCATCCTCCCACAGAAAAGATCCAAAAGACTAAGTCAAATGGAGACACACGTTAATCCTGAAACCCTAAGCATCAAATGAAGAGATAAAGAACTCAGCCAAGCACCGAATGGAATAAGAAACTGACCAAGAATGAGAGCGAGGAGAGATACATGCAGAGGTCCCCTATCAACTAACACAGCACGGATCCATCATCTTGGACTCCTATCAGAGATCAGAAAACAGGGGTATGTGAAAGCAGCTTCACAAAGCTTCTAGCAGGAGACAGAACAACCGGTAACCAGGGATATATGCTTTCCCACCCCCTACCCTTCTTCACCCCCATTCAGCCTCCTCTGCTCCCTGCGGCCATAGTCTCTTGACCAGGAAGCACCAGCTTCACCCCAGAGCTGCTTTGATTCCACCCACCCACACTGGCCAGCTCCCTGAGTGCCATTTGTTGGCTGCTGGTGTTGCTGTTTTTCACTTCTTTAGATTTCTTCCTTACCTCTCACCACCTCCCCCTCCTTTCTGTCAAATACCTGGCTCCATGTGCCATCTTTGCTTCTTCCTGAAAGGCTGCGAAACACGGCTCGACTGTGAAACTGCTTCCTGGCCCATGCCACAAAGCTGGTGAGAACCCCAGGGCTTTTTTTGTTTGTTTGTTTGTTCTGTTTTGATTTGTTTGTTTTCTTTTTCTTTTCTCAGCTTGGGAGCCCCTTCTAGCTGGACAGCACTGCACGGCTTGGGAGCTACTCCCTTACTCTGTGCACATGCACAGTAGCATCCCTGGGGGCATTTCTTTTTTCGGGTTTTTTGTTTGTTTCTTTCTTTATTTTGTTTTCTTCTCTCTTTTTCCCTTTTTGTCTTCTTTATTTCTGTTTCTCATTTCTCTATACTTACCTTCTTTTCCTGTCTCCTGACTACCTGGTGCTATGTGACACCTCCACCCCTTCTAGCCAGGCCGTACCTCACGGCCTGGGAGCAACTTCCCCAGTCCTCACAGCCACACTGGTGGGATCCCTGGGGGCTCTTTTCTTTTTTCTAATTTTTATTTATTCATTGTTTTCTTTTACTCTTTTCCTTTTTCCTTCTTGTTTCCTCCATTTCTCAGTCTCTCATTTCCCTTAGCACTCTTTTTTGTTTGTTTGTTTGTGTGTATATTTTTATCTCCTGTTCCTCTCTCCGCTCTCTTCTCTTTCCCATACCCATCTTAGCTCCACACATCACAATCTCCCCCCTCCTTCCTGCTTACCTGCACTGTGCACTGAATATCACACCTCCCAGCAGCACAGGTATGGCCTACTGAACCTGCCCTGCACTGATTCTGGGCTCGCCTGTCAGCCCTAGTATGTGCCACAAACAACCCATCCCAGCAACTCCCCTTCAGCTGGACCTGCCCTGCTGTACCATACCTGAGCGACTGACCCTGCCCACCCAAGAAGGAGGTGAAAATTATCATGCCTACTGTCGAGTAAACAACAAAGAATGCACACCATGCCTGCTCAGACATAACCAAATAAAACAAAAAAGCAGGACAAAACAAACAAATCTACAGTCATTAAATGAGGAAAATAACTAGAGAATGCCCTGAAGACAGCAGACAATATCAAAACATATACAAAAACAAGACAGGGTGGTTCCAGTAGGCATTCAAAATAAAACACCAGATGACTTTCCAGTAGAAGAAAAGATACTAGAACTACCTGACAGGGAATTCAAATCTCTAATATTCAGAGCTATCCAAGAGTTGAAGCAAAAAGCAGACAAAAATGAGGAAAAAATAGACAAATTCATGGAAAAGGCAGACAAAAT
>NW_004443998.1:8346487-8383017 GCF_000243295.1 Trichechus manatus latirostris
CATTGCAGCATTGTTCACAATAGCAAAAAGATGGAAACAACCTAGATGCCCATCAACAGATGACTGGATAAACAAACTATGGTACATACACACAAGGGAGTATTATGCAATGATAAAGAACAATGATGAATCTGTGAAGCATCTCATAACATGGATGAAACTGGGGGACATTATGCTGAATGAAATAAGTCAATCAGAAAAGGACAAATATTGTATGAGACCTCTACTGTAAAAACTCATGAAAAAGTTTACACACAGAAAGAAACAATCTTTGTTGGTTACAAGGGATGGGAGGAGTTTGGGGGGAAACTACATAGAAAATAGACAAGTGGTAACTTTGGTGAAGGGTAAGACAGTACACAATACTGGGGAAACGAGCACAACTTGTACAAGGAAAGATCATGGAAGCTCCATAGACACATCCAAACTCCCTGAGGGACTGAATTGCTGGGTGGAGGGCTGTGGGGACCATGGTCTCAAGGAACATCTAGCTCAATTGGCATAACACAGTTTATAAGGCAATGTTCTACATTCTACCTTGGTGAGTAGCGTCTGGGGTCTTAAAAGCCTGTGAACAGCCATCTAAGATATTCCACTGGTCTCACCCCTTCAGGAGCAAGGGAGAATGAAGAGAACAGGATAGAAGGAAAAGATTAGTCCAAAGGACTAATGGACCACAGCTACCATGTCCTCCACCAGACAGAGTCCAGATCAGCTAGATGGTGCCCAGCTACCACCACTGACTGCTCTGACTGGGATCACAACAGAGAGTCCTAGACAGAGCTGGAGAAGGATGTAGAACAAAATTCTAACTCACAAAAAAAGACCAGAATTACTGGCCTGGCCGTACTCTGGGGAAACCCTGAGAGCATGGCTCCCGGACACCCTTTTAGCTCAGTGGTGAAGTCACTCCCGTGGTTCACCGTTCAGCCAGGGATTGGACAGCCCCACAAAACAAAATGGGACTAATGAGGCACAGCAGTCCAGGGACAGTGACTAGAAGGCAGGAAGGGACAGGAAAGCTGGTGATAGGGAACCCAAGGTTGAGAAGGGACAGTATTGACATGTTGTGAGGTTGTTAACCATTGTCATAGGACAATATATGTACTAACTCTTTAATGAGAAACTATTTGTTCTATAAACCTTCATCTCAGGTACAAAAAAAAAAAAAAAGAATTATCTATGTGAGATCAAGTTGACAACAGCAACTCAAAAGGTTTGATGGGAAGCCTAGAAGGCAGTGAGTTGAAAGCAATGGTGATGGAATGATTTGGAAAAGGATAGTGAGAATAGCAGCACAACTGAAAGAATGTAATCGATGTCACTTAATTGTACATGTAAAAACTTTTGAAATGGGGTAACTTTGGCCATGTATATTTTCACAAAAAAAAAAAGTCCTCCAAGGTCGAGAAGGGAGAGCATTGGCATGTCATGGGGTTGTTAACCAATGTCATAAAACAATACGTGTACTGACTGTTTAATGAGAAACTATTTGTTCTGTAAACCTTCATCTAAAGTACAAAAAAAAAAAAATTTGAAAAAAAATCATTGAAGAAAATATTCTTGCTAAAGATGGAAGGGCTTTTCAAGCTGACAATTACATGATTTTTTTTTTTTTTTAAACCTGTCTTGTGCTTACTGGCCAATTTGTCCGTATAAATATACTGAATGAACCCAGGTAGAGTATTTGCCAAGGTAAGCTAAAAACTAGCTTGTTTATATTCATTTTGTCAAAGGATATAAATACTAGATTGAGTTTAAAAAGCCTGATGCTTTCTACCTGCAAATATCAGCACATTTTGCTAGCTGCTTACCACCGAGGCAGTTTGGGGATCAGACACAGAATCTGTCATTATGATGATTAGATAATTCCCATAAATATATGTAGAATGATCTTAAGAATGACCTTTGTTTTTAGGTAGTTTACTTACTACACTATATTTTGTCTAGTATTTTGGATATTTTTGAATACTTATATTATTGGAAATGGGAAAAGCTTACAATGATCAATTAATTGACCCATCATTTAATAAGCACTTACTGAAAGCAGGCACTGTGCTAGGCAATAGAGATACAGCAGTAAGTAAACGAGATAGATGCTTCGCTGTGCTCGGAGAGTTCACAGGCTAGAGATAGAAAGACAGACAGAAAGGCAAGTTTCCAAGAAGGTGTGACTTCAACCCGAGGGTTGAAGTTGCAGTAAAAATGATTCAGATAGTGGTGAAAATTAAAGAGAGAAAGTTCTAGGAAAACAGAAAAGCAGGTAAAAGACCTAGAGACAGAGGGCCCAGCGTCTTAAAAGAATTGCAATAAAAATGACAACAGCAAACACGTGCTGTTGTGTGCTGTTGAGTTGACTCTGACTCATAGCAGCCCTATAGGACAGCGTAGACTGCCCCACAGGGTTTCCTAGGCTGTAATCTTTACGAGAGCCTATTGCCAGGTCTTATCTCTTGTCGAGCGACTGGTAGGTTTGAACCAGGGCTTTGAACCTGGGCGTTTCTACCCCAGATATACTGAATCAGAATCTATATTTTAATAAATTCCCAGGCGATTCTTATGTATAAATTTTGCAAATTCTTATGCAAATTCTCAGCAGGGGGTCAAAACAGAATGAACTGGTTCAAAGCCCTGGTTTGAACTGTTAACCTTTCAGTTAGCGGCTAATTGCTTAACCATTTCACCACCAGGGCTCCTTTCCATACGTATGTCGTTGTTGTTGTTAGGTGCCCTCGAGTCGGTTCCAACTCACAGGGACCCCGTGTACAACAAAACAAAACTCTGCCCAGCCCTGCGCCATCCTCACCATCCTTGCTGTGTTTGAGCCCATTGTTGCAGCCACTGTGTCAATCCATCTCCTTGAGGGTCTTCCTCTTTTTCGCTGACCCACATGAGGGTTGCTGTACATGAGGTCACTATGGGTTGGAACCGACTCGACGGCATCGAACAACAACACAGCTGATCCAGAAAGTGTTCTGAAGGCCATATGGGTAGTATTAGGCCACTTGGATTAGTAATTTGCCAAGGAAACTTTTAGCTTCTTCAACTCAGCCTACAATGAATGACTGAGCACAGGAAATCAAATGGTAGGTTGAGGGTAAATTTTACTTGAGGGTGGAAGTATAAACTATTACAAGAGTCTGAAAAGATTTTTTTTTCTTTCAAAATGCATAATGGGATTATTCAGTTCAATAAATCCTCCATATGTAATTAATGATATTAAATGTTCTGTTATGGGGAAAACATCAGAATAACAACTCCTATTCTTAACTGGAAACGTCTAAAATTATCCACAACAAAGCCTTTTCTTAGCAGAGAAATTCACAATAAACGCGCCTTTAGGCTACTTCCAGTTTTGTTTTTGTTTTAATGGTTGCTAGTTAAATACCACTGAGAAAAGTAGGAGATTCTTGCCAAGGCTTTATTTTGATTTATAGCAAGGCCCCTCAGGGGATGACACACGTTCAACATCCCAGCTCCCACAAGGAGGATACCTATGAGGACACCTGGTCTCTTTTCTTGATAGGAAGAAAGAATTTCTGAAGACTGTGGCCCACTGCCAAAGCAAAACTAACCCCCTTGCTGCCAAGTCAGTTCCAGCTCATAGCGACCCTGTAGGACAGAATAGAACCGCCCCATAGAGTTTCCAAGGAGCAGCTGGTAGATTCAAACTGCCAAACTTTTGGTTAGCAGCCGAGCTCTTAGCCACTGTGCTCCCACGACTGCCACAAGGGGGGATATGTCAGGGCTCAGACTAAGCTCCACTTAAGGGTCCTCCAGCGCCCTGGTGGCACAGTGGTTCTGCACTTGGCTGCTAACCAGAAGGTGAGAAGTTTGAACCCAGCAGCTGCTTTGTGGGTGGAAGATGTGGCAGTCTGCTTCCGTAAAGATTACGGCCTTGGAAATCCTGCAGCGCAGTTCTACTCTGTCCTACAGGATCACTATGAGTCAGAATCAACTCAGAGGAAAAGGGTTCGGTTTTTTGTTTGTTTGTTCTCCTTATATACAGTAAAAGGTGCAAAAGCCGGAACCCGTGTAAGACAGAAATCTGTCAGAGAAGGAAAACTCAAATATTTTCCACTAACAGAGAGCGATAGAAAAGTGGTAACACTATACCCTGTCAAAGGCAGAAAACTTGCAAGACCTGGAAAGACAAGGCAGTCCCTTTTGAGTTCTGGTTCTCACAGCATTGACCGTAATTACAAGATTGTGAAGCTCCTGTGGTTGCTACCCTCACGTTCCTGGATCATCTGTTACTGGGCTCTGTGTCTGCCAAGGCTCACGTGAAGAGCTCTGCAATTTTTCAACAGTTCTTTAACCAAAAGAAGCACAAAGGTGTTCAACTCAGACTCATACGTCTGGAGATATTTACTTTGGATTTTAGCCTATATTTTAAACTCCATAAAATTTTACATGCAGGCAAAGAATACATGTCCCAAGAAAAGCAGTACGAATCTCAAGGTTCTGTCTCACTTAAAACGTGTTCTCTGAGCCAAAGGAAGTCCTTCTTATGAGGTAAGCATGTTTTTCCAAGGCAATATGAGACTTGACTGTAAAATTTATTTAAATAAAAGTGTGTGTGTGTGTACCTGTACTTTAACTCAGAATTCCATTCTTCTGTCAAACGTATATTTTTGCATAATTTTCAGCTGATCTGTATGAACTAAAATTGGTTGGTTTTTTCTTTTCATGACTATTTCAGCCCTCCAGAGACTAGCTCTGTTACGTAAAAGGGATTTTACTTTTTTTTTTTCTTCTACCTTGGATCTGAGTTTCCAAAGTTATTAATTTAGACTTTTGGCCAAAAAATGATAATTTATTAGAGAGGATAGCTCACATAGACTTTCGTGGATCTCTTACAGTGTGTGGTATAAAAGGAAGCTACCCATCCACCACCGTAGGATTGATTCCAACTTATAACAACCCTATAGAACAGAGTAGAATTGCTCCAAAGAGTTTCCAAGGCTGTAAATCTTTATGGAAGCAGACTGCCACATCTTTCTCCTGAGTAGCGGCTGGGGTTCCAACCGCCAAATTTTTGGTTAGCAGCTGAGTGCTTAACCACCGCACCACTAGAGCTTCTAAAAGGAAGGAAAGTGAGGACAATTCTTGTTTTCTGGTAAAATAATTGAAACCTTTGAATAATAACTTGTTGAGTTTTTTTTTGTTTTTGTTTTGTTTTCAGCTACTAAGTTTGGCTTGAATGCAATTTCTTTCCTTGACATGGTCATTTCAAGAACTATTTTATTTTAAAAACAGAATATGAACCTAATAGAAGACAGAGCCAAGAACATGAACAGTCAATTCAAAGAAAAGGAAATGACCTTTCAACATATGAAAAGATGTTCCACTTCTGTACTACAAGACTACAAGGAAACACCTTGTTTTTTCGCCCATCAGTCTGGCAAAGATTTAAAAGTTGGCTTTTATAATATTTTGGCAAAGAGGTAAGAACGCAAACACTATCATGTATTGTTGGTGGCAGTATAAATGAGTTCAACTTTTTGAGGTCAATTTGACAGTATTTGTCAAAGTTAAAAATATATATATCCCCTGCACCGCAATTCTACTTCTAAATATCTGTGTTATAGAAATTCTGTAATATATATGCACAAAGGTGTATTATTGAAGCATCCATACACTGGAATACTATGCAGCAACTAGCAAGAATGAAGTCCCTGAGTGCGGTGCAAATGGTTAACACACTTGGCTGCTAGATGAAAGATTAGTAGAAAGAAGACTGAAATGAAATGGAAATTCACTTTTGCAATGTATCTTTTTGTACCATTAGGGTATTTTTTTTAAAAAAATCATTTGCATTATTACTTGTTTTTTCTTAAAAAAATTTTTTAGAAGTAATTATGAAAAAAAAGGTCAAGAAGGGAGAGGGTTGACATGTTGTGGGGTTGTTAACCAATGTCCTAAAACAATATGTGTACTACTGTTTAATGAGAATCTATTTGTGCTGTAAACCTTCACCTGAAGTACAATAAAAAAAAAAAAAGTAAATAATTATGTCCTTAGCTACTTAAGGGAAGTAAAACATATCAATATGGATGAAGGAGTTTAATTTTTCTGTTTTAAACGTGAAAATAGCATAAAAGAGCCCTTTTTAAACATATAATTCAAGTTAAATCACAACTTATGATATATCAGTTGGTTAAAAATTATTAATCTAGAACACATTATTTTCCCTAAATCAAAACCAAACCAAACCGGTCACTGTCAAGTCGATTCTGACTCATAGCAACCCTGTAGGGCAGGGTAGACCTGCCCCATAGGGTTTCCAAGGAGGGGCTGGTGATTCCAGCTACTATAGCTCTTAACCACTGTGCCACCAGGGCTCCATTGTTTTGTCTCCATGTCAATAAATTATTTATGACACTCTCGTATTTTCCAAACTAATCTATGTGTATATTCTGATAATTAAGATCGCATATCCTAATAATTAATATCCCCTTATAGCAACTCATACCTGGATGGTTCTAATTCTCTGATCCATTTCCTCCTCTCCTGCTGTACTGCCTTCATTTAGACCAGGGGTTGGCCAACTTATCTCATAAAGAGCCAGATGGTAAATATTTTAGGCTTTGTGAGCCAAAAGGCAGAATCAAGAATATTATGTCTGTACTTACATAATAAAAGAAAAAACAAATGTCCACAATTATTTCTGAGTAAAATTCAAATGTAATATTAATTGAGAAACATTTTGTAATATATGTTCACTAATGAGAAGACTAGAACTGTTTTTAGGGAGCTACTCATGCACAGCCACCTCACGTCTGTCACTGGAGGCTTGCGTGTTGCTATGATGCTAAACAGGTTTCAGTAGAGCTTCTAGACTGAGACTAGGAAGAAAGACCTGGCAATCTACTTCTGAAAAATCAGCCAGTGAAAACCCTATGGATCACAATGGTCCAATCCCATCCTGTTGTGCCAGGGGGCTCTACGAGACAGGGCCAACTCGATAGCAGCTAACAACAAATAAGAACGTTTTGCTTAATTGGAGTTCAAAGGTAGTGTTGCCTATCATCAAATCAATTGAAAATGCTCGTCTGTAAAAACCTTTCCTATCTTGTGGGCAGAACAAAAACAGCTGGTGAGTTGGATTTGGCCCCTGGGCTGTAGTTTGCCACTGCCCTGATTTCAAGACCATTGCCCTCACCGACCAGCCTCCCTTCTTGTCTCTAGTATCTTGACAGTCAAATCCATTCTGCTTCAGAGATGTTGCTAAGCTCTAATGTGACCAGCCTCTCCTCTGCTTAAATCTTGCAATGATTTCCCATAACTCAGATCAGAGAATAAAGCTCGCTCTTTAGCCCAGCACACCAGGTCCTCCTAGTCTGGTCCTTGCCTATACAGATACTCAGCCTCATTTCCTTTCTCTCCAACCCTCTCACGCTCTCCCATTCCAGACACGCAATCCTGGCTCTTACAACTCTGAACTGCTTCCGGACCCACCATGCACTGCTGTGTCTCCTACCTGCTGCTTCCCCTGCCTGGGGCACTTCCCTTCTCCCTCTGCCTCCTTCCTTCTGGAAGCCTGTCCGCCCCTCCACCCACTCCATCAGAACGAATCATTTCCCCATTTCGGTAGTTTGCCCGCACTTCCATTCTGCAATGGACAACATGTATTATACTTTTTAGAATTGGGTACCTGTTGCCTTTCCTATGTCTAATTTATTTATCCCCGAAAATAAGAACTCCTGGTGTGATGGTTAAGCACAGCTAGAACCCACCCAGCCGTTCCACCGGAGAAAAGACCTGACGACCTTCTTCTGTAAAGATTATAGCCTAGAAAACTCTATAGGGCAGTTCTACTCTGTCACATGAGGTCACTATGAGTCAAAATTGACTCAACAGCACCTAACAACAACAATAACTTCTAGAATATGCCTAAAGAATAGTAGGGGGGAAAAAAAAATACCCTCAAACCCGCTGCCATCAAGTCAATTCCAACTCATAGCGACCCTATAGGGCAGAGTAGAACTTCCCCATAGGGTTTCCAAGGAGCGGTTGGTGGATTTGAACTGCTGATCTTTTGGTTAGCAGCTGAGCTCTTAACCACTGTGCCACTAGGGCTCCACTAGATATAGAATATAGTAGGTACACAATAATTTTTGTTAAACTAAACTTTTATCAATTCAATAGCCATTTTGACGGTGACTACAAAGGAGCCCATTGCTCACCCACTTGGCATCTATGGCGTGAATAATGTCCCAATCTTTAGTTTTGGGGTCAAATAATTAGGCAAATCCTTCAGTGCTAACATCTTTCAGTCATGTTCAAACCATCAAATGTTCTCTCTTTTGACTGAAATGCCTAGATTTTTGCAGCACAATTACAGCTAAAAGCTAAATCTTATTCACAAACATAGCCCCAAAGGCCTATTATTTTTGAATTTGCTCGTGTAAATGTTGAACACTTGCGAGAAGAGATTAAACTTAAGTATCCAATCTCAAGACAGTAAAGCGAAGAATTCATTCATGTGTGTGCGCACACACACATACACACATGCACACACACGCAGTGTTATTCATATGTGTAAGTAAAAATTGCTGTTATTGCTGTCTTTGTGGGTTCCGGGAAGATTTTTTCATTAAAATATTTTCGTTTGTGCCTCCGTGTAGATACAGGCTCTATGACGGGTAAATCTTAGGACGATAGCATGCCAGAGTATTCCCCTCCACTTGTGGGTTTGTGTGTGCCAGCTTACTATGAAATGGCACAAAATGAAAGTTTCCAAATTAGTTTATTTTCTGGACATGACTGTTAAGAATTCCATAGCTTTCGCCCTGCTGGACCTTGTGTCTGGGATGTGCTTCTTCATCTTTACTTATTTGTCCTTCAATTTCCTGAGCTCGGATATTACTTTCTTAGGGGAGCCAGCTCTGACCTCACCCCAGAGCAAAGCAGGCCGCCTGTTAGGTGCTGTTCTAGCTACCTACACTTGCCCTTCATAGCGCTTACCGAAGAGCATAACTATACATTTGGGTGATTATGTGATCAATATGTCTCATTCATGAGGTCATGAAGGCAGAATCCATATCTGGTTTCCATCACAGTGTATACAACACCTCCACAGCACCTGAAGATGTATATACTCAATAAAACCCACTGCCATTGAGTCGGTTTCAACTCATAGCGACCCTACAGGACACAGCAGAACTGTCCCCATAGGGTTGCCAAGGTTGTAAATCTTTACGGAAGCAGACTGCCACATCTTTCTCCCATAGAGCAGCTGGTGGGTTTGAACCACTGACGTTTTGGCTAGCAGCTGAGCGCTTAACCACTGTGCCATCAGGGCTCCTATATACTCAATAAATACTTGTCAAATGAATGAATTAAGGTAGAGTGAGGTCTATAGTTCATTTAGCTACTGGTTCCTGAAAGAAAGACCAGTATTCTGTAATAGTCTATATCTGAGACACTCATGTCATTGGAGGTCAGACTTCACCACATCAAAGAATCATAGAGATTCCCAGGTCCAACCCATTAATTTTACTGAAAATAATAATAATAAAATGGAAACCCAAAGAGGTTACATGAGCGTTTTCGGATCCCACCAGAACTATCAGCAGAGTTGGGAAGTTGCATCTCCGCCATTCAATGCGGTTATAGCTTATCATGTCACCTGCCTTCCTACATGCGTTCAAGCCTTGGTCATGGCTTCAAACGCTCTGGCTTGCGTGTCCCGACTTTGGCTCACCGTTACACTGAAACAGTCCCCGCTCTAACATGTCCGTTTAGCTTCTGTGCCTGCCCACCATCGTTTCACTGCCTGTTCCTCAATGACCCCATTCCAGTTCTTGAAAAGGAGAGAAAATATGATTGGCATAAAATGTGCATGTTGCTCTGTCCTGGTCCAGAGAGCTATGGCCTGAAGGACAGGCACATCACAAGGCACCCTTGGAGTTATATATAGAAAGAACATGTCTACTAAGATGCTCTTGTGGGAGAGGATGCAGCTCCATGAGAAATGCGTAGGCAGTCGTGGCCAGACCAGAGAGCACAAGTACATTTTCAGGAAACATACGTGCACATAGAGACACATAAATGCCCTAATATTTTTGTTTAGAATTTATTTACTCTGGACCTCATTATATAGGAAGCATTTCTGGTTTGTTATTTTGCCTTTTGTTTTATTCATTCTTTAATCTGTCAAGATTGCAACTAAAATTTGTAAAAATACACAGTCCGCTTACATCCAGTGCCTCCAAAATCAACCGCCTTCATAGAAGCATACGACACAGGGGCTGCCAGTAAATGGGCAGTTGATGACGTGCCCACTCCCATAAAAATAAATGTTCTGTTGCTTCATGATACTGTTTCTAGAAAGTGACAGTAGTAAATTAATTGTCACTCATGGCTCAGCGGATTAAAACAGAATGGCACTAAAAAGACATCTGCAAGAACATATAAAAAAAAAAAAAACCCATTGCCGTCGAGTCGATTCTGACTCATGGTGACCCTGTAGACTCTATAGGACAGAGTAGAACCGCCACATAGGGTTTGCAAGGAGCGGCTGGTGGCAGACACCCAACTCACAGTTTTCTTTAAAAAAAAAAAAAAAGTGTCTGCTGACATTGACAATTATAGACAGCGTCTCCTGTAGCTCAGCCAGCAAGACTTAAACTCAGAACCCCGGCACATCTCTCAGGATTCTGAGTTCCAGTAAGAGGCTTCCAAATAGCTTTATTCATGATGAGTCAGTTTGAAATGCAACGTGGTACAGACCACATAGGAGCCACTTAGATGTAACCACAGGAAAGAACCGCAACCACAGAGCAAACCAGAAGCAAAGTGTAGCTGACACAGACAGACTCCTCTGCTCTGCCATATGAAGCCGCTTCACTCATTCCTCAGGTACGGTGTGTTTTCTTGCTGAGTTGAAATCCTAACCAGAATTTATGTTTTTTGCTAATATTACCGTTTTTTCATCAAAGTTTGGGCAACTAGTTTTTCCCCTTGTTCTTAAAAACTTCTCCCTAAAAAAATAAGAAATTAAAAATCTAGGTCGAAAAAACGCATTTTATCTTTTTCTGTCACAGCTGTTAATTTTGATTTGTCTTTTCTGTTAAGAATCTCCCCAAGATTATTTCTTTCTGGAATTTCATGATTAAAACATGCAGCGTTCCAGCATTATCCTTTTTTCAGCATTATCTATCTTGGCTCTTCATTTTTCCTGTCTTTCTTTCTTCCTGAGTGGTTTCTGACCCTCTTTTCCTTTCCACATACTTGTAGGGAATATGTCTTCATCCTACTCTAGTCAAAAATTTGTTGTCTTTTTCTTTAATGACAATTTTCCATTTCTGCATATGTGCAACTATTTGTGAAGTATTCCAAAAACCTAAAGTCTCCAGCAACATGGTTATCAAAATCTAAAGCCCCAGACATAATTTGCTGTGCATAAATGGTGGTACCAACCTCTGGCTCCCTCACAGAAATCCAACAAAAGATTAATTAGGACCAGTGTTTACGTTCTAAATGTTATACTTTAACTCAATTAATACAATGTTGACAGACCGTTTAAACTTCTGTCAGATTGACTAATGGACCCAAAACAGTGAAGTGCTACTTGATCAAAAACAAAGTTTCAAATTTCTCCAAATATATCTCTGAGAAATATGTGTGAATATAACAAGCCAATAAATTAGCTTGTTACTATTTCATGGATGTTGGCAGAACACGTAAAGCTCATAGGTCAGAGACAAAAGACCTTGTTTTGTCTGTGTTTCTCTTTCATTTTTTTAAAATAAGTATCAAATATTGCAGGACTCAAACTTTAAATTTAATTAAAACCCCAAAAAAACCAAACCCATTGCCATCGAGTTGATTCTGACTCATAGCAACCCTATAGGACAGAGTAGAAGTGCCTCATAGAGTTTCCGAGGAGCAGCTGGTGAATTGCAACTGCCGACCTTCTGGTTAGCAGCCAAGCTCTTAACCACTGTGCCACCAGGTTTCTTTAATTAAAATTTAATCAAAAGTGTGATTTTTTTCACAATAATTATCCTTTCAATGCACCAGCATTTAAAATACATAGACTACTTTGCAGTAAAGATAATAGTTTATATTTATTGAGAGCATTTAATATGTGCATGCCATTATTTCTAAGTGCTTTGTATTGTTGGGAGAGACAGCCCGTCACAAGTCTCTTGTGTACCTGTACATCTTGCTAGGAATGCAAATAATGCAAGGCCCTGACCACTTTTTACCTAGGCCATTTTTCAGGGTTGTGTTTGCAGCAAACAACTGAGAGAAAATAGGTAAGATTTCTCTCTGGGACAATGAGAAGGCCAGCTTACTGCCTGCTATAAAAGAGGTGGGTTCTCCAAACTCAGGGTTCTTTGGCTATAGCACAAACCCACTGTGTGCATTGCATCTATTTGCATCCTCCACATCACCCCCCTGGGTCTGGGGGCCGCAGGAACCAGTGCAAACCTGATGCTCGTGCTTGCTGTGCCATCAAAAACAAGGTCTTTTGTCTCTGACCCATGGGTTTCATGTGTTCTGCCAACATCCATGAAACAGTAACAGGCTAATTTATTGGCTTACAAGCAGGGTAAAATAAAATCCCTGACCTTTACATAAGTTTGCGTGCGTGTGTGTGTGTGTGTGTGTGTGTGTGTAGTCAATAAATTTGTACATGTATGCACACACACATATAAAATAATCTTTTAATCTCAACACAATCAACAAGGTACATGTTACTCTAGCCCTCTTTTTATAGCTAAAGAAACTAAGATACAAAGAAGTTCAGTAATTTACACAAAGTCATACAGCTGGTAAGGAGTGGAGCCAGGATTTGAACTCAAGCAGTTTGTCTTCAGAATTAAAGTTTTTAACCACTATACTTTCTACTACTTTAGAAGACATATGAAGATTTCATTTGCTTTTTATAGCACACAAGACTTTTATTTCCTATTCTCTTGGGGTACAAACTATATTAAAATTTACTAAGAGTTTTGCTCTTACTACAATATTGCTAGTGTAAAAGGACATAGTGATACAAGTATACAAACAAAAACAAGATTTTTTTCTGCCAAAATATTTCCAGAATTTTTGCATCTTTCACGAAATATAAATCAAAAAGACTAAAGCATAGCAAAAAAAAAATTTTTTTAAAGTACCAGCTATGTTTAGTATCTGGTAAGAATTGATTTTCAATGATAAAATGCAACATGGAATTTTCAATATTTAAAAAGAATATTTGGGATATATTTAAAAAATTCAGATTTTAAAACTCTCTGCTCTGGTTGCCTGATGGCAGAATTAATGCCCCCACCTCATTTTTTTTCGCTGTATAAATAAATTATAGAAAATTTTACTGAAATATAGCATATTTCCTGATGCATTATTCCGATTTTTTTTGTTGTTGTTTAATTGAATGTTTTAACATTTTGGGGTGAAAATGTATGTTTTTGTGTTTTTATACCCAACAGCACATGATGGCCATCTTGAGGCAGGTTCTTATTATCTCACATCATGCTGCCATTAGAGCCCACACCTGGCCTCCCTGTCTCCAGTCTCCTTCTTGCTCAAATCCATTCTGCCACTGGATGAATCTTCTTAAAGCCCTACTTTCTCTACCCCTTGACTGCACTCAGGAGGTCAGCAGTTCAAATCCACCAGCCACTCCTTGGAAACCCTATAGGGCAGTTCTACCGTGTCCTACAGGGTTGCTATGAGTGGGCATCGACTCGACGGCAACGGATTTTTTCAATTTTGACCATACTCAAAAACTAATAGTGACTATCCATTGACCATAATACAAATCAGAACTCCTTAGCTTGGTACTCAAACTTAACTTTAACCCCAACATACCTTATGAACCCTATGGCCTGCTTCTTTGCTACACAAAAACATTGTTTCATTCAAATTAATTTACTTACTATCTCATACACATACCTTGCATTGCCTTGTTTCTGTGCTTCAGCTTCCGTCCACAGAGTGGAATATACTTCATTTTTCTACTCATCAAAATCTTATCTATTCCTTCGAGCAAACTCGGAGCCTATCTCTGCCACAATGCTTTCTTACCCACCCTGGTCAAGAGTACTACCTTCATTCTGACATTTTCTCCTGTGGTACCATGATGTTGGGAGTCCCCGGGAGGTGCAAAAGGTTAATGCTCTTGGCCGCTAACCTAAAGGTTGGAAATTTGACTCCACCCAGAGGTGCCCCGGAAGAAAGGTGATCAACTTCAGAAAAATCAGCCATCGAAGATCCTATGGAGCACAGTTCTACTCTGATACTCATGGGGTCACCATGAGCCAGAATCAACTCTACGGCAACTGGTTACCATGACTTGTACCTTATTCCCGATTATGTCTCTGTACTTGACGTGCAACTGTGGTGTAAATCAAAATGTTAGAACTCCTTTGAATGTCAACTTTCAAAGGTTTCCCTCAGAGCCTATTAATAATGCTTGCACTGTTTGAAACTTTACAGGGGTTCCTCTCTGGAAACCACAGCCCCAGCTGCACTAGAAAGTCAGCCACTTTATTATCTCTTCTTGATTTTATAAAAATGAATAAATACTCAACCTGATCATCCACCCTCTTAACCAAAATCAGCTTCCAATAATTTTTGTTTGTTTCTAAAAAAAAAAAAAAGAAGATCCTCTTTCCTAGGGCAAAAGCTGGCCACTATTAAGAACATGCCAAAGAATACATCATAAGTTCTAGAAGCCACACACTCCTTGCTTTGACTGAAAAAGAAAACCCTTCCTTTAGATGCATAAACTAAGGCATAGCTAGGATTGGGTCTATACCCATTTACTTTAGTAACTAGAAGTTTAAATCCCCCAGCAGAGTCATTTAGGGTTTCTTTGCATCACTTTCTGCAATGGCTTAGACAGTGGTTTTCCCATCAAAAAACCTTTTTTCCAACTGGCATGCCAGGAAAAGGCGCAAAAAATGTTGCTATTTCAGAGACTGTATAATAATAAGAGAGTACTCTCCGCTTCCTGAAGTTGATGACAAATGTAGCTGCAAATCCTTCTGTGGCCCAACAGCAGGGGAGATTTTTTACTCTGGAAGAATTTAGTATGGATTTCCCCAGTGTTTCTGCCAGTGTCAACGACAACATGGTCTCCACGGCCACACAGGGGTTCTGTGCTCAGCTAAGTTAAATATATTAACGATGTACATCTGCATATGTGTATATGAAGGGCATACGCAGCCAAGTACACATTCAGACAGAAAATTAGTGACGGTACATCTGCATTAAATAAAGCCCAACTTCTTTGCGTTTCTCAGACTGACTGCGGAAAGACAATATGCTTCTACTACTGATTTCCATTTGGTTTTGATTCTGGAAACCAGGACTCTTCCAGCTTTTAAATGATCTATTACACTACAGAAGCTGAACGTACAACAAGCTAACAAGACTTGCAGCTAAGTGCTCACTGTATTTTCCATAAAATTTTATTAATTAAATTCTAGTCATAATTACCTTTGTTTACTTCTGAATTTTGAAGATGTGCTATTTTCACATTTTACTTTTTTTTTAGATTTACTTATTTAAGTAATTAAATAAAGGGCTTTAGTGAAAGATTTTGTAATGGTTACTTCAACTTATGTTCCCAATATTATTGAGGTAAAAAATTATAATAAACACTTTAAAATAATAACTTAAAAAACAATAAGGAAAGTTATGCTTTTGCGGTTGGTTTATTTTGACATGCTTTTGTCCATAGCATGCCTGTCATTCACTATCCTCTTACTCTGCTTTATTTTTTCTTGATTGCACTTACTCAATATTATATATTCCTTTGTTTTGTCTGCTTAGAGTAGGTCGGTCTCTCACTAGAACGTAAGCCCCATGAGGGCCGGGACTTTGCCATCAACACCGTAATATTCCTAGTACCCACAGCAATGCATTCAGTTCCTCAGTAAATATTTACTAAATGTGTGGATGACTTACTTCATTTGCAGTAAGTCCTATTGTCATAAATTGTATGCACCGTGTTAAAAACTGGACTACAACCTTGTAATAGGGGCTTGTAACTAGGTGTCCCTGAAATTATGTGGGAACATTTATCTGTGTATGCATTTCATGATTATGATAAGGTTCTCTGTATAGTATATAATCCCAAGAAGATTGAGGATTATTGCTATAAGGGAAATAAATAAAGTAAAAGTATCAGTGATCCCAGTAAGCATCCTGGATTGAGACATGGGGGAGAACTGGCTAGAGGGGCTGCACAATATAAGAGAAAGCACAGCTGTGTTCCCTTCTGAATGTTCCCCAGTAACGTTTTCTGGATATTTAGGCTCAAAATGGTGAAGACACCATCAAGATGGAGACCTGTAGAAGTGAATTCAAAACTCCTAGATCGTAGTTTTTATAGGCTAAGGTGAGTTCCCTTTCATTTTTCAGTCTCTTCACACATAAATCCAATTGAAACACTGAAAACGTTGATACATTTGATCTGAAACCCAAAGACCTAAACTTTTAGAATCTCAAACTTAGTACATTAACCAGCTATCTACATAACACCACACTAAAAATTATTGCGCATTTTCTGGGGCTTTTGACCTTACTTCTTTAAAGGTTGAAAAGTTTTTATGTCAATATGTTACTGTAGGAGTTTTGGCAAATGTTAACAAGAAAAATAATTCATAAAGTGTCAATTTGAAAAAACGTCTGTAATGCTATACAAGCAATATAAACTGGAGGAGAAAAATCTGATTCAATGCCCAGAAAACAAATCGCCCATTCAAGCAATTCAAGCAGTAAAAGTTAACTGCTCTTTTTAATGAAATCAAAACATCACCTTACTTCAAGCCAAGCAAAAGTTACACATTCTCAGCAAGAATCCAAACTTATATATTAATTCATAATAGAAGATGATGTTCATACGATGGAACAACAAAACAGAGTGGCTTTCAGGGGTGAATTCCCTGTATGAGGCTTAGGAGAAAATGCAGACCCAAAGGTAGACCTGAATGTGGATCTGGAGCACCATTATTGCAGGAACCATGATTCCTGCATCTTTTTACAACCTGAGGACATTGAGGTACTCTATATATGTTGACATAATGAATTAATAGGACATAGAGGTGCTCTATGTATGTTGAAATAATGGCTTAATGTCCACGAGTTTCATCTATTCCAACATACTGTTAAACAAATTCCCTCAGCAATTTTTCTTACTGAAATAAATGCTGTAAAACAAGATATTAAGAGGAACTTGTATGTTCAGCCTTTTTTTTTTTTCTTCCTGGTAGATTAATATCATTTCAATTCAGTTATCCATTCCTACCTTTAAATTACCAAATACCTCAGTGAACACTGAATCCATGCTCTGCTTCAGCATAAGGCCTGATTTATGCAAGTGTATCTCATTCACTTTACTAATCCTTTTACTGAGTTTATTTCTTTTTTGTTTGTTTTCCCTATAATGTAATTGCGTTTGGATATTTGGGCTAGTAACAGAAGTGCCTCAAGTCAGCTTTCAGGGATGAAGATATTTTTTCGTTGTTCTTACCTAACAGGAAATACACAGGCATCTTTCAGGCTTAGTTGATGAAGCACTTCAGTGGTGTTATCAAGGAACCAGGTGCTTTGCATCTCTCAACAACGAAATCCTCCGTCTCAAGTTAGCAAGACATCAGGAACAGTTACAAATGCCATATGAAGACGTGACAATTTCAAGACGATATAAAGAGCATGCTGAGAAGAAGCTCCTCTCAGGTTACTGACAACAGACTTATCTTTGTTTCATTGGCCCTAATTAGGTCATATTCCTATTCCTGGTTTAATTACAGGCTCTATGTTCTCCAGGTTTGATTTTGTTTCCGTCTTTATTATCAAATTTTTGTTTTCTCAGACAAAACTTGACATTTCTTGGAGCTAATTAATGAAATACTGGCACTTAACCTTCTAACTTTTATAAAGAAATACTCATCAAGATTATATATATATAAAATCTTATTATATATATATATAAAATCATCTTTCTGGCTCATTGCAGCTAGAGAAGAAAAGCAACTGTTACTCTGTATCTTAAGATCCATGTAAAAGTGAATTTTAAAAAAGGAACTTTGTAAAATGGCTGAATTTCAGAAATGGTTATATACTATAAAAATAACCTTTAACCTCTAAAATGCTTGTCATTCTGATTTTTTGTCTTAATTAATAAGTGTCCTAGTAATGGCATCAATTTGACATCATGTTTTTCTAAAATGTTTAAATGTATGAGTTTTTAAGCCAAAAGAGATTAACTGACACTTTCTTCTCCCATATGCATGGAGGTAAAGACAAATAAAAGATATGAGACTTTGGATATCTTAGTTAGAAAAAAAAAAAAAAGCAAAGACTTTAAAGTCATTTCCAGACAAACAAGCACTAAGAGAGCTTGTCAACAGCAGGACGAAACTAAATACTAAAGGGAGTTCTTCAGGTAGAAGAAAAATAATTGCAGAAGGAATAAGAGAATGCAGAAAGGAATGAAGACCAATGGAAAGCTAAATAAATATGCAGATCAATACAAATGATTACTGACCCTCTGAAAAATAGTAATGATATATTTGAAATTTAAAAGATAGGCAAAGTTAAAAAGGCATGTCAAAAATACCAAGTAAAAGGAATTCTAAGGTTGTAGCACTGTGAAGGAATGCTTTATATTAGATAGTATTTTCCCATAGAGCTAGAATACAAGCCACAAGTGTAACTTTAAATTTTCTACTGGCCACACTAAAAAAGTAAAATGAAATAGATGAAATCAATTTTAATAGTATATTTCGTTTAAGCCAAAATTTGATAATTTCAAATGTAATCTATATAAAACATTATTAATTAGATATTTTACATACTCTTTTGTACTGTCATCAAAATTTAGTGTGTTTTTATACTTATAGAACATCAATTCAAACTACCCACATTTCAAGTGCTTAGTAGCCCCATGTGGCTAGTGGCTGCTATATTGAAAAACAGTATTCAAAAAAACCCCGTCGCCATCAAGCCGATTCTGACTCCCATTGACCCTACAGGACAGAGTAGAACTGCCTCATAGGGTTTCCAGGGAGTGGCTGGTGGGTTCAGACTACCAACCTTTTGGTTAGCAGCTGAGCTCTTAATCACTGCACCCGCAGGTCTCCAGAAAACAGTATTATACTCTAATAAATCAAGGAAGCTGCTTGCAATCTTTATAGTAATCACTAAAATTACTAAAAGTAAAAGAGTACTGTTATGGGTTGAATGTGTCAGTCAAAAGGATACATTGAAATCCTAAACTCTGGTACCTGAGTGATCTTATTTGGAAACAGGGTCTTTGCAGACATAATTAGTTAATATGGGGTCATACTGAAGTAGGGTGGGTTCTAATCTAACATGACTGATGTCATTAAAAGAGAAGAGACACAGACAGTGAGGTGCAGAGGGAAGACAGAGGCAGAGACTGGAGTGATGCTGCCATGAGTCAAGGAACGCCTGGGGCTATTAGAGGCTGGAAGAGACAAGGACAGATCTGCCCCTAGAGACTTTGAGAGAGCATGAGCCTGACGATACCCTGGATTTGAACTTCTAGCCTCCAGAACTGTGAGAGAATACATTACTTTGTTATGGCAGATCCAGGAAACTAATAAAAATATATCATCAGCTGGCTTATAAATGGAAAATATGGAATGTTAAATACAATTACTAGATGTAGTAAACACTCACGGTGCCCTGTGCAGATCTCCTTTAGCTGGCTGGTGCACCTGTATCCTGATCCAGCTTCCCTGATCTGGAGAATTGCTCTTAGCCAAAGAGGAACTAGTTCCTGGGAAGGTTATTCCCCAAACCCAACAGGCAGTCCAAAGGCAATGACTGAGTGACACTGGGTACAAAAGGTTGGCACCTGCCAAAAGGTGGGACCAACTTTGTGGTACAAGTCATGCCTCAGAGTTCACCACGCGGTTAGGCTACAGCTCGCCTCCAGGTGAGACCACACCTTTGCAGAGCTCCCTTGCCTGCCTTCTCCGGCTTCCTTCACTCCTTTTCTTCTGAAAGCACTCTTTCAGTAAATCATGTGCGTCTGAATCTCTGTCTCAGGATCATCTTCTGGAGAGCCTGACTTAAGACTCTTAATCCATACACTATGGCAAAGATTAAGAAATTGAGATTTTTCCCAATTTCTGCAGTTGGAAATTGATCAAACATGCAATCAAGATGCATTGATAATTACTGGTGATTAGAATGTGAAAGTTGAAAATAAAGAAGAATCAGTAGTTGGAAAATATGGCCTTGGTGTTAGAAACGATGCCAGAGATTGCATGTTAGATTTTTGCAAGACCAACGACCTATTCATTGGAAATACTTTTTCAACAACATAAACGGCGACTATACACGTGGACCTCACCATATAGAATACACAGGAATCAAATCAACTACATCTGTGGAAAGAGACAATGGAGGAGCTCAATATCATCAGTCAGAACAAGGCCAGGGGATGACAACAGAAAAGACTATCAATTGCTCATAAGCAAGCTCAAGCTGAAGCTGAAGAAAATTAAAACAAGTCCAGGATAGCCAAAATAGGATACTGAGTATATCCCACCTGAACTTAGAAACCATCTCAAGAATAAATTTGACGCATTGAACTTTAATGACCGAAGACCAGATGAGTTGTGAGATAACACCAAGAACATCATACATGAAGAAAGCAAAAGGTCATTAAAAAGACAGGAAATAAAGAAAAGACCAAACTGGATGTCAGAAGAGACTCTGAAACTTGTTCTTGAATGTGGAGTAGCTAAATTTAATGGAAGAAATAATGAAGTTAACGAGCTGAACAGAAGATTTCAAAGGGTGGCGCAAGAAGACAAAGTAAAGTATTGTCATGAAATGTGCAAAGACCTGGAGTTAGAAAACCAAAAGGGAAGAACACACTCGGCATTTCACCAGCTGAAAGAACTGAAGAAAAAGTTCAAGCCTGGAGTTGCAATATTGAAGGATTCTTTGGGCAAAATATAGAACGATCCAGGAAGAATCAACAGAAGATGGAAGGAATACACAGAGTTACTGTATCAAGAAGATTTGGTCAGTGTTCGACCATTTCAGGAGGTAGCATATGATCAAGAACATGCGGTACTGAGGGAAGAAGTCCAAGTTGTGCTGAAGGAGTTGGTGGAAAACAAAGCTCCAGGAATTGATAGAATGGCAAATGAGATGTTTCAACAAATGGATGCAATGCTAGAAGCACTCACTTGTCTATGTTAAAAATTTTGGAAGACAGCTATTAGGCCAATCAACTAGAAGAGATCCATATATTTGTCCATTCCAAAGAAAGGTGATCCAACAAAATGCAGAAATTATTGAATAATTTCATTAATATCACACAGAAGTACAATTTTGCTGAAGATAATTCAAAAATGGTTGCAGTAGTACATTGACAGTTACCAGAAATTCAAGCCAGATTCAGAAGAGAATATGGAATGAGGGATATCATTGCTGATACCTTATGGATCCTGGCTGAAAGCAGAAAATACTAGAAAGATGTTTACCTGTGTTTTATTGACTATGCAAAGGCATTCAGCTGTGTGAATCATAACAAATTATGGATAACATTGAGAAGAATGGGAATTCCAGAACACTTAGTAGTGCTCATGTGGGACCTGTACAGCCAAGAGGCAGTTGTTTAAAAGGAACAAGGGGACACTGTGTGGTTTAAAGTCAGGAAAGGTGAGTGTCATGGTGTCTATCCTTTCACCATAGTTATTCAGTTTGTATGCTGAGCAAATAATCCAAGAAACTGGACTATAAGAAAAAGAATGCAACATCAGGATTGGAGGAAGACTCATTAACAACCTGTGATATGCAGATAACACAACTTTGTTTGCTGAATGCAAAGACGACTTGAAGCACTTACTGATGAAGATCAAAGAATACATCTCAACATAAAGAAAATAAAGATCCTCACAATTGGACCAATAAGAAATATCATGATAAACGGAGAAAATATTGAAGTTGCCAAGGATTTCATTTTACTTGGATCTACAATCAATGCCCATGGAAGCAGCAGTCAAGAAATCAAACAATCTATTGCATTAGGCAGATCTGCTGCCAAAAAAAAAAAAAAATTCTTTAAAGTGTTAAAAAGCAAAGATGTCATTTTGAAGACTAAGCTGTGTCTGACCCAAGCCATAGTATTTTCAGTTGCCTTATATGCATTCAAAAGCTGGACAATGAATAAGGAAGACAGAAGAATAGATGCCTTCAAATTATGGTGTTGGTTAAGAATATTGAATATACCATGGAAGGTTAGAAGAATGAACAAATCTGTCTTGGAAGAAGTAGAGCCGGAATACTCCTTAGAAGCAAGGATGGTGAGACTTCATCTCACATTCTTTGGACATGTTATCAGGAGGGACCAGTCTCTGGAGAAGGCCATCATGCTTGGTAAAATAGAGGGTGAGTAAAAAAGAGGAAGACCCTCAAGGAGATGGATTGACATAGTGGCTGCAACAATGAGATTAAACATAGCAATGATTGTGAGGATGGCACAGGACTGGTCAGTGTTTCATTCTGTTGTACATAGGGTTGCTATGAGTCAGAAACAACTTAACAACAATAGCATATTATACTGCCAGCATTATATGTTGATCATTTAATAATAACTGAAATATAGAAAATTAAGAAAAGTTATAAGCTGGGTCATAAATGACTTTAGATAACCTTTGAAGTCTTATGATTATTTCTCCCACTAGGGTTCTGGTCTTCAAAAAGTTCTAGAAAGGGTTTCCTCCCCTAGTGGGAAGAAAATATGTAAAGCTTAGACCTATTACTTGGTAAATGAAATATAAATTTTTGATGATGTGAATGAGGTGATCTAAGTCATTCCTCTAAGGAGAACTCCAGCACGCTTTCAGAAATATAATGTTGTCTTAGATACCAAAAAATATACTGGAAGAACAACCCTCCGGATAATGTTTAGTGGTAACAGTGAGCACACACACTCACAATAGATGATTTTCTTTAAATTTCCAACTTTTTTTCTTTTCTTTTTTTCCCCATTTTGATGGAGATCATTGCAGGTTATGAAAAGTCTACAGAGGATTGTGGAATGAATAGAAAGTGTGAGAACTGCTGATTTCTGTTGAAGAAGATGGAATCTAAGTTGAATGGGGTTTTTGATCTACCACATTACATAACTTCTGGTTGTATCAAATTTATATTTATACAAGCACCAAAGATTTTTGTGGCAGACCACAGTCACCAACAGACTAGCACAGAAACAGATGAAAATTGATTTAAATGTTTTGTTTAGCCTAGAAGCATAATAGTCAATTTATATTCACAGCTGAAGATCCATGAACATGAATTATAAAATACAAATCTATTTTTTTACAAATCTGTTCCCATCCAAAAACAAATTAAAAAGTTATACAATAAAATTATACATAGCTTTTTTGCTCTGATAAAGAACTTGAATTTTTTTCTTCTAAAAAAACCTGATTTCATAATGAACAGAACTGTAATTTGGATAGTGTGGAAAGAAGTAGACAATGTACGTCCTGCATTTAGAGGGCACTATGGGGTCACTATGAGTTGGAATTGACTTGACAGCAGCAAGAATTGGGAAAAGATCTGGTATTCAACATTTGGAGAATGCTGCTTTGGATCAAATTTGGGCAGTTTAGCTCTTTTTTTCCTAAAGCGCAAAGGATGTCAGAATGTGAAAAGCAAGAAGTCATCTTTTGAAATTGATCCACATAGAAAATTGTCCATAAATATTCATACAACAAGTTCTTTTAGACAGAATTTTAAAATGTTAAAATCTCCAGAGGTTATTTGTTGGCTGATTTATTGGGTGGTTGGTGGGTGGATTGGTGAGTGATATTCAGAATAATAATTCTGAGTTGCAACAAACCTAGAGAGGCTTTCTGAATAATATTATTTCAAAATGGATTCAATAAACATTTATGCATTGTATACACACACTATTTTTGCCTTAATCAATTATCTTCTGGAGTGGTTACAAATGAGAAAAAATAAATTTTATATGTATCTTCATTTTTAACATTTCCAGCATTTTTCATTACTTTGTGTAAATCAAAATTTCCTTCTGGTATCATATTCATTCTACCTTAAAACTTTCTTTAACATGTTTTTGTAATGCAAGTTTGATAATAATGAATTCTCTTTGTTTTAAAAAGTTTTACTTTAACCTGTTTCTTTTTTTTTTTTTCAAACTGGACACTGAGTTTGAATTGACAGGGTTTTTGTTTTGTTTTGTTTTCCCTTTCAGCACTTTAAAGATGTCACTTCATTGTCATCTGGCTTAGAGAAATTCTAGTGGAAGGTCTGATGTAATTCTTACCTTTGTTCCTCTGTACATAATGTCTTTTTTCTCTGACTGCCTTCAAGATTTTATCTTTATCTTTGGTTTTCAGCAGTTTGAATATAATATATCTAGGCGTTTTCTTCCTTTCCTCCTTGTTTTAGTCATCTAGTGTTGCTACGACAGAAATACCACCAGTGGATGGTTTCAACAAACAGAAGTTTATTCTCTCATAGTCTAGTAGGCTATAAGTCCAAATTCAGGGCGCCAGCTCCAGGAGAAGGCTTTCTGTCTGTGTTGGCTCTGGAGGAAGGTCCTTGTCATCAATCTTCCCCTGGACTAGGATCTTCTCAGCGCGGGGACCTCGGGACAACGGATACGCTCTTTTCCTTGCACTACTTTCTCGATGGTATGAGGTCCCCCTGTGTCTCTGCTTGCTTCTCTCTTTTATAGCTCGAAAGAGATTGACTTAAGACACAACCTAATCTTGTAGATTGAGTCCTGCCTCATTAAAATAACTGCCTCTAATCCTTCTCATTAACATCATAGAGTCAGGATTTACAACACAAAGGAAGATCACATCAGATGACAAAATGGTGGACAATCACACAACTCTGGGAATCATGGCCTAGCCAAGTTGACACACATTTTGAAAGAACACAATTCAATCCATAACACTCCTTCCTTCTTTTCTTCCTGTCTTTCTTTCTTTTTTGGTATTTATCCTACTGAGTGTCCTCCAAGCTACTTGATCTGTGGTTTAATATCTTTCATTACTTGGAGGAAGTGCTAACCCATTATCTTTTCAAATATTTCTTCTGCTCCATTTTGTCTCCTTTACCTTCTGGAATCCCAGTTGATTATGTTAGACCATTTGATAATGCCCCACAGTTCTTGTATGTTCTGTTCTCTCTTTCTCTTTATGTTTTAGTTTGGGAAATTTCTTTTGATCTATCTTTATCTTTGTTATATTTTTTTATGTATGGCACTTTCATTTCGGTCTTTTCTATTGTTTCCCTTTCACTGCTAAAATTTCTCACTATTCTTGTATGTTATCCACTTTTATACTAAAGCCTTTCAACATAGTTTCTTTGTTTTTTTCTTTTTAATTCCCTGACTGATAGCTCCAATGTATGTGTTGTATCTGAACCTGATTCTGGTGACTGTGTTGTTCCTGACAGAGTTGTTTTGTCTGTGTGTGTGTCTTATTACTTTGGCTTGTAATGCAGATATTATTCATGCGAGAGTGAAGACTGAGGTAAATAGTATTTTACCTACAATTGAACACACCTCTTCTACTCCTACACATTTAGTGTGTGGAGTTGAGTCACTCTTGTCAGGGGTTGAGTAGGGTTTGGGTTTTTAAAGCCCTATGGTTACCCTCGGTACAAAAACCTCTTGCACTGCATTGTGCTTAGGGTAAAGTTGGGTTGTCAGAGGATTTTTCAAATGTTCATGTACATGTTCCATTCTCAACTTTAGTCTTTCTCTGTGAGCCTATACCTAGAGAGGGTTCCTCTTCAAGTACCCCTCCTCTAGTGATAGATTGCTGTTATTTGTTATTTAATGCTTGCTAACCTGGTTGTTTAATTAAGTGTAACTAAGATTTCACACTTCTTAAAAATTCAGATTACTGATAAAGTAAAATGCAATGCTATCATGTATATATGGAAATATTCAAAACAAAAAGATTAGGAAATAGTAAGAACTAAATGAAGGGAAAATAGAAATATATACAATCAATCAATAGCAGGGGTCAGAGTCAAGGCAAGTTCAGGCAAGGCAAAATTCAAGCCAAAAAAATGAAATGAACAAAAAACTAAAGTTTAAAATTTACAGTGAAAATCTGTTGCTGATATCTATGCATAAAACATAACAGCTACTTTATAAATCCAAAACTAGACTCCTAGTTTCTGAAAGGATGCAGAAAGAGACAGATACATATTAATAATAATAGACTAATACAACCCTTTGGAAACTAGAAAAATCAAACAGAAAAAAACTAGAAAAAATGTCGAAGACCTAAATTGTACAATCAGTAAAGTTCATCATATAGAATAATATTAAACTCTGTACCATAGTAAAAGAGAGCACAGTTTCTTTTCAAATGGATATGGGACATTCATGAAAATGGACTATACATTAGTACCCAAAGAAAGCCTCAATATTTAATTTTGAAAAAAAGATATAACACCGTGTGGTTTGAAAACATAATAACGAATTCTTTGATATTGCTCACATCCAGAGTTGGAGTCTCTTTTCCCTTCCCCTTGAACCAGGGTAGGTCTTTGAGACTGTCTTGAGTAGAATGTGAAGAAAGTGGGGCTACTTGACTGCCTATACTAGCTTAGAAAACCCCAAACAGCTTCTGCCAGTTTCTCATGGGACACTTGCTAGGGGTGGCCACCCTGTAAAATATCCAGCTACCCTGAGGCTGTGATATACAGAAACGATGTAGATAGAACACAGAGAAAGAGACAGAAGCAGAGAGAAAAAAAGAAAGCTGCCTGAGGAAGCCCAGCTGTTCCAGCCCTCAGTTCATTGAGTCTTCCCAGCCCGTCTGGCAGATGTGCATGAAAAAGCCATCAGAATGACTCCAGTCCAAGCCACCATCAGATGCAAGACGACAAGTGAGAACTCCCTAGCTGAGATCAGTCAATGCTCAGGGTCATGAACAAAATAGACAATTGTTATTGTTTCGAACAACTGTTTTGGGGTGGTGTGTTGGGCAGTCATTGATGGCCAGAACAAGACAAACAGAATTATTTAACCATAATTTAACGTAATACCCCTCCATCTGGAAATTCTTTGAAAAATTAACTCTCAAACCAAAGAGGAAAAAACTGCAAAATTGTAGAAAATAATAAAAAAATACAGTATATTAGAATCTATGGGATACAGCTAAATTGGTGTTCAGATGATAATTCACAACATTAGGTACACAGATTAATACATAATAAATTAAATGAATTAAACATCTTTAAAAAAAAAAAACAACCTAGAGAATAAAGTAAACTGAAAGAAAGCATAAGGACAGAGTTAATATAAAACGTAATTTAATGAGTCAAGAAACAGAAAAATAGTAGAACAAATAAATAAATTAAAAATACAGAAATAAGCCCAAGCACTTAACAAAATTTAGATTAGAATACAAGTGGTATCTCAAATAAGTGGGGAAAAGATGGACTTTTACTTAGACGATGTTGAGACAATTGGAGATAACTGTATTAAAAAAATAAAACTAAACACACAATTCATACTGTACAGCGAGATAAATTTCAAATGGATCAAAGATTTAAACATAAAAATTGCAACCATACAAGTACTACAAGAAAACATTGATGATTTCCTTATAATTTAGGAGTGGGAAAACATCCCTAATAATGATTCAAAATTCAGAAAAATACAACTTAATGAAAAATTCAGACAAAAGAATTCTGCGTGATAAAAAAACTCACCATATGCAAGTTAAAAAAATATTTACGACATATTACAGATAAAAGGCTAATATCTCTAATACAGATTTCTAAAAATTAAAAAGATGAAGACCACAGCCTTATTTTTAAAAATTTAAAAAGTCAGAGGATATGTACAATGAAATGAAAATGACCCTTTGAAATCTGAGATGTTCAACATAATTCATAATTAGAAAAACTGCTAATTTCTCATCTGTTGAATTGGGAAAAATACGAAAGATTAAGCTTATATTCTCTTGACAAGGTTGTGGAAAAACAAATCTTCTTATACATTGTTGATGGGAATGCAAAATGGTACAATCCCTATGGAGGAGAATTTGACAATATCTAGCAAAACTATATTTGTGTGTGCATCCATCAATTCTATTTCTAGAAACATATCCCAAAGATAGATTGTCAAAATACAAATAATTTCACATAAAGCTATTTACTATGATATTACTTACAGTAACAAAAGCTTGGAAACAAACTCCCCATCCATATGGGACTACTTGATTAAATTATGGTATGTATTCATATGATAAAAATATTATGTATCAACAAAAAGGAAGAAAGAAATTATTTATATGCTTACATGTAGGGAATTTCCTTGTATCCTATTTAACTGGCTTCAGGAGGCTTGTCTTTTTAAGTTCAGAAAAGGATTGATGGTAAGACAAGCACAGCAAGCAGGAGAGAAAGGCAGAAGCCTTTTTTATGTCTTGAGACGACTTTACCAGAAAACTCTACTAGAATATTAGGCACTATCCTATTAATAATTAATGGAATTATAATTATAATATATTACTGCTACTTATATGCTCCTTCAGGAAACACACAAGGAGAAGTGACAGGGAAAGTAGGTGTATTGAACGGGTGAT
The DNA here is from genome assembly GCF_000243295.1 of Trichechus manatus latirostris. Lineage (NCBI taxonomy): Eukaryota > Metazoa > Chordata > Mammalia > Sirenia > Trichechidae > Trichechus > Trichechus manatus. The sequence continues at coordinate 8,375,095 of NW_004443998.1, forward strand.
TTGAACTGGTCAAGTATAATGATTTTATTGGAATATTAAATAAAGAAGTGTTTGTTGGCAGATAATGCAGTAAGGGATGGTGTTGGATTTGCTGCTCAAAATTCATACCAGTAAGAATTATTTAATATTTAAAATCTTTGAATGGATAGTTGGAGTATACATTTTAACTCTTTTAGCTCTACCAGTAAGTGCCCAGGGGTACCCCACTCCGCCATGAAGCCTTGGCCAAAAGGCACTCAGCTTTTTCATCCCAAGGGCCAGTAAGTCCCACTGCAGCCATGTCGCACTGGTCTCCTGATTCCCGCCACTTCCTGCCACTGTCACTCACTACTTCCGTATTACAGCTCTCTGTCACCTCAATCTAGGAGATTCTCAGCAGAGGGATGCCAGATCTAAAGGACACATTCCACTCCTGGCTTTTCTTTCTTGGTGGTGTTGAGATCCTCCCTTCCAACCTCTGGGATGGCTCATTTTAAGCCTAGCAGGATGGCAAAACTGACCAATCCCCTCATTAGGGTTCCATACACCTTATTTGCATGGTCCCACCCCTCACAAGGGTGCCATGCACCTTATTTACATTATTAGCAAGTTATCCAATCCCCTTGGTGGGCCACAAGCACCTCATTTGCATAGTCCCACCCAATCATTTGATGGGAGTTACAAAGACTATGGCTAGAAGGGCTGTACTAAGTAATTCACTGCACCACAATGCATTATTTTGCCCCTTGCTTTTTTCATTAGATATGGTATCTTGGAGTACTTTCTATATTGGTACATATACATCCACTTTATTCTTTCTAATGGCTGCATAGTATTTGATTATATGACAATATGGCATATTAGTCAGAGTTCTCCGGAGAAAGAGAACCAATAGGAGACTATATATATATATATATATATATATACACACATATATATATATATATATATATATATATACACACACACATAAGAAATTTATTTTAAGTCATTGGCTCATGTGATTATGGGGCCTGGCAAGTCTGAAATCTGTAGGGCAGGCCAGCAGGCTGACAACTGTGGCAGGTTTGATGCTGCAGTCCTTATACAGAATTTCTTCTTCCCTGGGAAGCCTCAGTTTTGCTCATAAGGCCTCCAACTGATTGGATAAGGCCCACCCAGATTATCAAGGGCAATCTCCTTTACTTAAAGTCAACTGAACTGATTGTAGGTGTTAACCGCATCAACAAAATACCTTCACAGAAGCACCTAGATTAGTGTTTGATTAAATCACTAGGTACAATCACCTAGTCAGTTGACACAGAAAATTAACTATCACATATGAATATACATAATTAATAAAACTATTGCCCTATTAATGACAGTGGCATCCCTAGGGAGGTGCGGGTGGTGGTGTGGACCACAGTAAGTGACACTGTCAGAGGGGGCGACACCTAAATGACTGTCTACAAAATTTTTGTGCAGTGTTTCAGCAGAAATTTATTATTTTCTATAAAAATATCCCTGTAGTTAGACAACAAAAACATTTTTCATAAGCCCTGCTTACATGTATCAGTATACTCTATGCTAATTCACTTTTTGAAACTTCTAATGTGCTCCAGTCAGATCTGTCATTATTACCTAATTACAAGGATGCTAAAGATCATGTGGTTTCATCTGCACGGGCTACAACTGCGTCCCATTGTTTTCGTTGCTGCTAGTGTTTTTATAGTCGCTGATTTTATCAAATTTTCTGGTGTTTTAGCTACAATGTTGTGGTAATTAACATGGGGGTGACACCATGAGTTACCACACTGGGTGACATCAATCTCAGTGATGCCACTGATTAATGGATATTTACACTGTTTTAAACTCTTTTGTTACTATGAGCAATGCTAAACCCCTTGTACATACTTCTTTGTACAGATGAACCTGATTACTAAAAAAAGAGGTAAAAAGGAGAAACAACATGTTTTTGCCTAAGTCAGTAGAGTAAGTTCTCATTTAGAGATATACTTAATCCATGTTCCTCATACAATTAGATTTTTCTTGCTTTACTGTAGTAAGAAACAATCTTTAGTTTTTTTGTTTGTTTGTGTTTTTTAATGTATCACAAAAAGCTTAGGGATCATAAGGTGATGACACGAAGCTCCTTGAGAAGCTGCTTCTTGCTCTGCTTCCAGTCGGTCACTGTTATTTTCAGCAAAATTATACAAACACGTTTGACAGAAAACAAGGAACAAACAAATTCCCCCAAAATGTTAACCAGACTTTTTGAAAGAATGCATATCCTCAGGATATCTCAGTCTGAAATATGTTGGCTTGATTTATAAAGAAAAGGATTTCATCATTTTCTTCCTTGGAAAAAATACAACAATTTTGTTAATCCTAAACAACACTCTCCAACAAATAAACTAAGATTCAGAGGCTATCTAATTTTAAACTGTGCTGAAGCATGGTTAAGAAAACATGGTTAAGAAAAGCACCCCATGTAGGTCATTTTCTTTTTTCTTAATTTGATCGCATATCTTGCAGCTTACACAACCTTCTGCAGAGGCTAAAATTTCAAGAAATGGTGTCAATATGAAGAGATACATAGCATAGCTTATTCCCTTTGCTTAAGAGACCTTTGAGTGTAGGGCATGGCAGGGCATAATTTGTTACAAATATATATATCTACAACTTGAATATTCCCAGACCTCACCAGCATTTGTTTATAAATAGAATCAAAATAATATAATAACTTACATTTCAATTGTTCTAGCTCATTTACATAAAACTATTATCTCATGTGACACCTCCCCATTGGATACTTGCCCCCAACTCAGAAAGGAATTTCATCGAGTTCCCAGGGAATGGCTCCCATATCTTGAGATATGTCTTTATCTGGCTTACAGTCTCTATTTATATCTCTTGAGAAGCAACTGAGTAGGTGGGGACTGTAGAGATTGCTCACTGTTCTGCACATCTCAGTGCCACAAAACAAGCCCTCATGGTGCCTCATGGTGCCCTCAGATATGCTCAGAGTGTCTGGTTCACACGGTATTCCCTGTAAGACTCTCACCCTACTCTGTGTTAGACTTGGTCATCTGAGCATCACACCACCTCCTCATAAACACTGAGGTGACGTTTGTTACCAGAAGCCCTCTTTTCCATGACTCAGATGTCCAGAGGACCAACTGAGGCATCCAATATCTCAGACACATACCAGACTGTCTTCCCTGTTACAGAATTGTTCCATCTCCTAAGCACCCATGTAAGTCTTTTCCTCCAGCCAGAGCTCTCTTGCTGACAGTGATTCTCAAAACTATTCAGCAGAGTCTGATTCCTGGTCCAGGATAGGCTGGGATCACCTCTCCCTACACACACACTCCTCTTCAACCCTCCCATCCACACTTTGTCAACCACCACCATAAAAAACCCATTGCCCTCCAGTTGATTCTGACTCATAGCAACCCTATAGAACAGAGTAGAACTGCTCCATAGGATTTCCAAGGAGTGGCTAGTGGATTCAAACTGCCAACCTTTTGGTTAGCAGCCCAGCGCTTAACCACTGCACCACCAGGGCTCCTGTGTCAACCACCACATTATATATCAAAATATGCCTTTACTTCACTGTAATTAACAATTATCTTGATGCAGGAAATAATTTTTAACATCTTTCTGCAATAAATGAAGAAATTTTCCTAAATGACCAGTTATCTTTTCTTCTAGAGTCTCTTGCTTTTTCAAACTCCTGGCTTTTCAAACATTCTTGTGTCAATTATTCTCATAATAGCTGTTTCCTAGTATGCCAATTCCTTTATTGTATTTATTCATGGTTTTGCAATATTCATGTACTCCAGGTTTTTATAGCATTTTTTATTTTAAACTCTCTTAGCAGTTAAATTTTTATTTGTTGAATCCCCACAGGGCTCATGATGTCACAGTATGGAGGAAAACTGCTGTTTGAGACTGGTAGTTACCATTCACTAGAAAACATTCTGCCTTCAGATTCACACCTATGCCTTCACATATGTTAGCAAAATACTTTGAACTAGTATGTTCCCCCCCGCACCCCGTCCCTTTTAATCCTTCTTCTAGTCTGTCAGGCAAGGCAACGTCTGTCTGTGACTGTAATTAGCCCCAAAGAGGCTAGAAGTTGAATTGTCTACATTTACGTGATTTATTCCCCTCCATGCAATGTAAACAGTTTCTTTTTGTTGGCTTCCTGTAACGGAATCTGTAAGGCCTCTCTCATGTCTCGTGTCTTTCAAACAAAGCTTAGCCAACTTTGACTTCATCATTACATTCCTAAAATTTAGGAGGTAGAAACATGTGACTCTACAAAAACCACACATAAAAAATAGAATCTATCTGCTGGAATTCTCCAAAATTCATCCTAACACACTCATTCTGGGTCATGAATGACATCTCATGTGCCATGGGTCAGAAGGAGACCCCACCAGAGACGACACACCTCCTGTGTTCTGCCACAGTAGGCCGAACATTTGCACGGTGCATGACCTGCCTAGGCCAAATTCTGTATCTAGTGGTAGGAAAAATATTTCTCCATGTGGTGTATTTCCTAGGTCACATGATAGCAATTCTTAGCCCCAATGGTACAGCAACAGTGAGTGCTTGGTAGCCTCTTGAGTGGGCATGACGTACATTTGTGCTTTCATTTGATTTATTCCCATCAACCCTGAGTAATTCTTGTGGTAGCAAAAAAGCCATTCTGAAGCAAGATTATAAAACTGTTGAGGATTCTCTCTCTCTTGTTCTCTCTCTCTCTTTCACCTGCTTTGAATCGATTAAAATTGAGTAAAAGCAAAGGATGGAACATAGGTCACGGCAATTATATAGTATATATATGTAATTGGAGTATAGAACAAAGCTATAATCCAATGGTTGGAAACCCTGGTGGTGTAGTCGTTAAGAGCTACAGCTGCTAACCGAAAGGTCGGCAGTTCTAATCTACCAGGCACTCCTTGGAAACCCTATGGGGCAGTTCTACTCTGTCCTGTAGGGTAACTATGTGTCAGAATCGACTTGATGGCAACAGGTTATACTCCAACGGAGTCCTGATGATGCGGTGGTTAAGAGCTCGGCTCATAACCAAAAGATCAGTAGTTTGAATCCACCAGCCACTCTTCGAAAACCCTACGGGGCAGTTCTACTCTGTTCTATAGGAGTCAGAATCGACTCGACGGCAACAGGTTTTTATACTCCAATATGTTCCTGTAGGTAAATAGGTCTCCCAACATGAAGGCAATACACTGAAGAGGAACTAATATTAAACTCAAGGAAAAATGTCTAAGCTTAATAATAAACCAAAAGATCATTTTTAGCAAATAAACATCCCACACTAGGGAGTGCTGCTGTTTTCACACAGCGAAACTAAGCAATCCACTCAGGCCAACTAGATTTAGATCTCTTCAGAAATAAGATGAATCTAGGTTTAGATGAATTCTTCACAGAAAGATCTGAGTCTATCCACAAAGAGACTAATGAAATAAAATACTTAAAGCCAGCTAATGCTACCATATCTTACATTCGAGGCATCCTGGTTTCCCACCCAGAACTTAAGATCTTCTCTTCATCCTCCTTCTCCCCTCATCCCACCACTTTATTAGTTTCATTCACACATTGAACAAATAATATATTTTCCCGCTCATCCAAATTCCCACTCTCGTCCTCTCTAAAATCTTTCCAAGTATTCCTTGTGTAAGATGACCATATAATTTATCATACCAGCTGAGCTATTTAGACAGGACAAATGACAAACCAGACAGGACATTAGGCATATACCATGATTATTCATGAAAAAAACCAACTTATGATCACATTCCCAATACACCATTATTTAGTAAACAAACTTCCTTACATCTTTAACCTGAAACTCAGCTTTCTTTATATCATTTATCTCCATCATCCCCTCAAAAGGAAGCTCTGCATTCATTATCAAACATTCAGCCTCCCTCTCATTCTCCTGTGTTAGTCTACTAAAACCCCACTTGTTTCAAACACATTACAGGAGGGTCTCCCTCTCCCTTTCTCTCTCTCTCTTCCCTTCCCCTACTGATTTTTACCAATCCAACTTCTATTTACCAAGCTTTTTTCACATGTGAAACCATAGATTCAAAAGATGCTGCTCTCCAACTGAAATTGCATTTCTCAAGCTGAAAGAACTGAAGAAATAATTCAAGCCTCGAGTTGCAATACTGAAGGATTTTATGGGGAAAATATTGAACGATGCAGGAAGCATCAAAGAAGATGGAAGGAATACACAGAGCCGCTATACCTAAGAGAATTGGTCGACATTCAACCATTTCAGGAAGTAGCGTATGATCAAGAACCATTGGTAATGAGGGAAGAAGTCCAAGCTGCACTGAAGGCATTGGCAAAAAAAAAGGCTCTAGGAATTGATGGAATACCAATTGAGATGTTTCAACAAATGGATGCAGCACTGTAGGTGCTTACTCATCTATGCCAAGAAAATTGGAAGACAGCTACCTGGTCAACCAGCTGAAAGAGATCCATATTTGTGCCCATTCCAAAGAAAAGTGATCCAGTGGAATGCAAAAATTATCAAACAATATCATTAATATCACACACAAGTAAAATTTTGCTGTAGGTCTTTCAAAAGCAGTTGCAGCAGTACATCGACAGGGAACTACCAGAAATTCAGGCCGGATTCAGAAGAGGACATGGAGGGAGAGATATGATGTCAGATGGATCCTGGCTGAAAGCAGAGAATACCAGAAAGATGTTTACCTGTGTTTTATTGACTATGAAAAGGCATTCGATTTTGTGGATCATAACAAATTATGGATAACATTGCAAAGAATGGGAATTCTAAAACACTTAATTGTGCTCATGAGGAACCTGTACATAGACCAAGAGGCAGTCATTCGAACAGAACAAGGGGATACTGTGTGGTTTAATGTCAGGAAAGGTGTGTCGGGATTGTATCCTTTCACCATACTTATTCAGTCTATATGGTGAGCAAATCCAAGAAGCTGGACTATATGAAGAAGAACACGGCATTAGGATTGGAGAAAGACTCATTAACAACCTACGATATGCAGATGACACAACTTTGCTTGCTGAAAGTAAAGAGGACTTGAAGCACTTACTGATAAAGATCAGACTACAGCCTTCAGTATGGATTGCACCTCAACATAAAGAAAACCAAAATCCTCACAATTGGACCAATAAACAATATCATGATAAATGGAGAAAAGATTGAAGTTTTCAAGGATTTCATATTACTTGTATCCACAATTAATGCCTATGGAAGCAGAAGTCAAGAAATCAAACAACGCATTGCACTGGGCAAATCTGCTGTAAAAGATTTCTTTTTTTCATCTGTTTTTGTTTATTGTTGTAGTTTAAATGAAGTTTACATTCCAAGTAAGTCTCCCATACAAAAATTTGTACATACATTGTTATGTGACCCTAACTGCTCTCCCCATACTGTGACAGCACACTCCTCCTTTCCACCCCTGATTCCCCATGTCCATTCAACCAGCTCCTAACCCTCTTTGCCTTCCTATCTCGCCTCCGGACAGAAGCTGCCCGTTTACTCTCTTCTATCTACTTGAGCTAAGAGGCACACTCCTCACGAGTATCACTATATGTCCCATGGTCCAGTCCAATCCCTGTCTGAAGAGTTGGCCTTGGAAATTGTTTCATTTCTGGGCTGAGAGAGAATCCAGGGGCCATACTTTCCCAGGTTCCTCCAGTCTCATTCAGACCATTAAGTCTGGTCTTCTTACTAGAATTTGAGTTCTTCACCCCACCTTTCTCCTGCTCCATCAGGGACTCTCTGTTGTGTTCCATGTCAGGGTGGTCACTGGTGGTAGCCAGGCACCATCTAGTTCCTCTGGTCTCAGGCTGATGAAGTCTCTGGTTTATGTGGCCCTTTCTGTCTCTTGGGCTAATACTTTCCTTGTGTCTTTGGTGTTCTTCATTCTCCTTTAT
>NW_004443998.1:8383117-8429260 GCF_000243295.1 Trichechus manatus latirostris
GTTTAAACCTTTTCTTGAGTTCTTATAATAGTGGTCTTATACAATATTTGTCCTTCTGTGACTGACTAAATTCACTCAGCATAATGCCTACCAGATTCCACCATGTTATGTTTCACTGCTTTATCCTTGTTCTTTATCATTGCGTAGTATTCCATTGTATGAATATACCATAATTTGTTTATCCATTTGTCCACTGATGGGCACCTAGGTTGTTTCTATCTTTTTGCTATTGTGAACAGTGCTGCAATGAACATGGGTGTGCATATATAAAAGACTTCTTTAAAGTGTTAAAAAGCAAAGATGTCACTTTGAGGACTGAAGTGAGCCTGACCCAAGCCATGGTGTTTTCAATCACCTCGTCTGCACGTGAAAGCTGGACAATGAATAAGGAAGACCAAAAAAGAATTGATGTCTTTGAATTAGCGTGTTGACGAAGAATATTGAATTTACCGTGGCCTGCCAGAAGAACGAACAAATCCGTCTTGGAAGAACTACAGTCAGCATGCTCCTTAGAAGCTAGGATGGGAAGACTTTGTCTCGCATAATTTAAACATGTTATCAGGACGGACCAGTCCCTGAAAAGGATATAATGCTTGGTAAAGTAGAGGGTCAGTGAAGAAGAGAAGACCCGCAAGATGGATTGACACAGTGGCTGCAACAATGGGCTTAACTATAGCAACAATTGTGAGGATAGCACAGGACCAGGCAGTGTTTCATTCTGTTGCACACAGTGTTGCTATGAGTTTGGGAACCGACTCAACGGCACCTAACAACAACTCTCCAGTTACAACCTCTTATCCTCCAAGTTTCTTCCTCCCATTACTTCAATCATACCTGCTTTTAGCCTCTTATCTTTTATGTCAGTTATCTGTTGTTACAATAATGCTTCATAAGAAACATCCCCATTTTTTTCTCTCCATTTTAATTTTTGATCATGAGTTAATGAGTCAGCTGGGCAGTTCTGGTGATGGGACACTTGGCTGATCTCAGCTGATCTCACTCAGATATTATAGTCAGATGAGATTGGCTGAGGCTGGCTGTTCTGGAATACCTCAGCTGAGATGACTCCACTGTGTTCCACCATGACCTCTCAACCTTCAGCAGGCTGGCCTGGTCTTGTTCTTAGGGTGGCAGCAGGATTCCAAAAAAGAGTAACTGGAGATACACAAATGTTGTATCAAGCCTCTGCTTGCATCCAGTTTGCAGAGCCATAGGAAGTCAAGCTCAGAGTCACTGTGAAAAGACACTACCAAAATGCACGAATACAGGAAGGTATTAAAAAAAAAAAAAATAAGTGGGACCATTGTTCACATCTCTTCCTACATAAAAATATACTTATCCCATCCCAAGACCCCCAAGATTTCATGATCTGTATCAAGAGACCCATGAACTGAAAAGATAAGCTATTTGCTCTCCATTTAACCAAACACACAATGGTAAATTAGAGACAGTATAATTATAATAGACATATCCTTTCAAAAAGAGAAATAATGTGGGGCATATAGCAGTTTTTTTATCCATGGAAATTCTGAAATCCTGTTGGGCAATGTTACCAGACAATCCTAATTCTAGGGGTGTAGCATGGCCTTATTTAGGTTCCGGAACAGTGCCTGGGAGTTGCTCTTCACTCCATTGTTTTCTACTGCTATTAGCTCCACCCTCTGGACCTCCTTCCATGTTCATTACCTGCTTGACCCCTTCTAAAGAGGACAAGCAAAAATATGCCTCTTAAGCAGTTTTTTCGGCCTACTTTCTTTTCACAGAAAGTTATGATGCCAAATGCCTTTTTTGAATAGTCTCACATGCTTTTAGTCCAGGCTAAAGGTACGTTTACCTCTATATCTCCCTTAGAAATTTTTGTGAGTTTCCTATGAATCTGATTGGAGTACCCCTCATTGAACAAAATTCAGATCCACAATTCTTTTGAAACAGGTCTCTCTCTCTCCCTAGACTTAATCAACGAGGTAAGGCAATGTCCTTATGATTACTAGAAGCCTTTTTTGTTGTCTCGAAAGGTATACCAGGCACCACCTTAATTCTTTAGAGGTCTTAATAAGGGGTCTTTTCAGTGACACCTTTGATTTAATCTTTTCCTTAATGCCTATATTAATCTATGAATTTTTTTTACTGACTTAGGTGACTGGAGGTGAGAAACAGCTCCACTTTCCAGTCCAATAAGCCCTGGTCCTTCTATATTTTCTATAAATCCTGCTTGAAAACTGACCAGTGTTTTCTCTCTCATCCCACTTCTATAGACTTTTATCACATGCAAGGGTAAGAGATAACTGATTATTCTAACACACTGAGTGGAAATCTCCTTGCTCAAGTCCAAAAATTCATTAAGTACACTTTTCTATATTCCTATTACCACAGGTGACAGTCTTACAAATTATTTTGTCACGATTTAATGCAGGACATAATTTTTCCAGAGCCTCTACTTGCCACTTGAATCACAAGCCAGTGTCACCTATTTTAGGTTTTTATTAGGTTTTGTTACTTCAGAATAACAAATTCCGTATCAGTTCTCTGTTTTCACAGCAGCACTGCATAACAAACAATCCCAAAGCTTAGGGTCTTAAAATAGCAACCGTTTACTATTTCCCAAAATTCTGTGGATAGGGTAGGCATCCTTCCACCTATGAAAATAACACTAACATATTTGTTAAAGTAAAAAAAATGTTCAAGCTAAAAATTTGGCTGAAACTCCAAAAGCATTCCTTGTACTTTGTATGGCACAGGGTTTGAACTTGTTTTAAGGAAATATGGTCTCCACTGTGCCAATAGTGATGACATTTTTTGGAACAATTCAAAGATGATATACAATATATTCTCGATCTGATAAAAGATGGAACATTTTAATGAAACACATACCAAATATGACCTTATAACCACTCTCAGACCAAAAAAAAAGGGAATGCAACTAGGTTTACTACAAATAAAATTCAAGATTTTTTGATAAACAAAAAGAGTTTATAAAAAGTAGATTTATTATAGGCAAAATAAAGTATACACTATGAAAGTGTTCAAATTTGGAGCAAATCACTTTGGTAAAAATGGAATTATTTTAAAATTTTTGCTAACCACAGTTATTCAGTATGAACTGTTGGTTAATATTAAAGGTATCAGCAAAAGCTTACAAAAATTCAATCTGATGTAAGATTGGTTATTGACATTTATAAGTATTTTAATCTCTTGTGTTAAATTTAGAGTAAAAATACATGTAAAACATGCAGCAAAGTGCTATCCCAATAAAATATGAGGAATTTAGAAAAAAGAAGCAAAAACTTTTTTTTTTCCTTCCCATTTACTTTAGTCTGAAGGTTTACGGAACAAACTAGGTTCTCATTAAACAGTACACATATTGTTTTATGACATTGGTTAACAACTCCATGACATGTCAACACTCTCCCTTCTCAACCTTGGGTTCCCTATTACCAACTTTTCTGTCCCCTCCTGCCTTCTAGTCCTTGTCCCTGGGCTACTGCACCCCTTTAGTCTCATTTTGTTTTATGGGGCTGTCTAATTTTCCGCTGAAGGGTGAACCTCAGGAGTGACTGCATTCCTGAGCTAAAAGGGTATCCAGGGGCCATACTCTCAGGGTTTCTCCAGTCTCTGTCAGGCCACTAAGTTAGGTCTTTTTTTATGAGTTAGAATTTTGTTCTACATTTTTCTCCAGCTTTGTCCAGGACCCTCTATTGTGATTCCTCTCAGAGCAGTCAGTGGTGGTAGCCGGGCACCATTTAGTTGTACTGGACTCAGACCGGAAACCCTGGTGGCTTAGTGGTTAAGTGCTTCGGCTGCTAACCGAAAGGTCAGCAGTTTGAATCCACCAGGCACTCCTTGGAAACTCTATGAGGCAGTCCTACCCTGTCCTATAGGGTCTCTATGAGTCCGAATCAACTCGATGGCCATGGGTTTGGTTTTTTTTGGGAGGGGGACTCAGACTGGTGGAAGCTGTGATAGTTGTGGTCCATTAGTCCTTTGGCCTAATCTTCTTCTTGTGTCTTTAGTTTTCTTCATTCTCCCTTGCTCCCAAAGGGGTGAGACTAGTGGAGTATCTTAGACGGCCGCTCACAGGCTTTTAAGACTCCAGACGCTACTCATCAAAGTAGAATGTAGTTAAGTGTAGGCAAATCCTGCAATTGTTTTCTTTATTTGTTGTCCAGCTTCCTTTAAATTCCATGTGTATGTGTATGTATGTGTGTGTTATGAATGTGTAATGTCCTGACTTTAAGACATTTCTGTCTCTTAAAATTTTGTAAAGTTGAAAATTATTTTGCTTGACATCTGATTGATGTTTTTCTGACATTAAAATAATTCATTCCCAAAGAAAACACACACCAAGGAATCACTGAGCTCATTTAAGTCTCATAATTATGCATAAACCATTGCTTACATTTGTGTTTAAAGGAACAAAAGAGAACTCATCCAGTGCTCAACAAACTACCTTGCAAACCAATAAACCTATAAATCTCTGTTTGCCAATGTGGTCTGAGTTCAGCTGGCAGAGCCAGGTCAAATCCTGTAGTCACACAGGCAAATGTGGGTAATCCTGAGTCAGGGTTTCAGGGGCCAGACTGAATCATGCCAGGTTGTTAGCCAGAACGGCCCAGGCAACTCCATTCCAAAGACAGAGCCAATGGAGGTGAAAGAGCAGAGTCAAGCGTCAGAATCAGGGGACAAACATGAGTCCTCTGATTTAAGGGGAGAGTATGAAATCTTACTCCAGAGACCAGACAAAAGGTCAGGAATCAAGGACAACAGGAATTGATGAGGAAATGGAGCGTCAGAAAGGAAGAAGTGAAAGGATTTAAGAGGTAGTTGCTGATCAACTCTAGGGTACACAGGACACAGTCTTATTTGGTGCTGGCCACATGAAGCCAGAGGTGGACAGATCAGCAGAGTTAATGGCACAGGGCATGATCAGCCGGGAGAAATGTAAAATAAGGATAAACTCCTTTTTTAAAAATCAGGTCTCTTAATATATACAGAGAAAAGATTTAGGTGACAGCCATATATCCCACCTCCATTCCTAAGACACCCAAAAAATTGAACATTTTAAAAAGTCATTTATGAAATTAAATTCTTTAATAATTAATTTTGCCAAGTTGGATAATTTCCCTCACTGTTTCCAGAGATTTGTAGGAACCTCACATGCCCTTTTCCTGGTCCTTTTTACAAAGTTCTTGGAATTTGCTCTTTTACATCGGCACATGTACAATAACAATTAAAAACTAATATTAAAAGATGCAATCTAGAAGCTTTCACATTATTTCATCATTTTCAACTCCTTGATAACAAATATAATTGAAATCTAAATATTTGACCAGATGGAATTCAGGATGAAAAATGTTAAACTCACTATTCCTGAGATATTAATAAAGAAATCAAAATGGAACAAGATTTTCTTTTAAATGAGACAAAACCTTAAAGTTTTCTACAATTCCATGATTGTTCCTTTTTTTCTTACTATTAACACAGTCAAAATATAAGATAAATTGTTAATGAAGTACTACAAGTCATTTTCTCACTTCCCTGTGTTACTAAAATTTCCCTTAATTTTACTTTCTATATTTAATTACTTCAGTTTCTCAATTCAAAGTCTTTCTGTATTTTACATTTAAATTTTTCTTAAATCAGTGTCTCTCTAGCAATCAACATGTATACTTATTGCAAGTATCCTTTTTCTCAGAAGCTGTCACTAATTTGAATATGGCTCAGAATTGAATTAGGAAACTACACCATCAATATTTAAGTAATCTTATAAGGAAATCAATTCAAACAGACATATCTAGATTAGCTAATAAATCCTAAATTTCATTACAGAGATCCCTTGAGGGACACATTTGGATTTAACAGATAAAGATGGTAGATTGAGTATATACATTTACTTTCTCTTCCTCCCTGGCTTCCATTAAAATCACAGCAAAGAGATTTCTAAAAAGACACAGCCAGGGGCAAAGAGAAAAAGTGAAAAAATGAGTCATAAAATTTTGGAAACTGTACGAGAGATAGATAAATGATACCTGATTTAGCAAAAGTGAATTTAAATCCTAAAAGCTAAATCTTCAACCATGTAGAGAAGGCCAGGAAAAAACTAAATTTATAGTTTAATTCAATTGAATTGAATTTTGATTCCTTAAAAGCACAGGAATTGAGTGCACTTGAGGATGTGTGGGAGAACGTGGGGTGAAAGCTGGAAGATTGGTCGAAAGTCTGTTTAAGTTAAAACACCAAGTCACCACCCCCGATCCATGCCACCCCCTCCCCTGCAGACTAGAGATTTATTCTCTGAAGAGCGTAAAACAGAGGGCCTCTGGGATGAAAGACAACAGGCACAGATGAAGGGAAGGGCGTCAAGTAGAAAAGACACTCAACCATATTCCTGTAATGACTCCCAGAATGCTCACAGCCAGACCTTTATACTCAGGCGAGCTGAAGGATCAGTCTCTTAAAAAGTCTGACCAGCTCCTCCACAAAAATATAAAAATCAAGACTTCCTTCAATGAAATGGCCCAGCCAGAATATCGAATAATAAAGTCCACAGTCTACTGCTCCTATCCCTTTTTCCTGTCCCATTCTTAACTAGGAAACCGTGGTGATGTAGTGGTTAACAGCTGTGGTTGCTAACCAAGAGGTCAGCAGTGCATGTCCACCAGGCACTCCTTAGAAACCATATGGGGGCAGTTCTACTCTGTTCTATAGGGTCACTATGAGTCAGAATTGACTTGACAGAAATGGGTTTGGTTTTCGTTTTGGTTTATTCTTAACTATGAGAAAACAACCAAGGATCAATAAAGAAAGACAGAGACAAAAACAAAGAAATAAAAGTAACCTGGAGGCCACAGAAATTCTTTGAATAGAAGAAAACTAAAAATAAAACAAGCAAAGACAAACAGAACTGATTACTAATGTCCTAGGAAAAATAAGAAGAGAAATTGCATACATTAAAGAAAAAGAAAAAGAAGGTGTCTCAGAAATGTCTTGGAAAATAAAACTATGATAAGAGAAATTGAAAATAGAATATAAGTGTTGGGAAGATAAACTTTAGGAAATCTCCCAGGAATTAGAGTAAGAAGATTAAGAGCTGGAAAATAAGAGAAAAAAATAAACAAATAAACAAGAGAATTAGAGGATTGGCCCCGGAGGTCCAACATTCAAATAACAGGAGCTCCAGGGAAAGAAAACAAACAGAGGGAAAGTTATCACTGTTGAAGTAATTTAAACAAGTTGTGTAGAACTGAAAGATATGGGTTTTTTTTTGAGATTGAAAGAGCCCACTAACTGCCCAGTAAAACGAGTCAAATGACCATTACAGACTTTCAGAACACTGAAACCAAAAATAAAATCCAAAAATCTTCCAGAAATTAAAAAAAAAAATCAAATTCTTCCAGTTACTAGTGTCATGCAACAAATTCTCCCAAAGCTTAGTGGCTTAAAACAATAATTTTATTATGCTCATAAATGTTGTGGGTCAGGAATTTGGACAAAGCACAGTAGGACTGGCTTGTTTATTCACCACAATATCTGTGACTTCATTTGGGAACACTCAACAGCTAGGGATGATCCAGTGGATGGATGGAATCATCTGAAGCCCCATTCACTCGTATTTTTAGCATTTGATGCTGGCTGTCAGCTGGAACCTTAGCTGGGCTGTTGACAAAAGCATCAAGCATGGCCTCTCTATTTGTGCTGGGTCTCCTTACAGCATGGTAGTTGAGGGTAGTCAGACTTCTTATACTGCAACTCAGAGTTCCAAAAAATAAGAGTTCCAGCAAACAACTACATACTTTTGCTAATCTAGCCTGAAAACTCATGCAACATCAATTCCATCACATTTTATTAGTTATAAGCAAATCACTAGCAGCCCAGATTAAAGAGAAGGGAACACACCTTTCAGTGGGAGGGTGGAAAAGTCACATGTTAGAAGAGCACGTGGGAAGAAAGATGTTTTGCAGCCATCTTTGGAAAATATAATCTGTCGTACCGTGAATATCAGAAATTAGAATGACTTCAGACTGCTCAAACAGCAAGAGTAGAAGCTGGATGACAATGGAATGATGTCATTAATATATGAAGAAAAGAAATTTCAATATAGAATTCTGTATGCAAGCAAACTATCAATAATGTGAAGGTGAAATGATGACATTTCAGACATACAAGAGCTCAAGAATGGGAGGTCTCTCATGCAATCTTGCTCAAAAACTTACTGAAGGATGAGGTCTTAAACCAACAAAGAAGAGACATGGACTTTGGAAAACAGAGACCTCCACCCCACAGAGAAGCAAAGGAAATCGACAGAACAAAGTAAAGAGAGCCCAGAATGACAACAGCATCAGGTGTAGTGAGTTTCCAGTGAGGTTCTGGAGGAAATTACATTATAAAGATGAGAATAATAGAATACATGATTTCTATACTAAAAGGAGATCTAGACAACTGGCAAAAGATTGGTATTGACTGGGGAAGCCACCACAGCTTGTACAAGGAAAGGTCATGGAAGATCCGTAGACACATCCAAACTCCCTGAGGGGCTGAATTGCTGGGCAGAGGGCTTTGGGGACCATGGTCTCAGGGAACATCCAGCTCAATTGGCATAACACAGTTTATAAAGACAATGTTCTACATTCTACCTTGGTGAGTAGTGTCTGGGGTCTTAAAAGCCTGTAAGCAGCCATCTAAGATACTTCACTGGTCTTACCCCTTTGGGAGCAAGGGAGAATGAAGAGAACAGAATACAAGGAAAAGATGAGTCCAAAGGACTAATGGACCACAGCTACCAAGGTCTCTACCAGACTGAGTCCAGATCAGCTAGATGGTGTCCAGCTACCACCACTGACTGCTCTGACTGGGATCACAACAGAGGATCCTGGACAGAGCTGGAGAAGGAAGTAAAACAAAATTCTAACACACACAAAAAAAGACCAGATTTCCTGGCCTGACAGAGACTGGAGAAACCCCAAGAGTATGGCCCCCGGACACCCTTTTAGCTCAGTGGTGAAGTCACTCCCGAGGTTCACCATTTAACTGGGGATTGGACAGCCCCGTAAAACAAAACGGGACTAATGAGGCACAGCAGTCCAGGGACAAGGACTAGAAGGCAGGAAGAGAAGGAAAGCTGGTGATAGGGAACCCAAGGTTGGGAAGGGACAGTGCTGACATGTCGTGAGGTTGTTAACCATTGTCGTAAGGCAACATGTGTACTAACTGTTTAATGAGAAACTATTTGTTTTGTAAACCTTCATCTAAAGTACAAAAAAAAAAAATTACCTATGTGAGATCAAATTGACAACAGTAACTTGAAGGGTTTAATGGGAAGCCTAGGGGACAGTGCGTTAGAGATAATGGTGATGGAATAATTTGGAAAAGGATAGTCAGAATAGCAGCACAACTGGAAGAATGTAAATGATCTCACTGAATTGTACATGTAGAAACTTTTGAAATGGTGTGTCTTTGGCCATGAATATTTTCACCAAAAAAAATGGTCCTCCAAGGTTGAGAAGGGAGAGTGTTGACATGCCGTGGAGTTGTTAACCAATGTCATAAAACAATATGTGTCCTGACGTTTAACAAGAAACTATTTGTTCTGTAAACCTTCATCTAAGGTACAACAAAAAAAGATTTTAAAAAATTTGGTACTGAAATAACAATATGTATATGGAAAGCTAAGAAAAGGCGAGAGAAGCAAGACAATTACTAACTTCAAGAAGAACATAAAATGGTGCAGGAACATAATCACCAGATACAATACTGCTCAGCTATGAATTGTATTTACATAATGATGAATGTATTGAAGAAAAATGAATATTGCTGTAACCAAAACTACGAAATGAAAAAGGGTAGCATAGGGGATAGGAAGCTTGCATGTGTATAGTAGGGTACGTGTGTGAAAGGAGCTAAATCCTCATTTTCCACATTAGGAAGTTAATAGAACATGCCTAAAACTGAAAAATCATAAAGATGCAATGTTGTCTTTGTTAGGAGCCATAGAGTCAGTTCCAACTCACAGCGACACTCGGTACAACAGAACGTAATGCTTCCTGGTCCAACTTCTAGCATTATTTGCTCAGCATACAGATTGAATAAGTATGGTGAAAGGTTACAATCCCGATGCACATCTTTTCTGATTTTAAACCACTAAGTATTCCCTTGTTCTGTTGGAACAACTGCCTCTTGGTCTATGTACAGGTTCTACATGAGCACAATTAAGTGTTCTGGAATTCTTTGCAATGTTATCCATAATTTGTTATGATTCACACAGTCAAATCCCTTTGCATGGTCAAGAAAACACAGGCAAACACCTTTCTGCTATTCTCTGCTTTTAGCCAAGATCCATCTGACATCAGCAATGATATCCTTCGTTCTACGTCCTCTTCTGAATCTAGCTGAATTTCTGGTAGTTTCCTTTCAAGGTACTGCTGCAACCACTTTTAAATGATCTTCAGCAAAATTTTACTTGTGTGTGATATTAATGACAGTGTTCAATAATTTCCACATTCTGCTGGATATCTTTCTTAGACATGGGAACAAATATGGATTTCTTCCAGTCAGTTGGCAATATAAACATATTATTAAGAACTATGGAGAAAAATGCTAGAAGAATAAGCTAAATTTTTTTAACTGGAATGAAGAAAAGAGACATAGAGGATGTCTGCTTTTATAATAAGGCTTGTAGAAACATTAGACACTTTATGTGTCCCTATAATATTGCCAAAAACTAAAATAAAATAAACAGAAAAGAATGGGCACAGTATATGTAATATGAAACTGGCCTTTGAGAAAGTTATCATGAGGTTAATTTATGTCTCTGGAAACCACCAATCTCTTGCTCCTGTTGTTGGTTTGTTGATGCTGTTTTTTGGAACAGGCGACTTTTGGCATTGGCCTGGCTGCACATTAGAATCACCCCATTTTTGAGCCTCATCTCATAGATTTTTGCTTAATGGTCTGGAGTGGGACCTGGACATAGGTATGCTTCTAAGCTCCCAAGTTGAGACTAACTGCACTGGAACAGTGGCCAGCAAGCTTTTTCTGGAAAAAGACAAATACAAAATATTTTAGGCTTTGCCAGCCACATATGGTCTCTGTCACATATTCTTCTCTGTTTTGTCCTGTTTTGTTTTTCTAACCCTTTAAAAATGTAAAAAGCAACCATGGCTGGTTGGCCATACAAAAAGAGGCCATGGGCCAGACTTGGCCAGCAGGTAAGAGTTTGCTCACCCCTAGAAAATCCTTCCCAGTTACCCTGCAGTGCCTAGAACCCTTTGCTCCCTCCTTCATCATGAGTGTTTCACCTGGTCACTACAGAGTCACCACATAAGTTTATTTTCTCTCCCTCAGGGCCTGAAGGCTAAAGGTACTGCAGAAATTGGGGCTAAAGCATAGGACCCAAACAGGGGGAATGATGTTGTTGTTGTTAGGTGCTATTGAATCTACCCCCAACTCATGGCAACCCCATGCACAATGGAAAAAATGCTGCCTGGTCCTGTGCCATCCCCATCATCTTTTGTAGATTGGACCACTGTAATCCATAGCATTTTCATTGCTGATTTCCGGAAGCAGATCATCAGGCCTTTCTTCTCAGTCCATCTTAATCTGGAAGCTCTGCTGAAACCTGTTCAGCATCATAGCAACATACAAGCCTCCACAGACGGACAGGTAGTGGTTACATGTGAGGTATATTGGCCCAGAATTGAACCCAGCTCTCCCACATGAAAGGCAAGAATTCTACCACTGAACCACCAATGCACCCTACAAAAAGGTAAATTACCAGGAAAATACAAACTGAAACCGCAATAAGAAACAATTACACACCCAAAAGAATGACTAAATGTCTGAAAACACCAAGTGCTGGTGTGGTCATCTTTTCATTGCTACTGTAACAAATCACCGCAAACTTAGAGGTTTAAAATAACACAAATCTATTATTTTACTATTTGGTAGGTTAGAATTTTAACATGGGTCTCACTGGACCAAAATCAAGGTGTCGGCAGAGCTGCATTCCTTTCTTGCATCTCTAGGAAAGAGTTTCTTTCTCTGCCTTTTCCAGCTCTAAAGGCCACCCACATTCCTTGATTTGTGGCCCTCTTCCTCCATCTTCCTAGCCAGAAGTGCTGTATCTCTCTAACCATTCTTCCAGCATCACATCTGATCCCAGCAGGGAAAGGTTCACCAATTTAAGGACCATATAATTAGATTAGGCCCATTGGCTAATGCAAGATACTCTTCCCATCTCATGATCCTTAACTTAATCACATCTTCAAAGTTTCTTTGGCCAGATAATGTAATACATCCATCTACACAGATAGAGGGGGGGAGCAGCAAGAGAATTTGGAGTGAGGCTATTGAAATAATCTAAAGAGAAAGGATTACAATCTGAGAATCATCAAGGATTGCTCTGTGTTATCTGGCTAGTGGGGTAACAACCTGTTTGGGGAGAAGGGATGGCTGATAACAGATTCTGTACAAACATAATGAGTTTCCAGTGACTGTGAATCATCTTAAAAACCCAGTTGCCATTGAGTCGATTCCGACTCATAACGACCCTTTAGGACAGAGAACTGCTCCATAGGGTTTCCAAGGAGCCGCTGGTGGATTTGAATGGCTGACTTTTTGGTTAGCTGCCGTGCTCTTAACCACTGCGCCACCAGGGCTCCTGAGTCATCATTACTGCATTTCAATTTCTTGATTAGAAATTAGGGTTAATATGTGTCTGGCCCACCATTGATAGTTTGGGGAAGAGTTGAATGTATATACACATCCTAAGCCAAAGTGGTAAATAGCTCTTTAGTAGAAACGATTCTTCCCTACAACTCTGACTTCCACGAGAAGGGATTTCCCTAAGTCTCCCAGTCTCTTGCCCATCTTTAATGCACGCACATTCAGATGAAGTAAATTTACCTGTTGGGAGAATTTCAAATAAGGAACCAGGCAGGGTTATCTAGCTCTTCTCTTCTTTTCCTGAAAGCAGGCAAAGGAAGTTCTCATTGTGAGTCTCCTTCAAAGATAACAGGAGCAAGCTTCCAGTAGTTGTTGGGGCTGCTTGTGGCTTCATGGGTAAGTCCCTAATGCCAGGCATCAGTATTAGCAGGTCCGCTCTTATCCTTATCTAAACCCCTTCAAAACAGTGAGGAAGCTGATATTTTGATCTCCATCAGCCTGAGATTTTTGTTTCTCCCAATTTTTTTTTAAGAACACTAGCAGAAAAAAAGTCTTCTATTTATGGGGCCCTATCAAACTCCATGAGAGCCCTGGTGGCTCAGTGGTTAAAGCTCTCAGCTGTTAACCTAAAGGTCGGTGGTTCAAACCCAACAGCTGCTCCATGGGAGAAGGATGTGACAGTATGCTTCTGTCAACATTTACAGCCTTGGAAACCTTATGGGGCAAGTTCTACTGTGTCCTGTATGGTCACTGTGAGTTGGAATCAACTTGACAGCAACATTTTTGGTTTGGTTTTGGGCTCAAACTCCAAGAAAAACTGAATTATTATTGTTAATGAGATGTATTTTCATTTGCTGGAGGTACAGTTCCCATAATATACGTTTATTTCTAAGACCTTTTATTTTTTCCTGAATCCTTGCTGCCTGCTGAAACAATTATAATGCTCTTCAGGGTTCAAGATTTGACTGAAATACTTTAAGTGGCATGTAAATTCAATTCAACAACCATTTTTATGTGGCTACTAGGTGCCAGGAATTGTGCTAAGTTTGGGGGATTGAAAGTAATGTTTTTATATCAGTGCCTGTATACTGGGTAAGTTTTTATTAAATATCTTTATGAAAACTCATTTCAGGATCTGATGTCAGCAATGTTAATAGAAAAAAAGCCATCAAAGGCTTGGTCATTGCATTTGTTTAAATCTTGGAACTAGATCTTCTTTTCTCGCTTTTGTATTCCAGTATATAATCCAAAGACTAAGAGTCCTCATTCAAGTCAGGCTGTCATTTTGTGTTCCTCTTGATATTACATGATTGTGGAGGGAGATATTTCAACATTATAACCCACTGTAATGTCATTATGTAAGTGGGGAGAAATTAAAAACAAATAAACAAGCAAACAAAGTCCATGTCCTTTCCCTTGTGAAAAGGATATCAGACTTTTTTTTTAAGATTTTAGTTCATAATTATTAAATACGTATACTGAAATAACGAGTGAGCAATAATGGATTTCCATGGTCTTTGTGCTTCTGATGGTCCAGAAGTAAAACATTACGATTGCAAGAAATTTCTAAAATTAGAAAGTAGTATACTTTGGTCATGGGAGAAAGACCTGGCAATTGGCTCCCATAAAGATTACAGCCTAGGAAACTCTATGAGTCAGTTCTACTCTGTTACATGGGGTTGTTATGAGTCAGAATCGATTCGACAGCACCCAGCAACATACACTGATGAGTCATGCATCAGAACAAGCCTTTGACTCTGCATCTAAGGATTAGGTAAAGGTACTTCAGACTACTTGAAACTACATGTGCTCTTTGACAACTCTTAAGGATCCCAAGAGCTTCTATCACTGCCAAGTCATGGGCCCAGGAAATGGGGGAATAGATATTAGTCGGCCACCACATATCTGTTAGTTTGTCATACTGTGGTGGCTTACGTGTTGCTATGATGTTGGAAGCTTTGCTATCAATGTTTCATATACCAGCAATGTCACCTATGGTAGACAAGTTTCAATGGAGCTTCCAGACTAAGACAGACTAGAGAGACCTCACAAACTACTTCCAAAAATTAGCCAATGAAAACTCTATGGATCACAACATAATATTGTTGTTTGATACACTGCTGGAAGATGAACCCCCTAGGTTGGAAGGGCATCATGTGTAGTAAAGTAGAAGACCAACAAAAAATGAGGGAAACCCTCAATGAGATGGATTGACAAAGAGCCACAACAATGGACTCAAACATTTGAACAATCATAAAGACGGTACAGGACTGGGCAACATCCATTCTGTTATACATAAGGTCACCATGAGTCAGAGCCGACTCAATGGCAACTGGCAACACGTATTAGTGGGATCTGAAACCCAGGAACAGGAGAGGTCATGAGAGGGATCCTAGCTGCTCTGATGACTCCAAATCCTTCAGCCTGGTGAAACTACATCTGAGGGAACAGAGAGAACATCTGGCTGTAATTACTGAACCACTGTGGGTAATCACTGACAAACCATGGAAAACAGGACAGGTGCCAGGAGGCTGAAGAGTGGAAAATGTTGCTCCAATTTTCAGAAGAGGAAGAAGTTAGATTTATTGAATTACAGATCAGAGAGCTTGACAAAAATCCTAGAAAAGACTATTTTTAAGAGTATATGAACACTTAGAAAAGGAAGCAGTGAGGAACAGAATTTAGAATGGCTTCGCCAGAACAAGATGAGGCCAACTAACTTCACTGGCTGATTTTTGACAGTATTATTAAACTGGCAGATGGAGGGAGGCAGAGTGTAAATTAGATTTCAGCAAGTTATTTGTAAAGTCTTCATGATAGCATCGTGTACATGATGGGGGAAAATGGGCTGGATATTAGAACAATTAGCTGTGACTGACTGAAGGATAATATTTGTATCCAAAGTGTGCATATTTAGCTAGCGGTGGGCCGTAATTCTCTTTTCTTGGCCTTGTTCCCATCAATATTTTTTTTCTATGATTTTGTCAGAAATCAATAGGTTGCTTTTTCTCACTGGAATTCAGGTGGAAGTCACAAATCCTCAGGTGCCTATCTGTCTACATTTTAAAGACGTAACCCAGGCCCATTCTTTGCTACCTAAATTGCAATAGATCATGCTATGTGTACTTAGTGAATTCAAACTTCCTACCCTAGCCGTAACAGTGCATGAATAACAGGTACCTGAGTGTAAGTCAAATACTCATGAGATCAGCCCTGTTGTAGTTGTTGTTAGGTGCTGTCGAGTCAGTCCTGATACTGTGTACAACAGAACGAAACACTGCCTGGTCCTGCACCATCCTCACAATCATTGTTATGCTTGAGCCCATCATTGCAGCCACTATGTCAATCCATCTCATTGAGGGTCTTCCTCTTTTTCACTGACCCTCTACTTTACCAAGCATGATGTCCTTCTCCAGGGACTCGTCCCTCCTGATTACATGTCCAAAGTATGTGAGATGAGGTCTCGCCATCCTCACATCTAAGGGGCGTTCTGGTTGTACTTTTAACACAGCAAAGAGATCTTTTGCAGCAGATAGGGTTTCCTGGGCAGTAATCTTTATGGGAGCAGATTGTCACATCTTTTTCCCATGGAGCAGCTGGTGGGTTCCAACTGCCCACCTTTTGGTTAGCTGCCGGGTACTTCACCACTGCCCCACCAAGGCTCCTTCAGATCAGCCCTGGGGAGGCAGAAACACTGCCTTTGAGAGGGTTTGCCCAAAAAAATCTTCCATAGGGGCTTCCCATATTAAATGCTTGTAAATAGGCCCAAGTATCATCGTTGTAAAGAATAAGTGCTAGAATAAAAAATAAACTTATTATTAGTAGTTTAGAGATTTAGTTTTTAATGGGCTTGCTATTCTAAGAGCAGTGGGACCCAGAATGACAGTTCTTACAATCCCCATCACCAAAGGTAATTTGCCTGTGTCCTTAGTAACATCAAAGGGACTGGTTTATCACATGCTTATCAAATTTAAGGATTGTTTGATGCTAGAAGGATAGTTGGTATGATGTACTGTATACTAAGACTTAAAAAGATCAAACCTGTTGCCATAGAGTCAATTCCAACTCAGAGCGACCTTATAGGACAGAGTAGAACTGCCCCAAAGGGTTTCCAAGGAACAGCTGGTGGATCCAAAGAACTGACCTTTTGGTTAGCAGCCAAGCTCTTAACCACTGTGCCACCAAGGCTCCTAAAAAGATCAATATGTTGGAAAAATGAGACAGATTTTTTTTTAAAAAAATGAGCCTTACCCAAATCTAACTTAACAGAAACAGATGTTAAGCCTTACGTTAGAATCGGCGGGCATATTTATGGTGAGGGAATGAAACTGAAGCTTCAGAGCCCCTCACTTGCGTGGGCTCCTTCTAAGATGGCCATGCAGGCCAACAGGGATAGGGTTGTCAGATAAAATAGAGGACAGCCCGTCAAACTTGAATTTCAAATGAACAATGAATAACATTTTTGTGTACCTGTTGCCCTTGAGTCGACTCCTACTCATAGCTACCCCATAGGACAGAGTAGAACTGCCCCATAGGGTTTCCAGGGAGCAGCTGGTGAATTTGAACTGCTGACCTTTTGGTTAGCAGCCATAGCTCTCAAACACTACGCCACTAGGGTTTCCCATTTTTGTGTAAGTATATACAAATATGTCCTATATTTTTATCTGCTAAACAAATTCTTCCCAGAGAACTAGCAGGAACCTCTGCTCAGGGGGTCACCTCTCTGCCCCTGTGATGGTCTTAGAGCTGTAGGTGGGGTTGTCAGGCTGCCAGCCCTCCTCCACCCAACCCCAGTGACAACCTGTCCCAGGGGGATCTCTTCGAGCATCAAACTCTCTGTGTGACTCCAAGGAGAAGGATATGAATGAGATGCTGCACTGCTCTCTGCTCAAAGCTCAATGGAAGACTTCATGGCACTTCACCGCCCCTCTTCCCCTGCCTGGAGCAGTGGCAGCAAGGCCCTGGCCAAGCTGGATACTGCAGCTATCCAGGACCATTACAATTGAGATGAAAGGGCTGCAGTCCTCTGAGGGTAAGGGCATGCTCCTGAAAAAGTGCCATCTGAGCAGGACCTATAGTGGAAGTTACATATGCGGCATTACTAACAATGAGCTGTGAAGCTGAAAGAAACTTTACTAAACTGTCAATAATAAAAATAGAATTTTGACCCATCATTATATCCACTAACCTTTAGGTTACTAGTTCAGCACAAATCATTGCATCACCCAGGGACCTATCTTTCTACTTTCTCTACTCAAAATATTATAAAACCATTGTGATAGGATGAGGGCATCAAAGAATACGCAGTCCAAAAAAATAGGAAAATAAGTCTGCTAGAGGTGTTTCAGGGGTGAATTAATTACAATTAAAATACCATTAATTTTCTGTTTGTGATATCTGTGCTATTTACTATCTTTTACATATTCATAACTTATTATAATTTCTTTTTTCATTCTAAATAAATATTCACTTTTGTGTGTGATTTTTATTCATAATTTTGTATACTTTCTCTTAAAAGGCCCTCAAAATTATATGACCTTTAGGCCCCATAAAATCTGACTCAGTCCCTGAATAAAATAAATTAATTGGATAAAACTAAAAACTACAGCCAAAAGAAAGAATGAAGAGGAGAAATGCAGGAAACAAACATGTCTGAGTGCCTACTGTTACATTTCAGGTTCAGTGTTAACAATGATAGCTAATGTTTTTATTAAGAGCTTCCCGTATGGCAGATGCTGCTTAAAACCCTTACAAGGTCCAATTATTTTCTGTTTGGAATTTTTTTTTTTTTTGATACCATGTGTTTCATTAATGGAAGCAAGCTGAGTCATGGAGTGTGTTTAAATTTTTGGTTGGTGATATGGATTTTGAGAAATATTATCTGGTACTACATGGTTATCAGGGAAATTTTAAGGTTCTTGAACCCATACTTAGTGGTCACCACCAGGCCTTGGTTGCTGATGGTTTTCATGGCAAGCCTCACACCCCAGCTATTTTGCTTCAACTAACATTTCTTTTGCCTTTCACCATTATGCAAGTACCCACTGGAGGGCAGAAAATACTTTCAGTGGTAAAAGTATACTACCAAAGAATCTGAGAGCCGGAAAAAGTCGGTGGCATACTGTAAGTACCATGGATCGTAAAAGGTTATATAAAGAGTTTAATCTACATTATCTCATTTAATCAGCATGGTACTAGGAGAAAAATACTGTATGAGTATTATCCCCACAATATAAAGAAACCGAGGCTCAAAACATCAAGCAATTTGTTCAGGGTCATGCATCTATTAAGGGGTGGAGATAGACCCAAACCCAGGTCTCTAAAACAGCACATTTTATCTCTAATAATCATCATTTCCCCCTCCTTCTCCTCATTCTCCTGCTTCTTTCTCTTCCTCCTTTCTTCTCTTCTTCCTTCTTATTCTTCATTTTCCTTTCTTTTACATTAGAAATCTTCTGAGGCAGTTAATATTGGAACTTAAATATTCATTTGATCCAGTATCATTCAACTAATATTTTTATTGTGCATGCACCATGTAAGGTAATACAAAAGTTACCTTAAGTCCTAAAGTGTTCACAGAGACATTTAAATATTGGGGGGGTTGGTGGAGGGGTCAGGATCATTTCACTGCTATATAGAGAAATCATTGTCAACTTTTCAGAAATGGATTGGCCCAAAACAAAATTCTGGGCATGGATGCCCCACAGAAGGGTTTTGTTGAGGGAATTTCCTGCCTGAGACTGGAGCCAGCAGAGGCAAGTCAAAAGAAGAGCGAATCCAGCTCCTGGGGTATCATCTGGGCCTATTCAGCTAAATGACCTAAAACTCTTCCCATTTGCCGGAGCCAGGTTGGACTGAGTTTTCTGTCACTTACATCCAAAAGAATCTTAATAGGTACAAGTTTCCAAAGGAAAATAAAAAGTAACTGTTCTGAAGTCAGTAGTGGTTTTGCTGCCAATAGGATAGAGTGATGCTAGTTTTTTCCTTTTAATCTTCTCCACATTTCCTACCAAAATTAGAGTAAATCTGCACAGTGCTTAGGAAGATTCAACAAGAGCAAATTCAGAGATTTAACCCTTCTCGCTGTTCACTCATGTGCTATCTCCTTCACACATGTTCAAACCTGGGTCAAGATGGTGGCAGCAGCTCAGGCAGTTTTGAGACCTGCAACACATACACATTCTCCACGAGGTACCTGATGCAGAAGGTGGGAGGAAGGGCTTCTGGCAGGGATTCAGTAAAGGTGAGGGTGAAGACAACAACAACATCCAGGATAATGAGAATAAATAAAAGGAAGAAGACTGAAGTAGACCTGGAAGCAAATGTTTCAGAAGAGGAAAATTTAAAAAAAAAAGAGAGACAGAGAGAGAACATCAATGACAAAACAGCAAGGGAAGAAATGACAAGAAGAATGTTTTTTAGTATTAGAGGAACTATAAGGCCCTAAAGAACTTCTGCAGAGAAACAAATAACATATAAACCATGGATCAAAAAATTACATAAAGGAACAATATTTAAACTGAAAATAGTAATTTTGTGCTAATAACAAATTCTGTGAAAGAGATGCTATGAACCCATCCTGGGGAGAAAATATCACTGTTTTAAAAAAGCACAAAAAGATAAAATAACACAATATGAAAAGTAAGTACATTATACCATGATATTTTAAAGCATTAGTTTCAAATGAGTATATTTCAGTTCTAACTGATGACTCCATAAATATTTCCAATTCATTGAAAAAATTATGCAATTAAAACAAGAAAGAACCAAGAAAAACACAGTAAGCCAAACAAGAAGAAAGATACGGTTCCTAGAGGAGGGTCAAACTCCTCCAGGCCAGACAATCTGATGGACTGTGGCACTATGACAAGAAAAATAACAAGATATTGAAGACACATCACTTTAATATCGTCACTCTGCTGCTCAGTCTCTTCAATCTATTGCTTAAAGGTTTTCTCTGAATTATGCTAAATGCTATGCAAGCATCATGGTCATGTACTAGATATTTCATTCCTCAGCACTAAGGTACTCAAGTGATGAGGGACTTTGGAACAGCAAGGGTTTGAAAGTGTGTGTGTGTGTGTTAGCATCCAAACTCCCTGAGGGATCATATTACCAGGGACCATGGTCTCGGGGGATATCTAGCTCAATTGGCATAACATAGTTTATAAAAAAAAAGATCTACATCCTACTTTGGTGAGTAGTGTCTGGGGTCTTAAAAGCTTATGAGTAGCCATCTAAGATACTCCACTGGTTCCATTGCATCTGAAGCAAGGGAGAATGAAGAAAACCAAAGCCACAAGGGAAAGATTAGTCCAAAGGACTAATGGACCACAACTACCACAGCCTCCACCAGACTGAGCCCAGCACAACTAGATGATGCCCGGCTACCACCACCAAATGCTCTGACCAAACAACCAAAACCAAACCTGTTGCCGTCGAGTCAATTCCAACTTATAGCGACCCTATAGGACAGAGTAGAACTGTCCCATAGTTTCCAAGGATGCCTGGTGGATTTGAACTGCCAACCTTTCGGTTAGCAGCCATAGCACTTAACCACTACACCACCAGTGTTTCACAAATACAGGGTCTCAGACAGAGCTGGACAAAAATGTAGAACAAAATTCTAACTCACAAAAAAAGACCAGACTTACTGGCCTGACAGAG
This sequence comes from Trichechus manatus latirostris, assembly GCF_000243295.1. NCBI lineage: Eukaryota > Metazoa > Chordata > Mammalia > Sirenia > Trichechidae > Trichechus > Trichechus manatus. Next base: position 8,404,442 of record NW_004443998.1, read on the forward strand.
ACTGGAGAAACCCCAAGAGTATGGCTCCTGGACATCTTTTTAACTCAGTCTGAAGTCACTCTTGAGGTTTACCCTTCAACCAAAGATTAGACAGGCCCGTAAAACAAAATGAGACTAAAGGGGCACATCATCCCAGGGATAAGGAAGAGAAGGCAGGAGGGGACAGGAAGGCCGGTAATTGTCGAGAAGGTGAGAGTGTTGACACGTCATGGGGTTGGCAACCAAAATCACAAAAGAATATGTGTACTAATTGTTCAGTGAGAAACTAATTTGCTCTGTCAACCTTCATCTAAAGCACAATGAAAACATTATCATTCTTGAAGATTTCCCTGTATTACAAATAAAAAATCCCCAAAACAAACAAAAAAATTGTGTTTAAGGATGAATTCCAAGGTATCCCCTCAGGTTCCCAACCCTGGTGTATACCACACCCTGTATAATCTCTTCCCTTTGATTGTGGGTTGAACTGTGAATATAATGGATGTCACTCCTGTAGTTAGGTTACTTTATATGAAAAAGGTGAAGGGATTTTGCAGATGAAATAAATCCCAAACCAGTTGAGTTTGAATTAAACAGAAGGGAGATTATCCTGGGTGAGCCTAGTCTAATCAGGTGAATCCTTAAAAGGGACTGGACTTTTCCTGAAGAAGAGATTCCAAGGGTGAGAGCATGAGAGGACCGTGTGGTGCTCCCATGTATGAAGGCAAGTACATGAGGGCAGCTTCTAGGAGTTGAGAGTGGTCCTTCTAGGAGCTGACAGCCAGCATCATAAGAGATTTCAGTGCTAAAACCACAAGGAATGAAATTCTGCCAACAAATTGATTGAATTTGCAAGCAGACTTCTCCCTAGCTGAGCCTCCAGGTGACATCTTGATTTAGCACTTGTGAGATCCTTATGGTAGGATCCAGCTAAAATCTGCCAGATTCGTGACCCACAGAGACTGTGAGATAATAAGTTTTTGTTGTTCTGACCTTCTAATCTTGTGGTCATTTCTTACACAACTATAGGAAATAATACAGTTGGAAGACTCAGTTGCTACAGATCTTAACAACAAATATTCATAATGTTTTTCTTGTTGCTATCTGAATCTAGAACAGCAACTAAATTGTAAATAAAACTTACAATATGTTTGTATGTAAGACCCTCATTCTGTAATACGCCCTTAATTGTACCTCCTTGAACTACTTGAGAACTTGTCAGAAAAAGCTGCTTTCAGTACGTACATGGGATATTCTCCCGTACTTCAATGGTTTTGTCTTAACATACAATGTACACATTTTAAAAATGCTTTGCAGTGAAGATTACTTCAGAGTGAAACTACTACAGCTAAAATGGCCGCTCAAAAAATAAAGTACTAAAAAAGGGAAGGAATGAAAGATGAAAGGAAAAGAGGCAAGGAAGGAAGGAGAAAGAAGCAAAATCCCCTAAGTCACACCTGAAAAAGCAACCTGTCCATTATTAAGTTTCACAAACCAACCTATGAAATCTCGTGAATGCATAAATAGTATAGCTCTTATTTACCAGAATAATTTTACTGATGTACTTCTTTCATAAGGGTAGAGAAATTCTTTATCTGTTTTATTTGCCTGCTGTATATGTCTGAGAAACAAAAACTCTCTGTTCTCCTGAGCTGAAATAGAAGTACTTTTACAGAGTTTTGGCATTTCCTTTTCAATCCAAGACATGCTTGACAAACTGGACCAATTAACAAAGCGGACCAATTTGCCAAACACCTTTGGCAAAATGTTGCATTAACAATTATGACCTCTGCAATCTTTTATAAAGATGTAATGTAATAAATCACTGCTGTGAATTAGTAAAAATTTGCATGGGATGAGCTGGCAGCAACAAAATATGTCAGCAAAATGAAATTCTGAGTATCTGAAAAACATACACCACAGTATGTTTTAAGCTACAGTTTTGCAAGCCAAGAGCTAAATGGAAGGCTATACTTGGGCCATCACTGGGAGGAGTCTGGTGAACTGGAGGGCAGAGTAAAAGAAAGACTTAGATATCACTTTACTTCCCTTAGTGTTGCTTGAAATTTCTACGGCATGGCCTATGCAAGTAGGGGCCTTAAAGCTTAAACTTCATTAGCTTCACAGAAAGCTTGCCTCTAGGTGGCTGAACTGATGAACGATCTGAAGCTGGCATATATATATTTATATACCAGTTGTCATTAGGTTGATTCGGGCTCATGGCAACCCCATGTGTGTCAGAGTATGACTGTGCTCCATGGCGTTTTCAGTGGTTGATTTTTCCCAAGTAGGTCACCAAGCCTTACTACCGAGGTGCTTTTAGGTAGACTTGAACTGCCAACCTTTCAGTTAGCAGCCAAGTGATTAACTATTTGTGTGAAATTGCCACAGCCCCCATAGACACATAAGCAGGAAAGGAATACTTATTGAGGTATGCCACTGAGATGTTGTGGCTGTTTATTGTACGTTATTATTGTAGAAATAGTTAGTAAATACAAACACCAACAATCAGATTTATTCAGTGGCATCCTGTGGGAGAGCTGTTAATTTTAGAACCATCTCATTCTTTCACTTTGTTTTTTTTAAATATTCCATTGGCATTAAGTGTAAGCTCCCAATAAAAACAGGTCACCATAGGTGAACAGTGCCACATGCACAAAAATCAGGACACCAATTTATTAGGAGAAAAGGAAGAACCAAGTAAGGATTATAAGTCTGTGTCCACCAGACACTAAATCTATCCGAATCAGATCCTCAAAATACACCCTAGTACCTCTTTGTTTGACATTTTCCCAGTAGACTGCCCCTTGGGCATTAATACCCAAACTTCATAGAATATTCATCTCTCTCAATACAACCTTTTTGGCTAGTACTTATATAGGAGATGTTTATATTTATTTTCCAAAGACTCACTAGAACATTTTAAATAAAACAACATGCAGATAAAGTCTTGTGTTACATCCCAAATACAGTGGGTAGAAAATCAGAATCACATCCATATTTTGAAAAATATCCTCAGAGTCAACAAGGAGATATGTGATGTGTTCATGTGTTCAAAGTAACTTTTTTGACAACCGTACTAATTGCTTAGTGATCAGGATATAATATTTTAAACATTTATTTCCTAACCTAATAGCTCTTACTTACATATGGGTCTTTAATGTGTTATTGATATGTTTGGGAAATTGGTTAGAGATTTGGGTTTGACATGTAACATATTATCATTTTTTCTTATTTAAAATAATAGGAAATAGATTTCCAGGCAGTGTTTTTCAAAAGGAACATCTGATTTTCATGAAGAGATTACTGACATCAAGCATAAAATGTCTGGGCTTTTAAAAATAAATTTTGGAAAATGCTGAGACATTATCTCTTCAGATATTACTTTGGCCTCATTCTCTCCCTGGAACTTCTAAAACTCTGGATTCTCTTGTCTGTTTTTTCTATCTTTTTGTCTCTTTATTCTGCATTCTGTACAATTTCTCCTATCTCTCAGTTTATTAATTCTTTGTGTCTACACATGAATGTGAAGAAAAGGAAAATCCTCACAACCGGACCAATAAACAACATCATGATAAATGGAGAAAATATTGATGTTGTTAAGGATTTAGTTCTACCTGGATCAACAATCAACATCCATGGAAGCAGCAGTCAAGAAATCAAACGATGTGTTTCATAGGACAAATCTGCTACAAAAGACATCTCTAAAGCTTTTAAAAGAAAAGACGTCACTTTGATAACATAAGGTGCATCCGACCCAAGCCATGTCTTTTCAATTATCTCATATGCAGGCAAAAGTTGGATAATGAAAAAGGAAGACAGAAGAAGACTTGATGCATTTGGACTGTAATGTCAGCACAGTATACTGAATATATCATGTACTGGCGAAAAAAAACAGTCTCAGAAGAAATACAACCAGGATGTTCCTTAGAAGCAAGGATGGTCAGACTTTGGCTTGCTTACTTAGGACACATCGTCAGGAAATACCAATCACTAGAAAAGTACATCACGTTTGATAAAGTAGAAGGCCAGCAAAAATGAGGAAAACTCTCTTGAGATGAATTGACACAATAGCCAAAACATGAACTTCAACAATCATGAAGATGGCGCTGGACTGGGCAACATTGTGATCTATTATATATAAGGCCACCATGAATACGAGCTGACTTCTCAGCATCCAATAACAATAGCACTCTGTTAAATCTACTGAGTTCTTACTTTTTTATTATTTTTATTATATTTTTTCATGTGTAGACGTTCTATCGGGATCATTTTCAAATCCATGTCAATTTTTATATTTTCTCATTTCTGTATCTTCAAGTATGTATTTTATTGCATTAAGGATCATAATTATAGCTAATTTATTGTTGTGACCGACATTTTTAACGTCTGAAGCCCTCTTGGGTATGCTTCTGTTGACTCTGCTTCTTCACACTCTTGGTGTCTTATTTCCTAGCGAGACTGATTATCTATAACTGTGTGCTAGTCACTGTACTATTAAATTTATTTGTAGGAATATTTTGGGCCGAAGGTAAAGGTTCCTTCCTCCAGAGAGAATTTGCTTACCAGCATGGGACCCCTTAATTCACATTCCAAACCCGTTGCCATTGAGTCCATTCCAACTCCCAGGAGCACCTGGTGGATTTGAACTGCCGACCTTTTGATTAGCAGCTGAGCTCTTAACCAGTGCACCACCAGGGCTCCTTAATTCACATTGAGGACCCCTTAATTCATGTTCTTATTGAGATTTCCTTTGTGATATGATCTCAAGCTCCAAGGGCATATGAGGACCTTTTACTTCTGATGTACACTTTCTAAAAGCAATGCTGGAATCCAGCTGATTTTGGAGAGAGCCCACTATTAGAATCCCGCTTCAGGCAGACATGGGGATTGAATTTCTGACCTTCTCACTGAAGAGGCTTTCTGAATGAACATTCAGATCTGCTGAGGTCACAAAAAGCCCTCAGGACAAAAGCAGCTTCCAGGTTTCTTTACCTCTCTGGGTCCCTGTTTTCCTTTCAGTTTTTTTGACCAGTATTTTCTTAATGCATTGACAGCTTTTCATAGTCTTTAAGAATTGTTTTAATAATTTATTTGATCTCTTTGGTTCTTTTCAGTAAGAGGGTTGTTCCAAATAACCAAAACTGCTAGTACTGGAAACTGGAAGTCATCTTATTTCAAGCCTCAAAATGTTGTAAAGCAATAGGAAAAGGAAAGATAATATATAGTAACTTCTTAGTATCTATTAAAATGGAGACTTGGGACATAAACAAAAATAGATTGAAATAAATACCCTATGCACAGGGGATCGCTGAGCTTTAGCTGACAACAGAAGGCAGATAGGGAATATCTATGGAGACAGTTTTTGTTTATTCTTTAGCAGAGTTGAGAGCCAGTGAACACCATGCCCTAATATTAGGCCAAGAGGGGCTACAATACAAACACTACTCTTTAGGCTCCTTCTCCTACCCATTTGCCCTTACGCTTGAATCCAGACTCTCTCTAAAGTCTTGGAGAATTAAGACTCATAGTATAACTAAGGATTTACCTACAAGTGTTCATTTTTCTTCTGAAAATGTTTTTGTTGTTGCTGTGAAAACCTTCTGGCCAAATTATCAATTTTACTTACTCAGAAAATGAGAAAAAAACTGATGAAATGTGTTGTTTGACACTTTGCAGATAAGGAAAACAAGTTGCTGGATTTTTGGCTCCAAGTCTGCAGGAAGAGTCACAGCTTGTCGTGAGCTTAGGCAAGGCAGTCCTACATTCAATTACGTGGCTGAATACACGGAAGATAGGATCTGTTGAGTAATATCCCACTGTCTTAGCAGTTTTTAGGTCTTGAAGCATGATGAATCCAATCTGGGATGTCTTGATGTAAATTAGAGAAGAACTAAAGAGAAACATGTTGAGAAATAAACGCCAAACTTATCACTTTGTTGTGTAACTTTACTGGCAGGAGCAAAATAAAGCTTTTTGGCTAAATTTTTTTTCCAGAAACAATGTTAAAATTGTATAAAAAATATATCTGAAAAAGTCAAGGAAATACCTGCTTCTGGACCTGTACGTTGCAGATTTTTTACCTATGCAAACACTCAATGTTCCCATGAGGACTTGGTTGACCGTTTCTGAAGCATGGAGCCAATAATTATCCTTTTGTGCTTGTTTGGTTGGTTGGTTGGCTGGTTGCTTGCTGACTTGCTTCTTTGCTTGTTTTTCCTCCTGGGCTATGGGTAGATAACATCTTCTATCCGTCTATAAAACTTTGTGTTTCCAGGATCTCTAAAATTCCATCTTGCTGTTGTTAGGTGCCAATTATGACTCACAGTGACACCGTGTAACAGAGTAGAACTGCCTCTGTGGTGGTGCAAATGGTTAACATGCTCAGCTGCTAACCAAAAGGTTGGAGGTTCCAGTCAGAGGCACCTTGGAAGAAAGGCCTGCTAATCTACTTCTGAAAAATCAGTCATCGAAAACACTATGGAGCACAGTTCTCCTGACACATGGGGTTGCCATGAGTCAGAACCGACTGGATAGCAACTGATTTTGTCTATCTATCTATCTATCGTCTACATACATTCTATGTGTTTTGGCCAAGCCCACAGCTCAGTACTCCTCAAACTACAGAGTCTGCAGAGGTATTGTCATGACTTTCTTGGCTCTCACGTTTGAGCAACACTCCTGTAGTATGTAGGAAGAATCCATTTCCTGATGATTAACTTGCTGAGTGTAGTTCCTAGAATGATAATAATATTGGGTACCATTTTTAAAATGCCTTCTACTTACCCAGCATTATACTGAGTGCAGTATTTTCAGCATACCTAATCCTCACTGTAATCCTGGAAAGTAGATATTATGATGATTCCTACATTACAGGTGGAAAAAAAAAAAAACAAGGCTTAGAGAAGCTATTAGGCAAGCAGAGTATCTTGTTCCTAATAACTTGTTCCAGCTCGTGAACGAGCCAGATTTCAGTCCTAGTCTGTATAACATAAATGCAGAAGACAGAGGAACATGAGACAAAACTAAAGGGAAAATAAAAACAAAAGCAAAAATAACCTGTCCTCGAGCTTTCCCATGGGTGATCTCCTTGGGTGTAAGCAGTGCTTGCATTTCTGGACAGAAATCTTTTGATTCTGCTATAAACCACAGGCTTACAGTCAAGTCCGCTTTTGGTTTGCATCCATTGCTCCCTGTTGAAGTGCTCCCTCTCGGTGGAAGGATTCTCCATCTGAGCTTCCTTTATATCAGCCATGGCCACATGATTTGTAGTGCCCTTCCTGAAGGAAGATCATGCTTCTGCACCTTTTCCAATCAGACTTGGCCACATAACTTGTCTTGACCATGATACAGGGACAGAAGTGATATAGGCAGAAGCTGTAAGAGGCAACTCAGGGTCTGCTGTGATCTCTTTCCTCACTGCCAGGAGACTGATAACAACTCAGATAGGGGCTCCTCCTTAAGCCTGAGTACCAGAGTGAAGATGACATGAAGTGTATCTGCAGCCAACATGTGATGGACAAGTGGTGTCAGTGAGAAATAATTCCTTGTCGTGGGAACCATGAAGCTCTGGAGTCATTTGTGATCATTGCTTTCTGAGTCTTCAGTTCCCCATTCTTAAGGGATGGTAATACTAGTTGGTAGATATTTTGAGGACTGGGGAAATTATCTAAGGAAAAGGATCTAAAGAGCTGGACACATGGCATGTGAAATACCTGGTAGTCATTATAGCCCGGTCCACCACTGAACCCTATATTTTTCTAAATTAAGTGATCAGATGTACCTAAGCTTTATTTTTATTTCTGAAGTGGGCTGCACCCTAACAAAATTAAGATATCAGCCCCATGTAAAATTTGGAAGCCAAAAATAATTTCTTCCAAAGTCAAAATAATAATAGCAAAATATATTGTTTCATTCTTTCAAATATTAATAGCAATCTATCATGTGCTCAATGCTTGGGACACACATACACTATTCAATCCCTTTTTCTAATGAGCTTATAACCTAGTAGATTTATTAAACTTTTATGATAATTTAAAGGCTCTATTAACTAAAGGATAAATCTAGTCTAAAGTAGTAAGAGGCAGTTACTTTTTTTTATTTTCATGAAGTTATATTATCTTTTAGTAGAGTAATTGTAACCATTAAGGTGCTATTATGCCTAAGTAAATACATGGTTGGCTCTGTTACAGCGGATAAATGAAGTTCATTGGTAATTAATATCAGCACTGATATTAAATAATCATGATACTATTTACAAGTGGTCGTTTTAAAAAAAGATAATCTGGTTCTACCACCTCATCTTATTTATACTGCAAATTTCTTTCATTCAAAGTGAAAAGGTTAAATTTCAGCCCATGCCAAATCTAAGGACACTAAATGCATCATCACTAAATTATGAATTGATTATAATTTGCTGTGATATGTAATATGGCAGTGGTCACACACATCGTCAATCCTCAACATTGTAGATGTCTTCGCCTGCCGGGTCCAGATTTTATTTTTTGGTTTTCACAGCAGTAACTCTTAAGGATCCAAAAGCTATTGATTAAAATAAAAATACTGATTAGGCATCTACTGGGAACACAACACCTTGGTTTTATTAAAGAGCATGCCACAGGTATTAAAGGCACATTCCTTGACCTCTAAAGAACCCAGCAAACTGTTCTCTGAGCAAACTCTCTACTGCAATCCTCAATTGCTGTCTACTGAGAACTGGGTGAAGGAAGCAAAATAGGTTCCTGAAATCCTTGGAAAGATTTACTGTGTAATGCCACATGTTTTCTATTGCAGGCAACAATGCACAAAGTTCCCTGCCAATGCAAAGCTGACATCTCGAAATTAAGTATTCTGAGTGTATGCTTTTGCTCAATTCCCTGTCAGCGTTACTTTTCAGCAAAAGATCTACTTCGGCCACTGGCAAGCTTTTTAAGTCAAATAAAATGAGGGAATTGTTTGGGGGTGTAATGCTTTTGCTGCCAGGTTCTCTCAGCAAGGTTAATAGTTCAAGTGAAATACATAGCCAAAGGAACCGAATGCTTTCTCTCGGTTGAACGAACGTTTAGCTAATTATCTGCAGATGTGCAGAAAAACATGAACAAAACGAAAATGCATTCACTCACTCACTACAGCTTTAAATGTACGTGCATCTTATGGCTCCCTTTCACATATTAAGGAATTTTTTTAAGTAAACATTTTGGGTTACAAATCTCCCCCAAATAAAACTCTTCTGAAAATAAATGCAATGTGAGCTAAAGTTTCAATGTTAGCAGCCCATTCCCCAACCAATATTAGCCTCTGTTGAGTGTAACCGAGCTGTTGGAATTGAAATGATTAGTCTGTCCGTCATTCAGGTCTAAGTAGACTTTCTGAAAATACACAAAGGAGGTGTCTGTAAAGAATTCGGTCCTTTGTGGGAAAATGTCCCATCCCCTTTTCCCAGCCATGTCTTCCTTATTCAGCTTCTGAAATGGCAGTCTGCTCTGAGCTCATTTCCCACCGAAAACTAAAATGTATTTTAATTTTCAATTTGGTTGCTTACAGTGTCAGCTTCATCGGTCAAACATGTCCTAGTATTACCCACACGTCACGGGGCTAACGGTGCTTGACTTCAGAGCCGCTGACAAGAGCTGTGTGAACTTCAGCTGATACCTACCTCACTGAAAGCATGCCTCCAAGCTAGAATACGGAGTGTGTCTTCTTGTTCCAGGGCAAAGATGGCTTCTAGAAAGCTCTTGCATTGAAAGTATTTCATAACTTCTTTCCTATCATGGCACCATGTAGACACTGATACACGCATCAGGCTGAAACTCAAGCATGGGTCCTTACTGGCCTGCGGAATTGTAGATGTGAACAAATACGATGATAATCGCCCACATCCCAACACAAGGAAATGTTCAGATCAGAAGTAGAAGATGTCCCTTTGGTTGTCCTCCTCAGTCCAGAAGAGTTACATGTGGAAGTGGGAGTATGCATCTTCATGGGACTGCAGTGACTTTTTTTCTTAATTAAAAAATATTTGACTTTATCTTTTTTGATTACATTTAGTGAGCCTGGAATATTGAAAAATGCTCTGGAAGTGTGAGGCAGACAGTGCTGCGCATTTTTTTGAAACTTAGATTTAAAATTTATGCCTGTTTTTGCTTTTTTTGTTTATTGATTGCATGGTTTTCTAGCCAAATTGTGTTGCCCACACACTGAAAGAACTGCTCTTTTTAATCCTCTTAGTTTGACGTCTGCAGTTACCTGGCCTCCTGCTCTGACCTGGAAATGCTTTGCCTCTTAGTTGCACAAGCTCTCCGTCAGCATTTATTTTCTTTCCCTAGGCTTTTATTAGGATTTTCAATTGTCTTCCCAAAAGTGACGATAATGTTTTAGTGGTGATTAAGAGCATGGATATATCAGTTATATTTGCTGTGTAAAAACTCCCCCCAGAAATGACAAGCATCTTATTTGCTCACAATTCTGAGTTAGAAATTTGAGCAGAGCTGAGTGTGGGTCACTGTTGTCTGCTCCACGATGTCTGGGGACTCAGCTGGGATAGTTTGAAGGGTGGGGGAATGACTAGAATGGGTGGGCCTCTCTCTTTTCACAGTGTCTGCTGAGGTAGCTCCACGGGGGCTAGAGAATCCAAGATGGCCTGTCTCACACATCTAGAGCCTTGACATTTGCCGTCAGGTTGGGCATCTTTGTTCTTCCAAGTGGTTTTTCTCTTCCTGTGATTTCTCGTTTCTGTGTGATCTCTCATTCCCACGTGGCCTCTCTCTCCTGCAGGATATCTTGGACTTCTTTACATGGCGGTTAGGGTTGCCTCTCTGAGCAAAAGCAGAAGCTATAAGGCCCTCAAAGCCGAAGGAAAGTCGTTTCCTTCCCCAGAGATAGCAAGAAACCATACAGTTGGTGTATATCTTTCCAGTCCATGTGTTTAATACTTTACCTACATATCTATAACCATAAATAAAGCACAGTATTATTTAGTATGCTTAAAAATATTTGAAAACATACCCCTATCCTTTTTTAATATTGTATTTTGAGGCTAATAGATTTTACGGACACAAATCTAGTTCACTCATTTTTAACCGTTTTATAGTAGTCCATCAGTTAAACATACAATTTCAAATCCATTTACCTTTTCATGAGCATTTGTATGGGTTCTGAATTTTTACGATTACATACAGCGCTTTAGGGAACAACTTAGCCCCTTTACTGGTTGTGCATACATGGAGAGTTTCTCTAAGGCATACACTTATAAATGAAACTAGTGAATTATAAAGTATGTGTACCTTCAACTTAAAATTTGGCCAACGAGGTGGGTACACCAAAAAAAACAAACCAAACTTGTTGCCATGGAGTCAATTCTGATTCATAGCTGACCCTATAGGACAGAGTATTCCCCATAGAGTTTCCAAGGAGCAGCTGGGGGATTCGAACCACCAACCTTTTTTTAGTTAGTAGCCATAGCTCTTAACCTCTGCACCACCAGGGCTTCACAAGGTGGGTATACTGGTTTTTATTTCCCGTTTCTTAATATGCTTGACTAAACTTGGTAATAGCAGACATTTTAATTTTGCTTATTTGATGCATGAGAAATGGCATCTGATTGTTGCTCCAATTTGCATGTCTCTAATTACTAGTGAGACTCAGCAACTGGACATTGATATAATGTGAATTTCTTTAATGAAAACGTGTCAACATCTATGGAACACTGCAGATTATTCAAATGACCCAGTGAGGAACTGATATTCAGAGTCCTGTCTTCCATGGCTACACATTTGCTAAAAAGATACTGTAACATAGATTATCTCCATTGCAAAAAAAGACCAGGACACAAATCGTGCATGTGTTAACTGGGATTTCAAAAGCAACTGAGAATCTCGTATAAGGAAGAATTTGATGGTCTCCATTTGTGTAAAAGTGTCATCTAATATACAGTGAAAAAGGAGAAGAGGAACTATTTGTCAGAAGAGAAATATATATATGAAGAAGCCGTGGTGGCACAGTGGTTAAGTGCTCGGCTGCTAACTGAAAGGCCGGTGGTTCAAACCCACCAGCCATTCTGTGGGAGAAAGATGTGGCAGTCTGCTTCCGTAAAGACGACTGCCTTGGAAATCCTATGGGGCAGTTCTGCTCTGTCCTATAGGGTCGTTATGAGTTAAATATATATATATGTATATACATACATATATATACATATACATACATGTATATATATGTGTATATATATATATGTATATACATACATATATATACATATACATACATGTATATATATGTGTATATATATATATGTATATACATACATATATATACATATACATACATGTATATATATGTGTATATATATATATATCTTGTGTCTAAGCAAGGTTCATCAGTTTCAGAAGAAATCCACTACTTGGGGGCTAAGTGTCCAATCTGTGAGCTCTCACAGTTCTTGGCATGTGATCCCCTTCTCTCTTTCTGGCTAGATGCCTTTGGCCGTTTCACTCTTTGGGCATACTTCTCGCTATGGGTCAACAGGGGAAATAAAAAAGGTAAATATCAAATCAGTCATTTGCCTGCTTGTTATTAGTTCTGGGAAAGGTCTACTAGGAAAAATAGTGAAAATTAGATTTGAGAATTATTTGTTATCTCTATAATTTCTACATATCACCTCTAGTATTGCCGTAGATAATGTGGAATCGGTGTTATTTCCAAATGCCACCAATTCTACTCTTTACCTGATTGCTCACTGATATTCAAGAGAGATCATATTCCCAACCATAACAGGTTCACTTCCAAAGGTCCCTGTTTCATCTTTACATAATTGCATTCGTGGTATTTTCATTTTGCAATTGGCCTTCTATGTTACGTGAGAATATAGGTAGGATCTGGCCCTTCAATGAGCACAGAAAGTCTTCACTTTCAATCATAACTTCTAGATTGCTGAGGCAGCGATATTGGCGTGATGTGCAATAAAACTGTTATGCCCCCGAGAATAAGTTTTGTTTAAAACAAAAAAGAAAAGAAAACATTTAAGTAAGTCTTACATTGGGGTAGAAAATGTGAATGTCATTTCATTTTCCAAGCAAACTTCAACATATGCATTGTGTTTTAACGCCACATGATGGTGTGTGTGGTCAGACCGGGAGAATGTTCACCTCACTACGCCTGCCTACGGTGAGCATGCTCCCTCACTACGCATGCGGTGAGCATGCTCTCAATCCTTTTCTCGTCATGCCTCTCAAAAAGCCCTATGTTGAAATACAAAAAGCACTAAGCCCTTCCCAGAAGGCTATTGAAAAACATGTGGAATATTTTACACTAAAATGTGGTTGTGATTTGATGGTACTGCCTTAGAGAGAATACAATTGTTAGACAAACCCATGCTGATTACTTTGTTTTCCAGCAAATGCTGGCACGTGTATTCTACAGAGACAGAATGGAATTCCTTACCATTGAGGAGCAAAAGTGTTGCAATTAAAGGGCACTGAACTTTTGGCAGAATCACTGGGCAAAAGGTAAATGTCAGTATTTTCAATATCGAAGGCAAATTATCCTGTAAATGCATACAATCATGTAGTTACAGTCAAGCTCTAATTATCAAATACTAAACCGAAATGAAGAAAATTGTAATCCTCAGTCATATTTACATATTTGCTCATAAAATCACTCCAGATTTTCATAAACAAATTAAAAAGTCAGCACTAGACAATTCAGAGAAGAAAAAGTTCAAAGTTTTTATTTACTTCAATTAATAAGGCTGACTTTGTGACTTTTTTCATGCAACTAGCATTTTAACAGGAATTTGAAACCATTCTCAGTCATAATGTGCCTAGGAGTTTTGCCTCCCATTATCCTATCTTTCTCTCTAACTTGATAGAAAATTCCCCCTAAATTCAGAAGATACTGAATATCATTTTCTTCTTCCTTTATTTTCTTCATTTCATAAAATATAGCATTTTCGATTAAAATCAAACTAGTATTTTACATCAACTAAAATAATACTTTTGAGAACTGGAATTCTAGATCTTTTACCAAGGAATAGAGTTTTATAAGGTACTTTGGAGAAGTTGGAGCCCTGGTGGCGCAGTGGTTAAGAGCTACAGCCGCTAACCAATAGGTCAGCAGTTCAAATCCACCAGCCGCTCCTTGGAAATCCTGTGAGGCAATTCTGCTCTGTCCTATAGAGTCCCTATAAGTGGGAATCAACTCAACAACAATGGATTTGGGTTTGGTTTTTTTGGAGAAGTTGAGTTATAGGCAAGTTACCTTAAAGCAACTAAATTAGAAAATTTCCAGTGTTTCTTACTTTATTAAACATTAGTAATAACTTAGGCTCAGAAACTACAGTACAATTCCTGGATTTTATTTATTTTCTTTAAAATGATCCCTTAGTTGTACTATGTATTAGTTATTTATTGCTGTGTAATAAATTACTCTCCAAATTCAGTGGCTTAAAACAACAAACATTATTATCTCACAGTTCCTATGGGTCAGTAATCTGGGTGTTGTGTAGCTGGGTGGTTCTGACTCAGGCACTCTCATGAGATTGCATAAAATGTTGAATGGAGCTGCATCCCTCTGAAGGCTGGACTGGGGCTGGAGGATCTGCTTCCAAGCTCAGTCTTGTACCTGTTGGTGGAGGCTTCAGTTCTGGTTGCTAGAAGACTTAGTGCCTTGCTGTGTGGGCCTCTTCATAGGGTTACTTGAATGTCTTTATGATCTGGAAGTTAGCTTCCCAAACAGAGTATCAGGACAATCCCCGTTCTTTTTTCTTTTTCTCTTTCTCTCCCAGCCCAGGTTCAAGGCAAGCCCCAGGCACAGAGCTGCATTGTTGTGAAAAATGTGGTGGCAAAGTTACCTAAAATCCTGAGGGATAACCTGTCACTCTGGCCAGAAGATCTGCGAAAGGAACCCCTGTGGTCAGAGGATTGTGGGGGAAATCCTGTTATTTTTATTCTTCTCATTCACTGCTTCACCCTGAAAGTGACCCCAGTCTCGGGGAATCAGCTGCCATGTTGTGAGAAGACCCGTCAAAGGGCCACATGGAAAAAGAACTGTGGGAACCTCTAGTAGTTGAGAGCAACCCCTACATGACTGCCAGCAAGAAAATGGGAGTCTCAGTCCTATAAACTCAAGGAACTGAAGTCTACCAACAACCTCAATGCTCTTGGAAAAGATGAGATGACTGCCATGCCCACCTCCTTGGTTTCAGCAGGCTGCCGCATCTTTCTCCCTTGGAATGGCTGGGGGTGGGTTCTGAGTAAGAGTAAGTAAACTGAGGTATTTGACTAAAGTAAAATGGCTGCTTTAGAGTTTGGGGGCCCTACTCCATCTTGCCTCTCTTTTAATGTATATATATACCCCTGACTTATTCTTTAAAGCCTGTGACTAAGTATAATGAAAGTTTTCTCCTTTTCTCTGTAGTTAAGCTGAGAGAATAACAATTAACTGTTTCACAGGGGTTGTCTTAGTCTTCTGGTGCTGCTGTAACAGAAATACCACAAGTGGATGGCTTTAACAAAGAGAAGTTTATGCTCTCAGTCCAGTAGGCTACAAGTCCAAATTCAGGGCGTCAGCTCCAGGGGAACGCTTCTCCGTCAGCTCTGGAGGAAGGTCCATGTCATCAATCTTCCCTTGGTCTGGGAGCTTCTCTGTGCAGGAACCTCAGGTCCAAAGGATGTACTCTGCTCCTGGCGCTGCTTTCTTGGTGGTATGAGGTTTCCATGTGTCTCTGCTTGCTTCTTTGTTGTATATCTCAAGAGAGATTGGATTAAGACACTATCTAATCTTGTAAACCTCATCAGTATTACCTCATTACAGTGATAGAATTTACAACACATAAGGAGATCTTATATAACCTCATCATAGTGATAGAGTTTACAACACATAAAGAAATCACATCAGATTACACAGTCATACAATACTGGGAATCATGACCCAGCCAAGTTGACAGACATTTTTGGGGGACACAATTCAATCCATGACAGGGGTTATCAAGACCATTCCTGAAAAGTGCCTCAGGAAGAAGAGCTGGATGCTGACTCTTAGCTAGGTCTCCAAGACAACTGCTGACAAGAAAAACTGCACTCGGGCAAAGCTGTTCTCAAGAGAGAAATTTCCTGTAACCTTCCCCCTCCTAGCCCCACTTCCAGTAACCTGCCTTGTACTAATCTAAGTTTGTAATGTCCAATCAAAATAGTCCAGCTCAAATCCTTTATTCTCACCCTTTAAAAGGTCTCCGCAGCATCACCATTTTAGAAGTGTTTGTTCTCTCTGTAAAATCAGACATTTTCCCCAGCCTGGACTGTTGTTGAACCTACAATAAATCTCCTTGTTTTACTTTAACAGAGTAAGCATTTATTTCAAACTGCCAACCTTTCTATAAGCAGCCAAGTGCTTAACTACTGCACCACCAGAGCTCCTTTTTTATTAAATACTAAACCAAAATAAAGACAATTGTAACCTTCAATCATATTTATATATTTGTAAAATGGTAACCTTCAATGCTAATTACATACCCTGAGAAGAGGACCCAGTTAAACTATGCTCAGACTCCTGGACCACAGAAACTGGGAAATAATAATAAATGGATGTTGTTTTAAGCTGCTAAGTTTGTGGTGATTTTTTACCCACAATACAAAACTAATTGTCTTAGTTTACTAGTGCTGCTATAACAAAAATTCCACAAGTGAGTGGCTTTAACGAACAGAAATTTACTTTCTCAAGAGTTTGTTGTTGTTGTGTGCTATCGAGTCAATTCCAACTCATACTGACCCTATAGGACAGAAAAGAACTGCCCTATAGGGTTTCCTAGTCTGAAATCTTCATGGGAGCAGATCGCCAGATCTTTTCTCACGCTGAGCAGCTGGTGGTTCTAACCACCGACTTCTTGGTTAGTAGCCAAGAACTTAATCATTGCACCACCAGGGCTCCTTTCTTTCAGTTCAGGAGGCCAGAAGTCTGAACTCAGAGGGCTGGCTCTCTTCATCAGCTCTGGGGTAAGGTCCTTGTGTCTTTTCAGCTTCTGTTATTTAGTTCCTTGGCAATTTTCATGTGGCATGGCATCTATCTCCCCCTGTTTGTGCTTCCTTGCTTCTGTGCCTAATCTGCTTCTTTTACATCTCAAAAGTGATTGGTTTAAGACACACCCTACACTGATACGGCCTCATTAACATAACAAAGAAAGACTATTCTCAAATGGGCTTATTCTCAAATCTACAGGTACAGGGGTTAGAATTTATAGTACGTATTTTGGGGGGACATAATTCAATCCATCAAACTAATAGAAGAGTGTCAAAATATCTGAAAGAAAAACTGATAAAACTGAAAGAAAAAATTGACAAATCCAAAATTGTAGTTGGAGATTTCAACAGTCATTTCTCAGTAACATATAAAAAAAGAAGACAGAAAATCAGAAAGGATATAGAGGATCTAAACAACACCTCAACCAACTTAAACTGATTTACATGCATAGAACATTCTCCCCAACAACAGCAGAATACACATTCTTTTCAATTGCACATGAAATAGTCACATAAAAGACATATTATGGGTCATAAAATCAACCTTCATAAATTCTAAAGACTTGAAACTATACAAAGCATGTTCCATGACCATAACAGATTTAAATTAGAAATCAAAAAAACAGTTATCTGGAAAACCCTCAATGAATGGAAAACGAACATCATACTTTTAATTAGCCCTTGGGTCAAAGAAAGACTCTCAAGAGAAATTAGAAAATAGTTTAACTAAATGAAAATGAAAATACAGCATATCAAAGTTTCTGGGATGTAGCTAAGGCAGGGCTTAGAGCAAAATTTATAGCAGTAAATGTTTATAAAGAAGTAAGATCTCAAACCAATAATTTAAGCTTTAATCTTAAGAAACCAGAAAGTAAACAGGAAATTAAGCCCAAATTAAGAAGAAAGAAGGAAATAATGAAGACAAGACCAGAAATCAACAAAACTGAATACAGAAACACAACACACAAAATTAATGAAACTAAAAGTCAGTTCTTTGAAAATATTGATAAAATTGATAAACCTCTATCAAAGCTGACCAGAAAAAAAAGAGAGAAGACATAAATTACAAAAATCTAAAATGTAAGAGTGGATATTACTGCAGACTTACAAAGTTAAAAGGATAAGGAAATACTATGAACTAAATGTCCATAAATTTGACAACTTAGATGAAATGAACCAATTCCTTAAAAAAACACAAACTAACAAAACTTACTCAAGAATAAAGAGATAATATGAGTAGTTTTATACCTATTAAATAAATTGAATTTGTAGTTTAAAACATTCCAACAAAGAAAACTCTAAGCCTAGCTGATTTGCTTGATACATTCTACAGAACTGTTAATGTGGAAATATTATCAACTCTGCACAATCTCTTCTAGAAGATAGAAGAGAAATGAACACTTCCTGTTATGGTTTGAATTATGTCCCCCCAAAAAATGTGTGTATTAATTTGGCTGGGCTATGATTCCCAGAATTGGCCTCCATTTTGTGATTGTAATTTTATGTTGAAGAGGATTAGGGTGGGATTGTAACACCACCTTTACCCAGGTCACATCCCTGATCCAATGTAAAGGGAGTTTCCCTGGGGTGTGGCCTGTACCACCTTTTATCTCTCAAGAGATAAAAGGAAAGGGAAGCAAGCAGAGAGTTAGGGACCTCATACCATCAAGAAAGCAGTGCCAGGAGCAGAGCGCATCCTTTGGACCAGGGTCCCTGCACAGAGAAGCTCCTAGTCTGGGGGAACACTGATGAGAAGGCTGACAGACAGAAAAAGCCTTCCCCTGGAGCTGACGCCCTGAATTTGGACTTTCAGCCTACCTTACTGGAAGAAATAAATTTCTCTTTGTTAAAGCCATCCAGTTGTGGTACTTCTGTTATAGCAGTACTAGATAACTAAGACACTTCCCAGTGCATTTTATGAGGCCAGCATAACTCTAATCAAAATCAGAATAAGGCAGTACAAGAAAACTCCAAACCAACATATGTCATGACCATAGACACAAAAATATTCGAATATTGGCAAATCCAATGAAATAATTTTTTTTTAAAGTAAAGCATCACAAACAAGTAAGATTTGTAAAGGTAATGAAAGTTTAAACATTTGAAAATAAATCCATATACTTCACTATATTAATAGATGACGAAAGAAAAAACCCATGATCATATCAATAAATGCATGAAAAACATTTGGCAAAATTCAACATCGAGTCATTATAAAAACCTCTCAGCAAATTAGGAATAGAAAGAAAGTCCTAACATGATAAAGGGAATCTACAAAGTCTTACAGCTATCATCATATTTAATGGTGAAAAACAGATGCTCTACAAGATCAGGAACAAGCAAGAATGCCACTCTCATTATTACTATTCAACATCAAACCATAAGCCCAAGCTAGTGCAGTAATGCAAGAGAAGAAAAATAATGAATTGCTTACAGATAGGAAAAGTAGAAATAAGGCTGTCTCTAGTCACAATTGACATGATTGTCTATACAAAGTAGCTCTTAAAACTAAAAAGCGAGTTTAACAAGCTCTCTGGATACAAGCAGAATGAACCCCCATGTACCCATCATTCAGTTTCAACAATTCAGCACTCTTATTTCTATCTCTCTGTACTTTCCACAAACCTATATTATCCTGAAGCAAATCGTAGTTATTTAGTGCTGCTATAACAGAAATACCACAAGTGGATGGCTTTAACAAATAGAAATTTATTTTCTCACAGTTTAGGAGACATGAAGTCTGAATTCAGAGTGCAGACCCTAGGGGCAGGCTTTCTCTCTCAGTCGACTGTTGAGGAAGGTCCTTGGCTCTTTGAGCTTCCACTCCTGGGCCATATGCACGTGGCTTGGCATGTGTCTTCCCCATCTTTGCTTCCTAGCTTTCTTGTCAAATCTATTTTATATCTCAAAAGATATTGACTCAAAATATAGCCTACACTAATTCTGCCTCATTAACATTACAAAGACAACCCATTCCCAAATGGGATTATAACCACAGGCATAGAGGTTAGGATTTACAAGATATAATTTTGGGAGAAATAATTCAATCTATCATATTCCACCCTTTGGCTCCCCCAAATTCACGTCCTTGCCACATGCAAAATACATTCACTGCATCACATCATCCCAAAAATCTTAAATCAACTCCAAGTCCAAAATTTCATCTTCTGAAGCATCTAAATCAAATATGGGTGAGACTTTATGCATATTCCACCCTGGAGCAAAATTCCTCTTCATTTGTGACCTGTGGAATCTAGAATACAAGTTATCTCTTTCCAAAGTACAGTGATGGAACAGGCACAAGTCAGACATTTCCATTACAGATGGGAGAAATTGGACGGGAAGAAGGGATAACAAGTACCAAGCAAGTCCAAAACCCAGCAGAACAATTTACATTAGCTTTCAAGGCTTGAAAATAATCCTCTCTTCTCTGAAATCACCTGGGAAATGGTCCTGTCCTCCAGACTCTGGGTGCCGACCACACCCTCTGGATTCTGGGTGGAGGCTCCTCGACCCTGGGCTTCAGCTCTGCCTTCCAGGTCCACTGGGACGGCAACACTGCTCTCTCGGTTTTGGGTGGCTCCATTCTCCTGGTCCATCAGAGTGGCGACCCCACCCCCTCGGCCCTGGCAGGCCCTGTTATTCTGCCCCTTGGGTATGGCAGCCCTACCCCCTCAGCTTTGGGTGGCAGCCCCACACCCCTGGCACACCATAATGGCAACCCCAAACTCCAGAACCAAGGTGGCAAAGATCTGACTCCTTGAAACCTACGATGCTGTGGTCCCACCCTTTGAGATCCAGGAGACTGTGGCCCCACCCTCTGAAACTGAGAAGGCCCTGCTTCCTGTGCTCCTTCCAGCAGTTCTTATCTCGAAGCTGCTCCAGGGATGGTTCTTTTCTTTTCTTGGAGGACAACAGATGTAGCTCCTTTGGCCTGTTTCCTGCCTGTAGAATTACAAGAGCATTCTTTCCTTTTCTTCTTTCTCTGTCCCCTTCAGTCTAAGCTGATGGGTTTTCTGCTGTGGTAGTTGGTTAAATCCATCAGTCACAGGCTTAATCGCTTTATCAAAAGATTGTGGAACCATGTCTTTGGTGAACATTCTAGGACATGTGTTCTTAGTTTGTACAACAGAATTTTCCAGATCTTTAAGTTCTGTTTTCATTTTGCACAGTTCATTTTTAAGTCCATCTCTTTCCTCTCACATTTTACTGTAAGTGGCAAGGAGAAACCACATGGCCCCTTTAATATCTTGCTTAGAAATCTCCTCAGTCAAATATTCAAGTTGATTACTTACAAGTTCTACCTTCCACCAAATATTTGAACATAATTCAAACAAGTTCTTTGCCACTGCATTCAAAGCATCACTCTTCCTCCATTGTCCAATCACATATTCATCATTTTCTTTTAAAGCTTCACCAGAAGAACATTTAACATCCACATTTCTAGCAATATTCTGTTGCTGGCCGTATGTATTCTCTAAGACAATAGAGACTTTCTGTATGGCTCTCCTCACTTCCTTCTGAGCCCTCACCAGAACTGCCTTTGACATCCGTAATTCTACCAATGGTCTCTTCAAGGCAATCTAGGCTTTTACTATTAGATACCTTAAAACTCTTTCAGCTTCCTCCCATTACCCAATTCTAAAACTGCTTTCACATTTTAGGGATCCATTAGAGCAGCACACTACTCTTGCGGTACCAAATTCTGTCTTAGTTATCTAGTGCTGCTATAACAGAAATACCACAAGTAAACAGCTTTAACAAGCATAAATTTATTTTCTCACAGTTTAGAAGGCTAGAGTGCCAGCTCTAGGGAAAGGCTTTCTCTCTCTGTCGGCTCTAGAGGAAGGTCCTTGTCTCTTCGGCTTCTGCTTCCTGGTTCTTTGGAGATCTCCATGTCTCTTAGTATCTATCTTACCCCGTATCTCCCTTGCTTGCTTGTTTAATCTCTTTTATATCTCAAAAGAGACTGACTCAAGATACTCCCTACACTAATCTTGCCTCGTTCGCATAACACAGACAACCCATTCCCAAATGGCATTATAACCACAGGCATAGAGGTTAGGATTTACAACAAATATTTTTTGGGGACACAATTCAATCTATAAAAAAAACACAGACATCATATTATTTCATCCATACATCTTTCACTGTGTATCTCTAAAAGATAAAGACTTTTAAAAAATATATCCTCTGTTATTCAAAAAACACTATTAAGAAAATGATGAAGACAAGTTTTAATTTGTAAAATATATATTTGATGAAGAACTTGTATATATAAATTATTTATATATCAAAAAAAAAAACCCAAACAAGTTGCTGTTGAGTCAATTCCGACTCAGAGCGACCCAATAGGACAGAGTAGAACAGCCCCATAGAGTTTCCAAGGAGCACCTGGTGGATTTGAACCGCTGGCCTTTAGGTTAGCATCTATAGCACTTAACCACTACACCACCAGGGTGTCCATTTATATATAAAGTACTCTCAAAATTCAAGAATGCAAAAAAACAACCAACTGATCTTGTTTTATGGGCAAAAGATTGCACAGATATTTCATCAAAAAAGATACATGGATGCAAATTAGCATATGAAAACATGCTCAAAACCATTAGCCATTAGAGAAACTCAAAACAACAATGAGGTTTCATTATATACTTACTACAATGGCTAAAATCAAGAAAACTAACAATACCAACTGCTTACAAGGATGCAGAGCAACTGGAATTCTCATTCATTGCTGGTGAGAGTACAAAACGGTGCAGCCACTTTGCAAAACATTTTAGAAATTTCTTATAAAATTAAGAATACACTTAACTAAATGATCTAGCTATGGAGCTTCTAGTATTTGCCCAAGAAAAAATGAAAACTTTGTTCACAAGGAAAAAAAAATGTACATAAGTGTTTATAGCAGCTTTATTCATAGTCACCAAAACTTGGAAACAGTACAAATATCCTTCGACAGGTGAATGAATAAGCAAGCTGTCCTACATCCACACAATGGATCATTTTTCAGCAATAAAAAGGAACAAATTACTGAAACACACGATAACATAGATGAATTTCAAGTTCATTATGCTGAGTTTAAAAGAAGTGAGACTTGAAAGATTTTAATCTATGTTTGATTGACTTTTGTATAGTGTTAGGCAGAGGTCAAATTTCATTTTTTATATATAACTAAGCAATTGTCTATACAATTTATTGAAAACTCTATCAGTGCCATATGCATGTTAAATCAACTCTTCACATTACTTGAGTCTATTACAGGAACTCAATTATTATTTCTCCTGATGGGTTGTTTTTTCTTGAACCAACAGTGCACTATTTGCTACTGCTTTCTGTTTATACCTTTGTTAATATATTTAAATCAAGGTTCACACTTTTGCTCCATGAAGTTTTACATACCTTTTGTTAATTTTTTTTTATTAGGTACTTATATACTTGATGTATTATTAATAATTACCTTTTAAAATTGTATTTCTACATTGATTTTTGATCATGTATAGAAAATAATTCTTTTTCATATATCAATTTTGCATTCAGCAAATTTTGCTAAGCGGTTCATTAATTCTAACTATTTTATTTTTTTGGTTTTTGAGAAATAGACAATTTTATTACTTGAGATTAATGCAGTTTTTTTTTTTTTTTTTTTCAACCTTTTTTCAAACTCTGTCTGTGTCTTACTGGGATGTCCCATGAAACCATGACCCTCAACCTCCAATAAAGGAACCAAATTTTTGAGGTGTTTGTTTATATATAAGCAGCCTCAGCAGCTACTCTTTTTTTTTGGTCATTCTTGCCTAACTATTGAATTTTATCAAACATTTTTTTACCTGTTAAGTTGATTGTATACTTTTTTCTGTTTTATCTTATATCTTAATCTGTTATGTCAAGTTAAAACTTTAAAAAAACAGTTGTATAGTTTTCCCTCTTTTTTTACTCACTTTAATAGACTGTTTTAGAATTATATTTTCCTGGTAAAACCACCGTGGTCTGTATTTTCTTTGTGAGAAGATTTTTACAATCAACTGTATTTTTTTTAATGGTTATAACATTATTTAGGGTTTCTATTTTCCTGCAATCATCTCCATTTGGCAGATAGAGTGATCTTTTAAAAATACCTATCATTTAAGTCTTTTTCCTGCTTATACTTCTCAGTGGGTTCCCATTGCCCTCAGAATACAGACCGAGCTTCTTACAATGTCCTCCGAGGCTTTGCATGACCTGGCTCTGTCCACCTCTCCAATGGCATCTTCTGCCACTCACTCTCCCCTCCACCACTCTAACTCCTACCACAATTGCCTTCCGCCAATTATTGGGACGCTCCAAGCTCTTCCTTGCATCAGGAGCTGTGAACCTCCCAAAATGTCTTCTAGAATACCCTTCTCTTGGGTTTTCATGTGTCTGGATCTTTCTCAGTGTAAGTGCCAGCTCCTCAAAGAGACCATCCCAGATTGTTTATCTAAAATATATTTCCCAGGTTATTTTCTATCATGGCATCTAACTTTTATTTTCATGGCATTTATTACGGTCCCCAATTTTTTTTTTCCAAGTCCTCTACTTGACTGGAAGCTCATCAAGGGAAGAACCACATCAGTGTTATTCACCCCTATGTTACAGTGCCCAGCACATTACCTGACATTGCAAGGACTCAGTGAGTAGTGATACTATTTGAAATACTATATGCAAATGAATAAGGAAGATCGAAGAATTGACCCCTTTGAATTACGGTGTTGGCGAAGAACATTGACTATACCACGGACTGCCAGAAGAACAAACAAATCTGTCTTGGAAGAAGTACAGCCAGAATGCTCCTTAGAAGCAAGGATGGTGAGAC
>NW_004443998.1:8429360-8488699 GCF_000243295.1 Trichechus manatus latirostris
TACAGCCAGAATGCTCCTTAGAAGCAAGGATGGTGAGACTTTGTCTCACATACTTTGGACATGTTATCAGGAGGGATCACTCCCTAGAGAAGGACATCATGCTTGGTAAAGTAGAGGGTCAGCAAAAAATAGGAAGAGCCTCTATGAGATGGATTTACACAGTGGCTGCAACAATGGGCTTAAGCATAAGAAAATTGTGAGGATGGTGCAGGACGAGGCAGTGTTTAGTTCTGTTGTACATCGGGTCGCTATGAGTCAGAACCAACTAGATGGCACCTAACAACAACAACATACATAAAGAATATAAAATAGGAGAATGTTCACAATATATGGTTACGTAATAAAATCAGTAGACATGACAATATATAATATGATTCCACTTTTATAAAAATAGATAAACTGAAAAGGAGAAAGAAAAGTCACCAAATTATTAACCCTGTTTATGTCTTTGAGATTATGGGTGATTTTCATTTTCTTTTTATATATTTATATTTTTCAGCACTTCAACAATGACCAGGTATTAATTTTATAAACCAAAGTAGCAATAAATATATGCCTACCTACAGACATGGCCGTGTAGGTGTGCATTCTTGTATCACAAGTGGGATGAAGGTAATGATGGGTCATCTAGCTAGTTGCTTCATTAGATTATTAATTCCTCAAAGCAAAGACTGGGCCTCCTCATAATGTAACTCTTTCTGTAGAGTGCCTGGTATGGGAATAGGAATGTCACTGAGGCTGGTAATGATGGCATTGAAGAGGATACAAATTACACTGGATATTTACAGGTAAATGGGCCTATTTGTAGACCGTGAACCCACACCATAGGCGTGTTTTCCATATCCCCAGTGGTGTTAGGAAGTGACATATTTATGAGCTACATTTTTGGAGTTCTCAGATCCCAGTAAAAACTCTTGGTCTTAACAAGGAAAGCTCTGTTGTATGTTTCTACTACAGTCGACGACAGAACACCTTTCATGTTTAACCACTGTGCTGGTTGATGAACTGCTCTGTGTATGTGTCCATGAGATTGGTTGGTAACTTCTTGAACTATATTGTTATCTGTTAAGTAGAGAATTTAGTTTTAAATATTGAGCAGTCAGTTCTGATTTTGATTCAGATTTAACCTATAACAGAGTAGAAATAAACTTAATTAAAATACATTTTTAAAAAAACTTTCTGTTTCCACACTAACCGGAAAGAAAAACTGGTTTGAAATACGTGTCAGAGTCACTCAAAGTTTCCGACCATTTTTTTCATTAAGACTTGGGATAGATAAATCTTCCCAGCTGATGGACTACCAACACCTGGCTTTCCTTCTAGTACTGTATTTACTTCCTGTACAGGAAAGAATAGTGATCTTTGTGAACTCTCAGTTGAAGCAACTAGGAGTTCTTTAACCTGGACTATCTGATGTGGATAAGTCCAGCTGCTGTACATTGTCAGACACGACTTTCCTAACTTACATAAGGTATAGCCAAAAAATCAGGCGTATCAAACATTAAACAATATTTTCCTGAGAGTTTAGGTGTTAGGAGGTTTTAAGGGATTAAAATTCCTCTTCTTGAATATTTGATGAGTCTTACTCTTGAAACTTCAATTTATTTTAATACACTGTTGTTGTTAGGTGCCACAGATGTACTGAATCAGACTCTGTATTTTAACAAGATACCCATGTATAATAAATGTATAATAAATTTTGAGAACCACTGCTCCACTAGTGATTCTCAGAACTGGTCCCTAACCAGCATTAGCATCGCCTGGGTACTCATTAGAAATGCAAATTCTCAGCAGGTATCTGAACCGGTTCAAGACTCTATTTACAACTACATTCAGTGGCTTAATTTACCAATGAAGCATAAAAGGAAAACTTTCCATGAGTTATGATGCATATGAAAACAAATCCTAAAAATCCAAGACACCCCACCCTAAAGAAACTCCTTTACTTATTCTTTCTGGACTTAATTATGTAGCATACTGGAGAGTGTAGCTATATATACATATATGTTGCTGTCGTGAGGTGCAGTTGAGTCACTTATGATTCATAGCGACCCCACATGACAGAGTAGAATTGCCCCACAAGGTTTTCTTGGCTGTCATCTTTACAGAAGCAGATTGCTAGGTCTTTCTCCCATGGAGCCACTGGGTGAGTTCAAACAACCAGCCTTTCAGTTAGCAGTCGAGAGCTTAACTGATTGCGCCACCAGAGCTCCTTATATGTATATATGTATGTAGATAGATACTAATTCTGAATCCAGTTCAGAAGTATGCAAAGCTTTCATGAAATAATGGGGCATTATTACTTTCCCAACCATCAGAGAGACTGATGGAGAGAATCACTTTTGCCCATGAAGAATGGGCAAGCTTCTAATAAAATATAGGATTAAGCCAAAGACACAAACTGAGATAGAAAAGAGGAGTACAGGGGAAAGATAAGAAAGGAAACAGCACTGCTGTTAGCTTTAAAAATAAATTTTTAAGGCATCACCTGACAATGATATAATCTTCTAGACCTTATATGTCCAAAATTCCAACCACATGTGTCAAGACAACAAAAGTATGCTTCTCTAAAACTCAATACCCTAGAATGTATCAGCGGTGTGGAATGCTTCATGCTTGGCCCATAGCCTAGCCAGACACTGTGTATGTTCCATCCATAATTTTGGTTTTGGATTCCTTCGCTCTTCTTCCCAAGTGGCTGACCTCAGAAATCACATTGCGTTGTTTCTCCTCTGAAATCAACTTCGCAGGTGGATACTGAGGATGACTATAGTGCACTGGGACCCTCCCCATGTGCTTCCACCTCCAGCTTACACCCTGCTTGCTCTTAGAAAATGCTCATGAAGTTCCACCTACATTGTACCACCACCTCTTTGCACATAGGACATTTGCCTTTGGACATCCTCTGAGACTTTGTCTCAAAGAGACAGGAGGGATTCCTAGATGTCTTAGCTATATCTCCTACCCATGCTTGATAAATCTTGGTGAATTCTACAAATCTCTACCAATGATAACTTTTGATACAGGACCTGTAACAAAAGCAACATGTAGCATTTACAGTGACCATAGTGTTACTGTAAAGTCAGCAGGACCATCTTCCAGACATCTGTTTCTAAACTCTTGACAACTATGGCTACTTGGTCCTTATGGTGCTGCCTCCGCCTTTGTCTGTTCTCAGGTCTGCATCTACACGGGGCGCCGTCACTTACCCTACTGGGCTGTAACTTCTGAAAAGGACTGGCCACGTTTTTAGGTCTCTTTCACTGCTGATGGAGACACTAAATGGATGACTTGGCTGCTTAATCGATCAATTAATACGAAAATTGTAGGGCGGGGAGTTAGTACTGATTGTGCCTGATTTACAGATGTGTAGTGGTTTGGGTGTTTATCTGTTGACATGCACATAAGTGAGTTTTCAAATCCATCGGTTGCTGGGATTGTTAGGTGAAATATGATCTGTAAATGCTTGGGGTTGGTTTGTTGCTGTTAATGCTCTGATTTGGGAGTGGGATGTGTGGCATGACTGATGCGTTAGGGATGAGGAATAAGATGCAATGTAAATACCAGAAAGGGGGACAAGGAACAGCCACGGCATAGAGATAAGGGGAGATGTATTTCCCAGGGGTGATATAGAGGGTGAAGAAGATATATATTTACTGCCATGTTTACTAGAAAAAATATACCTAGCACATTATACCTGTGAATTTACCGATGTTATTGTTTAGGGAAAGACTTAGTAAAAGGGAGAGGCAGGTGGGGCTGGTGATTTAAAGAAAAATGAGGAGTCCCTGAGTGGCACAAAGCACGTGACTATTAACCAAAAGGCTGGCAACTGAACCCACCCAGAGGTGCCTTGGAAGAAAGACCTGATGGTCTGCTTCTAAAAGGTCACACCTTGAAAACTCTATGTAGCACATTTCTATTCTGACACGCGTAGGGTCTCCATGAGTCCGAATCAACTCAGTGGCAACTGGTTAAATTATAAACCCAAACCCGTTGCTGTCAAGTCGATTCCAACTAATAGCAACCCTATAGGCAGGGTAGAACTGCCCCCTAGGGTTTCCAATAAGCTGCTGGTAGTTTCCAACTGTCCACTGTTTGGTTAGCAGCTGTAGCTCACCGTAGCTCCAGTTAAACTGTAGTGAGAGGCTATTAAAATGTCCAACTATAGTGTAGATGGATAACCACAGTCAGGAAACTTGGATTTGAGATTTGGGTGACCCAGAGTCCCTATGCCCAGCCGTGAGACCTTGGCAGATCACACACTTAGCCTCAGCCTCTTTCACGATAATATCAAGTTATTATAGCCGAATTTCACATATTTTTTATAAACATTAGATGAAGACACACTCAGACATGAAAGTGATTTGTCAACCATAAGAACCTATAGGAACAAATTGAATTATTAAGTGTGGCTGAAAGGGAGAAAGGACGTGCCAGTAATCCTTGCTATGCTGATATGCTTACAAATTACGCAGTAGTGTTGCTGTAAGCAGAAGCAAGAGAGGAGCCGAAGAGCGTGGGCTTTACTGTTTTAAAATTAATTTAGTTTTGTATTCTGGCTCTGAGTCATTAAACACTCTCTATTCCTTAACTAAAAAAAGAGTATAAATTTTAGTACCTCTATCACAGAATATTCGTGAGACTTAGCAACGCAGGCAGTCCCCGAGTTACAAATGAGATCCGTTCCTAACTGTGTCTTTCAGTTGTTAAGTTGAATTTGTAGGTAAGTCAAAACAGGTGCATATGGTTCTCATTTAGCCTGACTTTAGTGCAAAAAAAGGCTCGAAAGCCTTTTCAGTGATTTAAAAGCTGCATGTGCAGCAAGTAAAGGTGATTGTGATGAAGAATTTGTTGTGAGTAGGGGTTGGTTTAATCATTTCAAAGTGAAGGCAAATTTACACAACATTAAAGGGCAAGTATGAGGTGTTCGGAAACCCTGGTGGCCTAATGGTTAAGTGCTACAGCTGCCTAAGCATAAAGGTCGGCAGTTCGAATCCACCAGCTGCTCCTTGGAAACCCTGTGGAGCAATTCTACCCTGTCGTATAGGGTTGTTACGAGTTGGAATTGACTTGATGGCTACGGGTTTGGTTTTGGTTTTTTGAGGTGTTTGTAACTCGGACATTTGCAATCCGAGGACTGCCTGTATATATAAAGCCTTTAACACACACAAGGAGCCCTGGTAGCTCAGTGGTTATGCACTTGGCTGCTAACCAAAAGGTTGGAGGCTCAAACCCACTGGCCGCTCTACGGCAGAAAGATGTGGCAGTCAGCTTCTGTAAAGATTTACAGCCTTGGAAAGCCTACGGGGCAGTTCTACTCTGTCTTATAGGGTCGCTATGAGTTAGAATCAACTTGACGGCAATGGGGTTTTTGGGTTGTTTTTGACACACACATGCTCTAAACATAAAAGCAATTATTGACATGATTGTTATATAGGCAAAGCTGAATTAGAAGTAGTCCCAACATGCCTTTCAAATTTCTAATCTGGCAGATTAAGTAAAAAGTAGGAAATAGGTGGAGAACTCTAAGACACAGCAGTTGTAGAAATTCCTCTCATAAGAAGTCTTAAAATAAGCAAAAAATGCCTACACGAGTTCTCTTTGAAATTGGTAGCAAGAAAACGACCCTGGGCAACCATCTTGGGAACAGAGAGTATAACATGGCAACAGAATCAATTCTCTGGTTCATCCTCGCTGAGGGTTTGAACGTCCAGACCTTGGTTGGAAACTGACTAAAGAAGACAAAACCATGAGTTTGACACCAGGGAGCTTGGGAGCAAGACAAACTGTGGATGCCAAAACCCCACAAATAGGCTATCTTTCCAAACCAAGCGTCCAAGTTTGGACATCAAGTACGAAACTTTACCTTCAAGAACCATGTCAGCTCCACAGGGATAAAGACCGTGTTCATATCACACATGACTCTAAAGTTACTTCTAACTCCGAGTCCCTGATTACCTTGGTAACTCACTTACTTGTTACTAACTATAAATCACTGGAATGCTTAGCCACTGGTTATGGGACCTTCCCAATGTTGGGCTGCGTGGGGCAGCCACAGCTCTGTGGTTAAACGTCCCAGCTGTAGAGCCAGACAGCCTGGGTTTGAATTAATTTGGCTTCTCTACTTACTTAGCTACATGACCTGAGGCGAGTGCAACAAGTCATTTTTGCTGCATTAATTCAGTGTTAATGAGTCAAAATATTGGGCGCCCTGCCTAAAATTGCGGTAACCATGAAATATCGTCCGAGTGGCTAGAGGTGCTTCGCGAACAGCTCTGCCTCTGGACCGTGAGGGTAGACATGAGGGAGGGGAACGCAATCTAAGCAGAAATACTGGTATTTAAACCTGGAGGGGTTTCTCTAATTGCGCCAAAGAGAACCTTCAAACTGCAGGTATCGTAACTCATCATCGGTAACAGTCCTAACGCTGAACTTTGGGGAGCCATAGCATCGAAGGTACCTCGTGGTGCTTATGAAGGTTCCAAAACAAACCCTTAAACCGAAAGCCCACCTGTCGCCAGGTAGAGGAGGCCAACAAGGAAATGAACCTGCCGCCACCGAAACTGCTTTGCCCACCTAGTCCAGGCGTCCCTGCGGAGACCCCTGGGAATTAGGAAACGAGGCTGAAGAATAGGCGCCCGCGCGTGCCCACGCTAAAATAAAAGGGCGCTCAGTGGTCGTTTATTATCCGTGTACAGTGGGCCGAGTCCCCCAGACACAGAAGTCAACGTCACCCGGCCACCGCCCCGCCTTCCATGCCTGGGCTCTGCCGCGGTGCTGCCCGGCCACCCAGCCTGGAGGGCGCTGGGACGCGGCGGGCGGCACGAGCCCATTGGTCAGCAGGGCGCAGAGGTGAGCGGCTCGGCCAATCCTGTCCTGGGAAGAGGACGGGCCGGGAGGCCGGGCGGCTCGGGCGGCGTGGGAATGAAGCGAGTCCCGCTGCAGAGCCCGTCCCGGCGAGCAGGGTGCGAGGGCTGAGCGCTCGTGCAGGCGGAGAGGCGCGCGGGAGAGGAGAGTGCGGGCCGCACCAAAGCAAATACGGTAGTCCCTCCTTCGGTGACTCGTGCCAGGCAAAAGACACAGTAAGCCGACAGGAACTCAGTAAGCGGAGACCCTTATTGTGGACACCCTACTGCAGAGACTTGTCCCAAAAAAGACAATTTAAGGAGAAACTTTTTGGATGGGGGACAAAATAGAGTGATAGTTATATTTAAGCGACAACCTTAAGGACAGCTAAAGCACACTGTTGAGGGAGAACAGAAATTAGAAAGCCTCCACGTTGTCTTTCGTTTCTTTAACGACAACGTCAGTAATAAAGAACACTTCTTGATTACTTGGGCACGGGTTGGTCCTCTGAAGTTTTACAGGAGCCTCGACGTCTCTTTGAAGATTATTCCTCCTGAGCTTCAAGCCGAAAAGACTCAGCCACTTGCTCACTTGCGGAGCAGAGGACTTCTCCTCACTTAGGTTTGGCTACAATTTTCCATTTTCTGGGAAGATTTTCTGCCTCTGCTTACTTCAGAAGAGGATTCAGGAGCAGGAGGGAAGAGCTCAGGTATTGTCAATTCCTGTCTATTTTACAATATGCATTTTCCAGGTTTAAGGATTGTGTGACTCCACTATTGAAATGTTCTTTTATCCTTTTGATGCTCTTTAAATAACTCTCATGTGGGCTCACCCAGGACGTCTATTTTCTAGCTGAACAAAAATATTACTTTCATCCTGCTATTCCCTTCTGTGCTTATCTAGTAAGTGGAAATGCTGTTTCCAATTACAGAAAGCTTACTTAAAATTTCATTGTAGCCAAGTGGTTACAATGACATAGTGGCTGAGTGACTAATCCTGTGTTGAAATTTTAATTTGGGCTAAGTTTTCTAAGTAATAATTCTATTAGCTTTATATGAAGATGTGTGCAGCGTGGTATCTGTGTTATTTCTAGGGTAGCTTATAGCTAAACGGTGATCGCTGGTAGAATCCAAAAGAAATAATTCTATTCCAGGGGGCGTTGAGGTGGATAAATTACGGTCATTTTTTTCTGAAAAAAGTATCATAAAATTTTATTGCAACTGCGTGTTCTGAATTTCAGGAAAGGATTTTGTTTGGATCCCTGGGCTGCTCCCACATGTGGATAATAGATAGCATTTTTCTGACTAGCTGAGCGTGTTTCTTCCGTGGTCCTGCTTCCCTGTCCTGGGCGGAAGCTTGAGGAGAAAGAGACGGAGCAAAAGCAGACACATCATGCTTGCAAGGAGCAGTGTGGCCTCTTCGGGCAGGTCCAAGGCTCAAGCCCTCTCAGCCAGTCCGTTATTGCTGCTTGTGGTCATGATTTGGCAGTGAAGTGTCCAATGTGTCTTTTTTGGCAAAGATTCAAGGACACATTAGAAATAGATTTATTCACCCTTATATCAAATGTTTTTTAAGAATGCTTAATAAAATGGAAAACATATTACATGTTAAATGATAAAAAGGTGTTTCAGAATTATTATCATATATACATCATATAAACACAAAAAAAAAGGCTGGAAGGAATACAGCAAAATGTCAATGGTTATATCTGAGTGGTGGGATCATGAATAATTTTTATTTTCTTTTTTTCTACTTATTTGCAGTTTCCGGATTTTCTACAGTGCGCATGTATTGCTTTTATAATCAGTTTTTTAAAAGTTGGTCTGAAAGAACTAATGTAAGAACAAGAAACTAACCCTTATGTGTTTCAGTTGTCACAGTATCTTCATTACGGTCTCCAGCCTCCCTTTCTAATGAATCCCTAAGTAATAGGGATTGCTGCTTTTCATTAGGAGGTGAGAAGCTGCGAAGACATCTTCACAACAGTAAATATTCCACTGATCGCCAAACTCAGTGTGAGGCTAGCACACACTACGGTGGTGTTAAGAGTAAGCTTTACCACAGAAGTTGTGAATGAAACTGGTCACTTATAATCCATAAGTTCAGTTTCCCAGATTCCCAGGGGGCTGTGTGTGATGGTGCTGGGACCTATGTTCGATCAATGTTTGTAACTTCAAGATGTGATGCTGTTTCAGGATGAAGCTGAAAGGAAGAAGAATCACCTGCTGGCTGGTCTCCTTCACTGCCATCTGCCTGGTGGCCGCCCCTGGTGGCAGAGCCTGTCCTCGCCGCTGTGCCTGCTACTTTCCTACAGAGGTGCACTGCACGTTTCGGTACCTGACCTCCATCCCAGACGGCATCCCGCCCCATGTGGAACGCATCAATTTAGGGTGCGTGGGGCCATGTCTTTTCTTTTCTCAAAGAGAGACTGATCACACTGGTGACTTGTCCCCAAAACACTTGTAGCTCTGGGCGATTAACCACCGTTGTTTTAACAGTATTTCTCTTCTGAAATGAGAATCTTAAGTGTGTAGGAGCGGTCAGAACATCTTTTCCTGGTAAATTTTTAGCAGGAGGAAGTTCTTCTAGAACCTGAAGGCACTCTTAGTAAATTGGTATGCCCACGACTGTAGAAAGACTTCATTCTGGTTACATTTTTGCAGGAAAATAATACAGCCCCTGTTAACAACCAGAGTTAAGATAGATCCGTGAGAGATGACAGGGCAACTGGAAGTGTCCTCTGGTGTATAAAAGGCACACGTGAAGCGTCTGCTCACTCCTTTCTAAAGGCCCTTCGGCTTCTTTCAGTACAAACTTATTTAAAATGCTTTTTAAAATGCATCCCTAATTTAGACATTAATCTCTTGTCCTCTAAATTATCTGTCAAAAGGTGGCTATGTTTTAAAGGCTCATAAAAAATATGTATGTGTGTGAACACATGTAGTCAGACTTGACATCATTTATTTGACAATTATTGAGCACCTACTATTGCTAAGCCTCATGGCTGGTGCTGAAGATACAACCAAACAAGAAACATTCTTCACTTCTCAAAGCTGTAGTTGAAGGGAAGACAAAAATATACAATCAATGCAATTTAATAAAAACTGTAATAGAGCACACAAAGTGCCTTGGGAACAATCACTAATAATAATATCAAAAACCCAAACCAAACCCTTTGCCATCGAGGGGATTCAGACTCATAGCAACCCTGTAGGACAGAGTAGAACTGCCCCATTGAGTTTCCAAGGAGTGGCTGGTAGATCTGAACTGCCAACCTTTTGGTTAGCAGCCGAGCTCTTAACCACTGCACCACCAACATTGGCATTGGGCTAAGCACTGTACATGTCTTCATTCATTTCGTCCTCCTGACCCCTTTGGAGCAGGTTCTATTATTATCTGCATTTCATACATCAGGAAACTGGGCACAGAAGGTTACTGATCTTACCAAGGGCTGCACAATTACTAAGTGGCTGAGCGTGTAATCCTATCCAAGCTACTTGGCTTCAGAGTCTAAGTTTCTTAACCAGTGCTTTATAATGATGAATTCCACCTCGGAGAAGGAGGGGGAAGAAAACACAAAAGGATGCGCTTGGTCTTAATAGTGTTCACAAAGAGAGAGAGATGAGGTCATAGGCATTCCAACCTGAAGAAACAATATACACATAAAATGAAGGGAAGAAAAAAATATGAAATGAAAATGAGAAGGAATGTGGCATGCTCCAGGAATGTGAATGGGGTGATTGTAGCTGAGGCCGCAAGGACTGGGTAGTAGGTCGACCTTCTGTGGCATCTGATGAATTTCAATCGTATTTCACGCATAGAGAGATGGATTATCTCCTTAGAGCACAGGTAAAACGAGACGTGGTTGTGTGTGTGTGTGTGTCTGTGTGCTTGGACATTTGAACTTTAGTTGACAGGCTAACCTTATGCCTAGAATGACATTTTTATTTCAGGTACAACAGCTTGGGCAGATTGACAGAAACAGATTTTTCTGGCCTGAACAAGTTGGAGTTACTAATGCTGCATAGCAATGGCATTCACACAATTCCTGATAAGACCTTCTCGGATCTGCAGGCCTTGCAGGTGAGACCTGGGTGGCGGCAGGGTTTAAAGAGGTGAGGTGGGACCTATAGGATGTACCTCCAAAAGCTGCCCATTCCCATGGAATCTAAAGGTAAACTACCAGAAAATTAGAGGTAGACATTAAGGGAAGACTTCAAAGAACTGATTTTTTTTTTTTAATGCAATAGTATGTGGAAATTAGAATAATAGGAAAATCCTGAGGGACATGTTTTTCATAGCTATTGCTAATAGAAAAAAATTCAATTCCCAGCGATTACTAAACCTCTAAAATGTAATATTTGAAAGCAACTAATAGTCATATTCACCTGGGAATCAATGGTGGTTTCTAAAATAAATTAATTTCTTAGACCAAAGTTAGCTTTCAATAAATCAATATGCTTTACACTTGAAAAAAATTTTCCATTTATTTACTTATCTGTTTCCTGTCTTGTTCAAAATTAATAATAAAAAAGGTTACAGAGACTTACTAGAATGCATCAAATTTTGCAAGAATTCTCACACAAGTAGGAGAGAAAGTAAAAGGTAAAAGAAGTGTAGCAATAGGAATAAAAGAAATACAAAAATATATACATTGAGACCTTTATGTCTCCTATGGGTAGGACTTGAAGCTTCCTAAACACTAACTCTAAGGGGGAAATAGGGCCAGTTACACAATTCATCCACCACTTGTCTCTCAGTTTGTTGTACTGTGTGATGCTGGAAGCTATGCCACTAGTATTCCAAATACCAGTAGGGTCACCCATGGTCACTGTCATCACTGGGAGGGTGTGGGGGTATGGACCACACCCCCGACACTGTCAGAGTGGGTGACACCAAAATGACCTCAGGGTCCACGGCAGCAGCGGCAGGCCAGTGCCACAGGGGGAGGGGCCGCCAGTCACCCCCCCCCCGCCCCCAGTCACCCACCACTGGGCGGAGAGGAGGGTCTCCACTTTGGCTAATGGGAGAGGGGAGGAGTTGTGAGGAGTCATGGGGGGAATGGGGTTGGGAGGGGCAGGGCCATGTGGCACAGTGCTCAGCCCTGCATGGAGGCAGGCAGGGCCGGGCTGCTCCACTTATGGGGGGGAGATTCATCAGCTGGCCCCCCACCCCGGGCCAGTGGAGGGAGTGACACCATGAGTTACCACACTGGGTGACACCAACCCTAGAGTTGCCACTGCCCATGGTAGATAGGTTTCAGTGGAACTTCCAGACTAAGACAGACTAGGAAGAGGACCTGGTGATCTACTTCTGAAAAAACTGGCCAGTGAAAACCTTATGAATAGCAGTGGAACATTGTGTGATATAGTGCCAAACGATTGGAAAGCACTCCAAATATGACTGGGGAAGTGCTACCACCTCAAAGTAAACTCGACCTTAATGATGTGGATGGAGTAAAGCTTTCAAGACCTTCATTTGCTTATGTAGCACAACTCAAAATGACAAGAAACAGCTGCAAACATCCATTAGTAATCAGAATGTGGAATGTATAAAGTATGAATCAAGAAAAATCAAGAAAAATGAAATGGAACAGTTGAAGTGCTACATCCTAGGCATTCGTGGGCTGAAATGGATTGATATTGGCCATTTTGAATCAGCAGTCACATGGTTTACTATGCCAGGAATGACAAATTGAAGAGGAATGGCGTCACATTCATCATCAAAAAGAACACTTCAAGATTTACCCTAAAGTACAACGCTATCAGTGATAGGATAATATCCATACACCTAAAAGGAAGATCAGTTAATACGACTATTATTCAAATTTATGCACCACCCACTAATGCCAAAGATGAAGACATTGAAGTTTTTACCAGCGTCTGTAGTCTGAAATTGACGAAACATGCATTCAGGATACATTGATAATTACTGGTGATTGGGATGCAAAAACTGGAAACAAAGTAGAGGATTGGTAGTTGGAAAATATGGTGTTGGTGATAGAAACAACGCTGGAGATCACGTTAAAATTTTTCAAGACCAACAACATATTCATTGGAAATACCTTTTTTCAACAACATAAACGAAGGCTATACATGTGGACCTTTCCAGATGGAATACACAGGAAACAAATCAACTACATCCGTAGAAAGAGATGATGGAGAAGCTCACTATTATCAGTCAGAACAAGGCCAGGGGCTGGCTGAAGAACAGAGCATCAATTGCTCATATGCAAGTTCAAGTTGAAGCTGAAGAAAATTAAAAACAAGTCCATGAGAGCCAAATTACAACCTTGAATATTTCCCACCTGAATTTAGAGACCAGTTCAAGAATAGATCTGACACACTGAGCACAGGATGACCGAAGACCAGATGAATTGTGAGATGACATCAAGGACATCAATATGAAGAAAGCAGAAGGTAATTAAAAAGACAGGAAAGAGAGATCTGCCTAAGGTGGCAACTTAGTCATACCCACTATAGTGTTCCCCTACAACAAAGACTCCAGAAACCAAGTGAAATAGATATAGATGACAACCTTGGAACTCTGAACATCAAACAAAAGGATGAAGAAGTAGACCAAACATCAAGTGGAAGGAGAGACTGAATGAAAACAGCAGATAAGGATGTTTATGAATCATAGGCACCCTGCCAGCAACCCAGCACAGTGTGGCCATCTTGAGACAAAGCCAAGCAGTGTTCCAAGGTGAGGAGCATAGGAAGGCAACTTCACGGAATTCCCAATAGGAGACAGAGATACTGTGTAGACAAACCCGGAGTGAAGCAAGGTGAGCAGGACATGACATGATGTAAGGAGGGAAACTGCAAGAAGGCAGGTGAGAGCTCCAGGGATCCTGGTGACCACAGAGCAGAGAGGGAGCCAGGAACTAGGGACAGGACTAATAACCAGCGGGCGTGCCTGACCATTTGGAGAGGAAATGCCCACAGAATAGTGGAACCACATAGTAATATCTGGAAGTCCTCCACCCAGCCAGACTCCAGGTAGCCACCCTCCTCAGATTTAATTAGGCCAAGCCTGGGTCACCACCTACAGCCTATAGGGAGTGACCCAGCACTCACACCCAATGACTGGAGAAGTGCACTCCCCTTCCCCTCATGTGCCCGGTGACCAGCTCCCACGCTGCACGATCGCATTGTGCACTCCTGTGCCCCGCTCGCCTGGCGACCAGCACTATGCACTCCATGCCACGCGACTGGCAGCGTAAGATCCTGAGCCACCCTACCCTGCCTGCCCTACGACCGGTGGCATGTGCTCCCCCACCCCACCTGCCTGGTGACTGGCAGCACATGCTCCAATGCCACCTGCCTGGCAACTGGTGGTGCATTCTCTCCCACCCCACCTGCCCAGTGACTGCCGGCGAGCACTCACCATGCCCACAACCTGGCGACTGGCAGGAGTGCTCCCCATGCCCCCGCCCGTAATGTGACAGGCAGGCACATCACCTTACCAGCAACTGCCTGGAACATCCTGACAAACAGGAGACTCTAGTGTCCTCATCCAATGACTGCCTGGCTGCAACATCACATACCACACCCAAACATGCTCTGAGACCCTTTGATCCCCCACCACCTACTGAGATGCCAATTCGTGCATGCACAGAGATCCTATCCCAACCATTTGGGTAGTACTACTTCCCAGTGGCTATGGAGACATCCTGCCCAGCTTTCCAGAGGATGCACTGTTAGCACCAACCTGGAAGGACCACATGGTCCCATGAGTGTTGTGGAAGAACCTTGACCACCCAACACTTACCATCCCACATCAGGGAAAGGACTTGCTCTCACACCTCCACTCAATCCTTTAAGGGAAGACATACAAACCTAATGACAGAGGATTCACACATGGGGATGATCCACCATACTCACTATTGAGAGGAAATCACACCCAGCTAACTAACACCACCAAAGTCATACATGGACAGTACCACAAAAGCAACAACAAATAAAATAATACAAAGGAAGGAAGACATTCTAAAGAGAAAGAGAAGAAACAAAGCTCCTGATATATCAAAACAAAATTAGGACAAAAGCAAACATACAGTAATGAAAAAAAATACATAAATAAAATAACACCTTAATGCCTCAGAGATAGCAGACAATAACAAATCATATGACGAAAAGGATAAGAGGAAGAACTGATAATAGAACTACCTGATAAGGAATTCAAAAGACTTATCTTTAGGCTCCTCAAAGAGATCAAGGAAAACACAGAAAAAAACCTAGAAGAATTCTGGAAAACAATACGAGAAACTGAGTAGACAAGGAGAAACGATACAAAAACAGCTAGAAATTCAGAAGTGTAACAATAAAATATCAGACATAGATAACTCAATGGAAGGACACGGAAGTAGAACTGAATCAATGGAAGAAAGAATTAACAAAATCGAGGACAAAACCCTTGATACTAATTTGCTTGAGGAACCATCAGAAAAAAGACCGAAGAAAATGAATAAAGCCTAAGAGTTATGTGGGACACCATCAAGAGGAACAATTTATGCATAATAGGAATTCCAGAAGAGGAGGAAGAAAAAGTACAGAGAGAATTTTTGAAGATATATTGGCAGAAAACTTACCAACTATCATGAAAAATGAGAAGGTTTCCATCCAAAAGGCTCAACAAACTCCATATAGAATAGACCCCAAAAGAAATTTACCAAGAGATATCATAATCAAACTTTCGAAAACTAAAGACAAAGAATTTTGAGACAAGCTTGTGAAAAGTGAAATATCACTTACAAAGAGGCATCAATAAGTCTGAATACCAATTTCTTGTCAGAAACCATGCAGGCAAGGAGGCAACAGGATGACATCTACACAATCCTGAAAGAAAAGAATTGCCAACCAAGAATCATATATCCAGCAAAATTGTCTTTCAAAAGTGAGGGAGAAACTGGGACACTCCCAGATAAGCAGAAATTAAAGGAATCCTTAATTAAATTTAGGGAATCCTTTGGACAGAGAACCAGTGACATCAGAAAGCAACCTCAGATAAAGACACATGACAGCATCACCCAGACACCAACCCAGATAAAGACTTCATGAAAGTAAAATAAAGCTGCAAAACTGATTACAGGGAATCAGAGGTGTTAAGCTGTAAATGATGACAACTTCAAAGTAAAAGGGGGAAGAAATGGTGTAGTTACAGAACTTCCATATGGAGAGGAAGTAAAGGTGATTTCAAGATATAACAAACTGTTTTAAACATAGAAGGATAAAGGTAAACTTCAGGGTAACCACAAGAAAATTAAGAAATCTACTTACGAAAATAAAGAAAGAAAAATCTAAAAGACCCAGTATACACAAAAACAACAACAACAAATGATAGGAAAATAAAATCCATATACAAAAAGAACTCAGCGCACAAAATTAAGAGGAACAAAGAAACCGTTTACATCACAAAAAAGTATAACAAAATGGTAGCAGTGACTTCATACCTATCGATAATCGCGCTGAATGTAAATGGATTAAATCCACCAGTCAAGAGGTAGAGAGTTGCAGAATGGATAAAAAAAAAACATGTATATGTTGCCTACAAGAGACACACCTTAGACACAAAGACATAATAGGTTAATAACAAAGGATGGAAAAAATATATCAAGCAAACAGTAACCAAAAGAGAGAATGAGTGGCAATAATCATTTCTGATAAATAGACTTTAAGTCAAAATCCATTATAAGAGACAAAGAAGGGCATTATATAATGACTAAAGGGTCAATTCACCAAGAAGACATAATAATAGTAAATATTTATGCACCCAATGGCAGAGCTCCAAAATACATAAAACAAACTAACAGAATTGAAAAGAGAACTACACAGTTCTACATTAATAGTAGGAGACTTTAATACACCACTTTTGATGATGGACAGAACAACTAGAAAGAAAATCAACAAAAATACAAATGATCTAAATAATACAATCAACCAACTCGATCTCATAGACAGGTACGGAACACATCACCCAAGAGCAGCAAAATACACATTGTTCTCCAGTGCACATGAAGTATTTTCCAGAATAGACCATATTTTAGGCTACAAAACAAGCCTAAATGAATTTAAAAACACTGAAATAATACAAAGCATCTTCTCTGATCATAACGTTATAAAACTAGAAATCAGCAACAAGGAACAAGGAAAAGAAATAAAATACATGGAAACTAAATACTGCCTAACTTAAAAACTA
The DNA here is from genome assembly GCF_000243295.1 of Trichechus manatus latirostris. NCBI lineage: Eukaryota > Metazoa > Chordata > Mammalia > Sirenia > Trichechidae > Trichechus > Trichechus manatus. Next base: position 8,446,410 of record NW_004443998.1, read on the forward strand.
TTGGGTCATACAATAAATCAAATGTGAAATTAAAAAATACTTAGAATCAAATGAGAATGAAAACAAAACATACCAAAACCTTTGGGACACAGCAAAAGCAGTTCTCAGAGGTAAATTTAGCAATAAATGTATACATCCAAAAAGAAGAAAGGTCCAAAAGCAATAACCTGACAACTTGAACAAACAGAAAAGGAAGAGCAAAAAAGGTCCATAGTTACCAGAAGAAAGGACATGACAAAGATCGGAGCAGAAATAAATAAAATAGAAAACAGACAAACAATAGAAAGAATCAAAAAGACTAGAAGTTGGTTCTTTGAGAGGATCAATAAAACTGACAAACCACTGACCAAAGTGACAAAGGAAAAAAATTAGAACATGCAAATAACCAAAATAAGAAATGAAATGGGTGAAAGGGTGACATTACAATAGAACCAACTGACATAAAGAAGATCATAAAAGACTATTATGAAAAATTGTATTCCAGCAAATGTGAAAACCTAGACGAAATGGACAAATTTCTAGAAACACATTGCCTACCTAGACTGATAGAAATAGAGGTAGAAAATCTGAACAGACCCATAACAAAAGAAGTTGAAGATGACATTAAAAACAAAAACAAAACCTCTCAACAAAATAGAAAGTCGTGGCCAAGACTGTTCTGACTAGGGACACAATAGAAGGTCCCAGATAGAATGGGTGGAAAATGTAGAACAAATACAAATTCCTAAAAGAGGCCAGACTTATTGACTGATAGAGATTAGAAGAACCCCTGAGACTGTTGCCCTAAGCTACCCTTTGAACTTGGAACTGAAGCTACTCCTGGAGGTCACCTTTCAGCCAAATAATAAATTGGCTTATAAAACAAACAATATTAACTGTGAGTAATGTGCTCCCTTAAACAATCAACTATCAGAGATCAAATGGTCAACATTTACCCAAAAGCAAAGATGAAAAGACAAAGAGAGGAAGGGAAGCTAAATTAATGAAAACAGAGCAAACAGAATGGAAATAATGAGAATGTTGACACATTGTGAAAATTGTAACCAATGTCATGAAACAATTTGTATTAAAATTGTTAAATGGGAACCTAATTTTCTGTGTAAACTGTCACCTAAAACACAATAAAATATTTTTTTAAAAATAAATAAATAAAGACAGGAAAGAAAGAAAAGACCATAATGGATGTCAGAAGAAACTCTGAAACTTGCTCCTGAACATAGAGTAGCTAAAGTGAACAGAAAAAACATGAAGTAAAAGAGCTGAACAGAAGATTTCAAAGGGAGCTTGAGAAGACAAAGTAAAATATTATAATAAAATGTGCAAAGACCTGGAGTTAGAAAACCAAAAGGGAAGAACACGCTCAGCATTTCTCAAGCTGAAAGAACTGAAGAAAAAAATTCAAGCTTCTAGTTGCAATATTGAATGATTCTTTGGGCAAAAGCATCAAAAGAAGATGGAAGGAATACACAGTCACTGCACCAAAAAGAATTCGGCAACATTCAGCTATTTCAGGAGGAAGCACATGCTCAAGAACTGATGATACTGAAGGAAAAAGTCCAAGCTGCACTGAAGGCACTGTTGGAAAACAAGGCTCCAGGAATTGATGGAATACCAACTGAGATGTTTCAACGAAGGAGGCAACACTGGAAGTGCTCACTCGTCCATGCCAAGTAATTTGGAAGACAGCTACCTGGCCAACCAACTGGAGGAGATCCATATTTCTGCCCATTCCAAAGAAAGATGATCCAACAGAATGTGGAAATTATCAAGCAATATCATTAATATCACAAGCAAGTAAAATTTTATTGAAGATAATTCAGAAACAGCTGCAGTAGTATATCAGAAATTCAAGCTGAATTCAGAAGAGGACATGGAACGAGGGATATCACTGCTGATATCAGATGGATCCTGGCTGAAAACAGAGAATACAAGAAAGATGTTTATCTGTGTTTTATTGACTACGAAAAGGCATTCGATTTTGGGGATCAGAACAAATTATGGATAACATTGCGAAGAATGGGAATTCCAGAGCACTAAATTGTGCTCATGAGGAACCTGTACATAGATCAAGAGGCAGTCATTTGAACAGAACAAGGGGATACTGCGTGGTTCAAAATCGGAAAGGTGTGTATCATGCTTGTATCCTTTCACCATACTTATTCAATCTGAATGCTGAGCAAATCCAAGAAGCTGGACTATGTGAGGAAGAATACAGCATAAGGATTGGAGGAAGACTAATTAACAACCTGCATTATACATATGACACAACTTTGCTTGCCGACAGTGAAGAGGACTTGAAGCACTTACTGATGAAGATCAAAGACCACAGCCTTCAGTATGGAATACATCTCATCATAAAGAAAACAAAAATCCTCACAACTGGACCAATAAGCAATATCATGGTAAATGGAGAAAATATTGAAGTTGTCAAGGATTTCGTTTTACTTGCATCCACAGTCAACACCTATGGAAGCAGCAGTCAAAAAAATCAAATGACCCATTGCCCTGGGCAAATCTGCTGCAAAAAAAAACCTCTTTCAAGTACTAAAAAGCAAAGATGTCACTTTGAGGACTAAGGTGCACTTGACCTAAATCATGGTATTTTCAGTCACCTTATATGTATGCAAAACCTGGACAATGAATAAGGAAGACCAAAGAAGAATTAATGCATTTGAATTATGGTGTTGGCAAAGAATTTTGAATATACCGTGGACTGCCAGAAAAATGAACAAATCTGTCTGGGAAGAAGTACAGCCAGAATGCTCCTTAGAAGTGAGGATGCCAAGACTTTGTCTTATGTATTTTGGCCATGTTATCAGGAGGGACCAGTCCCTGGAGAAGGACATCATACGTGGTAAAATAGAGGGTCAGTGAAAAAGAGGAAGATACTCAACAGGATGGATGAACACAGTGGCTGCAACAATGTGCTCAAACATAGCAACGATTGTGAGGATGGCACAGTGTTTTGTTCTGTTGTACATAGATAGGGTTGCTATGAGTCGGAACCTACTCGATGGCATCTAACAACAGCAGAACTCATGACATATGTTAAATATAAAAGGTCTCTGAGTGGTGCAAATGGTATGCCCTTGACTACTAACCTAAACATTGGTAGTTCAAATTCACCTCGAGGCATGGCAGAAGAAAGGCCTGGTGTTCTGCTTCCATAAAGACCATAGCCAAGAAAATTCTACGGAGCAGCTCTACTCTATTATAATACATGGGGTCACCGTGAGTAATCAACTCAATTGGCAATGGGTTTGTGTTTTTTTGGTATTAAAAAAAATTTTTTTTACAGCACAATCATGTCTAATTTTAAATCAGAAATGAATGTCTCCCAAAGCTCCTCATAAAAAGATACAGCATAATAAAAAAAACTAAGTCAATAATATCCTTATAAAAGATGCATTGCCAGTGTTGAATCAGCTTTGTAAAGGAGGTTTTACCTGGGGCAGGAAGCAATAGAATTCACTCTAGGTATCTGATTCTGTTGATTCCACTTAATGAGGCTCTATTTGGAATAAATGGATCACATATCATTTATGGAATTTTCCACACTTGTTTAGTCTCCTGATTAGATTTTCAACAGATATTGAAAAACACTGGGTTTGAAACTAAACTCCCAGGTATCATTTGAGGCAAACTTCTTCCATGTTGCCCATTTAACTCTTCTGTACTTATTAGGGAACTTGGCACTCCACAAAAGCGTTCTCAACATCGACGGCAGCTTAGCTCTAATCAGAACAATATGATGAGAAATCACTGTTTTAACTAGCTTTGCTTTTTTGGAGAAAGGATGTATGTTGGGTCAGTAACTGGGGAGGGACTGGAGAATACACAAGCATTATTTAAATACTTAGAAGTTATTATTTTAATCTCGATTCACAATCAATCAAAATCACATTACTTATAACAGCCGAAAAGTAGAAACAGTTCAAATGTAGGTCACTGATGAATGGATGAACAAAATGTGTTCTATCTACATAATGGAATATTATTTGGCAATAAAAAGGAAAGACATACAGATACCTGTTGCAACAGAAATAGATCTTGAAAATATTATGTTGAGTGAAATAATCCAGGTACAAAAGGCCACATATTGTATAATACCATTTACATGAAATATCTAGAATAGGCAGAATAGGTAGATGAGTGGCTGCCGAGGGCTAGCAGGGCAGGAGATGACTGTTAATTGGTATGGGCTTTTATTTTGGAATGATGACAGTTCTCTAAAGTACTTAGTAGTGATAGTTGCACTACAAAGTGCATATAATAAAAACCACTGAATTGTATACTTTAAAGGGCAAGTTTTATGGCATGTGAATGATATCTCAATAAAGCTTTTATAAATGCGAAACAATAAAATCAATATGCATTCTTTTTTATGAACAGACTTGAGAAGTCTTAAATGTACTTGAAAAATTAGATACTTAAAAATATTTTTATTATGGAAATTTTCAACCACCTACAAAAGTAGAGAGAATGGTTTAATGGACCTGAATGTATCCATCACCCAGCTTCAATAGTTATCAACACATGACAGATCTTGTCTCATCTGCACCCTACCCACCACGTTTTACTCTACTGGATTGTTTTGAAATAAATCCACAGTATCATAATGTTTCACCTGTATGTACTTCCACATACGTCTCAAAGTAAAGAAACCTTTTCAAAGTCAGCACAATACCATTATTATATCTTAAAAATTTAGCAATTCCTTAATATCATCAAATGTTCATGAGTGTTCTAATTTCCCTAACAACAGTCTTGTGTTTAATTTGCAACTGATTTGTTTGCATGGATCCAAACAAGGTACACACATTGTATTGGGCTGTCTCAATATATGTTTTATTGTTGATACACTTTCCCTTTTGTGAAAATTCTTCTGACAACATAAATGTGTGCTTCTTTTCCTTCTTAGGTCTTAAAAATGAGCTATAACAAAGTCCGAAAACTTCAGAAAGATACTTTTTATGGCCTCAGGAGCTTGACGCGGTTGCATATGGACCACAACAATATTGAGTTTATAAACCCAGAGGTTTTTTATGGACTCACCTTTCTCCGACTGGTGCATTTGGAAGGAAATCAGCTGACTAAGCTCCATCCAGATACATTTGTCTCTCTTCGCTACCTCCAGATATTTAAAACATCTTTCATTAAGTACTTGTACTTGTCTGACAACTTCCTGACCTCCCTCCCTCAAGAGATGGTCTCCTATATGCCCAGTCTGGAAAGCCTTTATCTTCATGGAAACCCATGGACCTGTGATTGCCATTTACAATGGTTGTCTGACTGGATACAGGAGAAGCCAGGTATCTGTGCTGTTTATTTCTTTGTCTTAACAAAAGTGAAGGAGCCCTGGGGGTGCAGTGGTTAAGAGCTTAGCTGCTAACCAAAAGGTCAGCAGTTCAAATCCACCAGCCGCTCCTTGGCGACCCTATGGTTCTACTCTGTCCTATAGGGTTGCTATGAGTCGGAATCAACTTGACAGCAAGGGGTTAGGTTTAGGTTAATGAAATTGAGGAGATCTACCTGGAGGTGTTTATCAGTAAGTGGAGAGGCCAAGGTAATTTAGCTGGAGAGGAAAATCAAGTCTATATAATAATTCAGTAATAATGAATGCTCTTTATTCATTAATGAGATAGTCATTCAATGTTTTGGGTCAACTATTCGGTCATATATCCTGGCTCTTGGCAAAACTGGGAAATAAGAAATGTGTATGTTGCTCTTCACTGAATCACCATGAGCAATGAAAACTTTCCCTCTTCTCATCCCCTTTCAGCCGTTCAGCCAGTACAGAATATCAATACGTATTGTTTCCTGTAGCTGTATCCCAGATCTTGTGCTAGAGGTGGGAATACCAAGAGCACCAACTCTGCTGTAATCAAGCACTCAGTGGGGTTACAGATAAGCAAACAGACATGAAGAGTGTGAAATGTGCTCTGACGGGGAAAGCGGAAGTGCCAGGAATAGCGCAAGAGCCATTCAGCCAACAGACACTCAATGTAAACCTACAATGTGCCAGGGGCCTGTAGAACCTGGGAATCCAAAAACGAACAAAACAGATGAAGATGCCTGCTTTTGTAGAGCTTACATTCTTATGAGGGAAATGGGTGGCTGGTGGATTTGAACTGCTGACCTTTTGATTAGCAGCTGAGCTCTTAACCAGTGTGCCACCAGGGCTCCTCCTCTGCATAGGTCTAGACTGTAACATTTGCTGAAGTTAAGAATGCTGAGTAGCCAGATCTCTGTGACGTCACCTGTGAAGTACAACCGAGAGTTTGGATCGTTGGTCAGAGGGACTTTCTTCAGTGTTTGAGAGGAATTGTGTTGGGACAATGGTGTGACCCTGTCCGGCCACTCTAGCAAATGAGATCTTCTGAGAAGTACTATGAGGGCAATGGTGGTTTAGCGCTAGAATTCTCACCTTCTGTGCTGGAGAACTAGGTTTGATTCCTGGCCAATGCATCTCATGCACAGCCACCACGTGTCTGTTAGTGAAGGCTTGTGTTGCTATGATGCTGAACAGGTTTTAGCAGAGCTTCCAGACTAAGGCAGACTAGGAAGAAAGGCATGGTGATCTACTTCTGAAGATCAGCCAGTGAAAACCCTACGGATCACAATTGTCAGATCCCCAACCAATTGTGGGGGTGGCATCAGGCTGGGCAAGAGTTCAGTTCCATTGTGCATGGTGTTGCCATGAGTTGGAGGCCGACTTGCTGGCAGCTAACAATAACAACGAGCACTACACTTCTCTTAAATGTTGTGTCCATTGCATGATATGGGAGCTACAACATGAATAGCATGAAAATCCCAGGATGCATTTTATGTAAGCTAAAACTCTATACCTCTTAGTACGTATCTTGGTGACCAGGATTTTAAATAGGCTTATAGGAGCAATATTTTAGAAATGACCAGATATGTGATATCCGAATACCTGGAAGATAAGGCTTCTATGATTTGGAAGGATTTAGGCTGGTCCCAGTGCATAAGACTTGTATGTTTATGACTTTACCAGAATGCCAGACCTTTAGTGGGATGCCCCATTGCTTGGGGACCACCGTTCTCCGCTCCTCATCAAACCTGGCCCTCCTCCAGGAAGCCTGCCTCAGTCAACGGCACCATCAATCATCTCATTACCAAAGTCATAAAGCTTCCTTGACTCGCCCTCTCAGTTACTCTCCATATTCGACTACACCTTACCTCCTGCTGGTTGTTTCTATCTGCTGCTTTATCTCCCGCATCTGTTTCTCTCCATTCCTCTTGCTCCTAACCTAGACCAGGTCAGGCCATCCTGGCTGAAACGTAGCAACAGCATCCTGACTTCTACATCTCCTGTGTCCCAGTGGCATCACTAGGGTTGGTGTCACCCAGTGTGGTTACTCATGGTGTCACCCTTGCATGCTATTTACCATAATGTTGGTGCTAAACCACCAGAAAGCTTGACAAAATCAGCGACTATGAAATACCGCCAAGCAATGAAAACAACAGCGCGTGCTTGGAGCGTGTACAGATGAAACCATGTGATTCGAAGCGTCGTTGTAATTCGGTAATAATGACAGCTCTGTCCAGAGTGCATGAGAAGGTTCAAAAAGTAAATTAGCATAGAGTTTCAGCCTTGTAGGTATATTGATCCATGTAAGCTGGGCTTATGAGAATTGTTTTTGTTGTACCTACAGGGATATTTTTATAGAAAATAACAAATTTCTGCTAAAACAGTGCACAAAAATTTTATAAACAGTCACTTTGGTGTCACGCCCTCTGACAGTGTCACCCGATGTGGACCACACCCCCCTGCACCCCTCTAGTGACACCACTGCTATGTCCATCTTGTTCTTCACTCTAATTTTTCTCCATTCTGTGTCCAGAGTGGTCTATCTCAAATGCAAATCTGACCAGCCCATTCCTTTTTAAAACCTTTGAGTGACGTCCACCCACCAGGAGGATAAAATAACCCAAGCTCTGCTATGTGGTACCTAAGGGTCTTCACAAGCTGCGCCTTGATTACTTTACCTCGCCTCCTTCCCTTCCCTGGAATCCCTTGTTCACACCTCTGGGTCTTAACATATGAAGCCCGTCTGCTGTAATCCCTATGCTCCCCTTAATCCTGCTTATTCACATTCAAAAGTAACCCCAGTGAGGTACAGGACATAGTATCACGGACTCAGTAATCAGACAGGCTGGGCTCTGCCACATGTAGTCTGTGTCGACTTGGGTTTGAAACCCCTTGTCGTCGGTTTCCTTGTCTGTAAAGAGGGGAAATGGTACTTACTGCAGCAGGTTGTTCTGAGGTGAGAGAATGGGTACCCACCAGTCACGTAATCGGCCTTCCACAGAACCAGCTGAGCTGCGTAATTCAATTATGATTTTTCCTGGATTTAACAAAACACAAAAGCAAAACAAAATAAAATAAAAAAGACACCAGTCCCTCTCTTCCAGTCCTGCCTTTCAGAATTTTAACCAGGAATTTTCTCCTCCTAGAAGATTTTCATGCTCTCTGTCCCCAGAGTCTGAGCTGGGCACCTGTCCTTGTGATTCCCTTAATTACAGAGCTTGTAATTGCCTGTCTCACTCATGAAATCGTAAATTCCGCGGGAATTCAGATGGTGTCACGGAGCTCGGCACAGAGCAGGCTCAAAGGGATTGGAAGAATGAATGAGTGAATGAAGCACTGTAGCGGTGCAAACTCGAGGAATTCCTGATTTCCATTTTTTTTTTCTTATTTTACAGTAACTGTACATTTTTATTGTATCAATTTTTTTATTTTTTCCTATACAAAAATTTATACATACATTGTTATGTGACTCTAATTGCTTTCCCCATACTGTGACAGCACACTCCTCCTTTCCGCCCCTGATTCCCCATGTCCATTCAACCAGCTCCTAACCCTTCTCACCTCTGGACAGAAGCTGCCCGTTTAGTCTCTTGTATCTACTTGAGCAATATTGTATCAACTTTGTTTTGTTTGTTTCACTCACCTGGGCTGATCACCAAAAAAGAAAATCAACTAAATAGGAATTTATCGTGATAATCTGTCACTGCAACCAAGTAAAGCATCTACATTATTTTAAAGAATAATAAAAAGAGCATATGAAGTTAATCCTATCTTTGAAAATCACACAGACATTCAAGACAATATCAATTAATTTAACATTGCAATGTTATGATTAACCAGATGAAAGACTACATATGTTGGCTGTGTGGTTATGATACCACAGAAAATGATCCTACTAACTGTGCATGAAATTATCATCCACTTTAAAAATAATTTTCTTTCAAGATAATGGAAAGAAACGTGGGATTTTTAAAATGATATTTAAGCACTTGTAAATGATCATTTATCAAACAGCTTATCTTTCAAAGGAGAGTGAAGTTTTATGATTGTCTCAAAACATTAAAATGAAGAAATAGAACTAAACTGCTGTTAATGAAGAGTGACAAACGTAAGCATGTCGTTTTGTTTACCTAGAAAAGGAAACAATTCATTCACCTAATATTTACTGAATACCAAAGATATGTGAGGTACTTTCTAGGCATAGGACATAGAGGAGTGAACAAGAGAGACAAAATCCTCATACTTATAGCATGGAGCCCTGGTGACACAGTGGTTAAGAGCTTGGCTGCTAACCAAAAGGACTGCAGTTCGAATCCACCAGCCGCTCCTTGGAAAGAAACCCTATGGGGCAGTTCTGCTCTGTCCTATAGGGTTGCTCTGAGTCAGAATCGACTTGACAGCAATGGGTTAATGGGTTACGGATATTATAAACTAGTTGCCGCTGAGTGGGTTCTGACTAGTCCCTGGAGAGTGTATATGGTTGACGTGCTCGGCTACTAACCAAAAGATTGGAGTTTCGACTCCACTCAGAGGCACCTCAGAAGAAAGGTCTGGTGATCTACTTCTGAAAAAAAAAAAAAAGCTGTTGAAAACTCTGTGGAGGAGCACAGTTCTACTCTGACACACATTGGGTCACCATGAGTCAGAATCAACTTCACGGCAACTGTTTTTTTATGGAGATTATATTGTAGCATGGTGTGTAGAAAATATATTTTTCTAAGAAATCAATTGAAAGACAAAAAATGTGAAGAACTTTCTATTAAACGTGAAAATTTCCAACTTGTTGTTTCAAATTCTAGCAAAAGCTATTTCTTCAAAATGTCCAAACGTTAATTCATCTAGAAGCCACAACTGGTTATAATTCAATTGTGCTTTTTCCTAGATGTAATAAAATGCAAAAGAGACAGAAGTCCCTCCAGTCCTCAGCAATGCCCACTTTGCATGAACCCCAGGGCCACCAAAGGCAAGTCCTTTGCCATGGTCCCAGCTGCAGCTTTCCTATGTACCAAGCCCACTATTGACCCATCCCTGAAGCTTAAGAGCCTGACCATTCTGGAAGACAGTGGTTCTGCCTCCATCTCCCCACAAGATTTCATGGCACCCTTTGGCTCCCTCACCTTGAATATGACAGACCAGTCTGGAAATGAAGCTAACGTGGTCTGCAGTATCCAGAAGCCTTCAAGGACATCATCCATTTTGTTCATTGAAGAAAATGACTACATCATGTTAAACATGTCGTTTTCCACATTTATGGTATGTGACGTAGATTACAGCCGCATTCAGCCAGTGTGGCAAGTTCTAGCTTTGTACAGTGATTCTCCTCTGATACTGGAAAGGAGCCATTTGATCACTGAAACACCACAGCTCTGTTACAAATATAAACAGGTGGTTTCTAAGCCTGAAGACGTTTTCACCAACATAGAAGCTGATCTCAGAACAGATCCCTCTTGGTTAATGCAAGACCGAATTTCCTTGCAACTAAACAGAACTGCTACCACACTCAGTACATTGCATATCCACTACTCAAGTGATGCTCAAGTCACTTTACCGAGGACAGAGACGAGGCCAGTGAGGCACAAATGGACCATAATTCCAAGGGATAACAATACTAAGCTGGAACGCACTGTTTTGGTTGGTGGGACCACTGAACTGGACTGCCCAGGCCAAGGAGACCCCACTCCACATTTGGAGTGGCTTCTAGCTGATGGGAGTAAAGTGAGAGCTCCTTATGTTAGTGAGGATGGACGAATCCTAATAGACAAAAGTGGAAAATTGGAACTCCAGATGGCTGATAGTTTTGACACAGGCGTATACCACTGCATAAGCACCAGTTACGATGATGCAGATCTTCTCACCTACAGGATAACTGTGGTAGAGCCCTCTGTGGAAGCCCACCATGAAAATGGGGCTCATCACACAGCTTTCATTGGTGAAACACTTGAGCTTCCATGTCATTCTACTGGTATCCCAGATGCCTCTGTTAGCTGGGTTCTTCCCGGAAACACTGTGCTCTCTCAGTCCTCAAGAGACAAGCAAATTCTTAACAATGGCACATTAAGAATATTACAGGTCACCCGAAAAGACCAGGGTCATTATCAGTGTGTAGCAGCCAACCCATCAGGGGTTGATCTTTTGATTTTCCAAGTTTCAGTCAAAATAAAAGGACAAAAGCCAGGGGAGCACGATGGGGAAGCAGATGGCTCTGGACTTGATGAACCCAATACCGTTGCTCACCCCAAGGAGCCACCAGCTGTGCACCTCCCTACATCTGCTCTGATAGAGGCTGAGGTTGGAAAACAAGTATCAAGCACAAGTAAGAAGCACAACTATCGGGAGTTAATACACCGGCAACGTGCAGATTCGACAAATCGACGTTTCAGGGAGCACAGGAGGCAGTTTCCTCCCTCTGCTCGGAGAATTGACCCGCAACGTTGGGCAGTGCTTTTGGAGAAAGCTAAGAAGAATGTTGCCCCAGAGAAACGAGCAAATAGCACAGTACAGCCGACTCCACTGGTCACCCAGCTCCTGAAACTACCTGGTGAGGAAGAAGAAAGCTCAGCTGTGTTCCCTCCAGGTGAGGAACTTACGGTTCTGGCAACTAGAGCTCCAGCTGTTCCAGCAAGGGCAGTTACTGCTAATTCCAGAACAATATCCGATAGCCCTGTGATGGGTATAATAACTTCTGGCGCTGAAGCCTCCCCAGTTGTGAGTCCACAAATACTACCACCTGAAAACCCTATGGATTTCAACCTATATACTGCTGTTAAAACTACAGCCATGCCAATGAATCTAAATCCAACCACATCAACTAAAATGCAAGACACAACCAACCAAAACTTACACACTATCTTACCTCTACTATCTGAAGCAACTGAACTTCAGGACATGGACCAGATGGGGAGAGGAAGAGAGCCTTTCCCAAGTACATCTCCAATAACAGTGGGGACTATGATCCACGATGTCAATATCAAAATGCTTGGCAATGCTAACAGCAAAGCTGGTGTATTCTTAGTGTCGGTCAATACAACGAATGGTCATCACACATCTGGGACAGCAGTCAGTGAACCCAGGAGCAATCACATCTACTCTCAGACGCCTGAAAAACTTAGCACCTCTGTGCTCCCTACCAATTCATATGCTCCTGCCAATTCTCAGGTACAGATTCCTAGAAATAGTGCAACTAACACTGCACTCTCCAGACGCTTTGGGAGACGGAGGAAAATTTGGGGCAGGGGGCGAATAATCAGCCCGTACAGAACTCCAGTTCTTGGACGGCATAGACAGAGCTTTGTGAGAGCAAGATCCCGAGGTTCTTCTGAAGACAGCACCACTGCGTTTTCAGCCACAGAGCACAGTGCGATGTGCCCATTCTGTTCGCCCAGAGAGAGGCTCGCCCCTGCTACAGCAGCGCTGTCTCTTCCAAGTTCTTCCTCGGCCACCTTCCTCCAAGCTGGTATCGCCACAGCCACATCAGAAGACTCTACAACTTCACTCCAGAATCCACCATTGCTATCTGACAACAAACCAAATGTACACATTGAGAAAACAACACCCACAATAAAATATTCCAGTGCTGAAAGTATCCAAGTGACTCCAACTGGTGTGGGCAGGACTCATGCCCCAATATCCGTATATATGGAAAAAACTCATTTAATGAATACTGGTTACCCAGATGTGCTTAGCACCCGTGAAACAAAAAGAGATTCATTGATTATATCGCCACTTTCAGACCCCATCACCAAGCCATCTATGCCTAGTACTACCGCCATTACAAGACTTTCAAGAAGGAAAATTCCCTGGCATCACATCTTTGCCAATAACTATATCCAGAAAGAGTGGTTAAAAAATCTGCATAAATTTGGTTCACAAAAAAGCACAGCCACAGTCCCTCCAAAAATACCTCCTGCTTTACCCACAGATAAAGTTTCCCCCTTCCATTTAACAACACTTTCAGCAAGTGTGATGCAAATTCGACCTGTAACATTGGCTACAACTCACCACCATACCACTGAAGCACACAGTCCTAGAAGTCTCCCAGCGACAAAGGAGCGGACCTTCCCACCCCTTTACTCTACAGTTGCTAGTATCGCGAGCAAAGAATCACATACAACAAACTTCATATCAGCACAAGCAACCACACTGACAGCTCCTCCTACTGCCTCTGCATCTATCATTATCAGTAAAATCCAAACAGCCAGACCTGGGCCACAAAAAGTACAAAGACAAAAGGAACCCCAGAAGAACAGGAATGACCCAATCATCTCTCTAGGACAGAGTTCTGGCTTCACCACATCCACTGTTACGGCACCTCCTGTTCTAACCACAGTTGAAGCTTCAACCAAGTCCAGTGGCTCTGCTTTCACCCATTCTCCCCTAGAAAATCCAAAAGGAATCCCAAGCACAATTGGTCTCCATTCGAGAACTCTTAATCGGACAGATGTAATTGAAGAACTCCGCCAAGAGAATACTCAGGCTTTGAAGAGCACAGCTGCTTCTGAGACACCTTCGTCTCGCGGCCAACACCAGAGTACCCCAAGCAGGAACACAATCATCAGACACACAACCGTGCCACCATTCCTGAGCAGTCCTGCCACTCCAAAGCCAATTCCCACCCCTCCCTTTACTCCAAGTGCAGTTACTGACAGTGTGGCAACTCCCACTTTCAGGATGATGGCCAATACAATGGACGAGCCGTCTGAGTCCTCAAGGCAGGATGCTAATTCACACCAGGAAGCAGCAGAGGCTGCAACGTCTCCCAAAGTTCACCCGAATGCCAAGTTCACAATCGGAACCACCTACTTCATCTCCTCTGATGAGTTACGTTCTACTCCTGTGCCAGCACTGAGCACAGCGAAACCACAGAGTTCTAAACGGACTCCCACTCCCTGGTCAGAAAACCAATTTTGGCACAAGTCATACCCAGAAATTGCTGACAAAGGCAAAGAACCAACAGGAAGCATGTTGACCCCTCTCAACGTGCCAGAGGACACCACTCCTGCATCAAACTGGGATGGACGGAAGACTGCAGAGAAGACTGGCTTTGAGAAGACACACGCTAAAAAAATAAGCACTTCTGAATTCCTTCCCTTTGACTCGTTGCCTCGGAATGCGTTTGAAAAGCCCAGAATAGTTGGAGGGAAAGCTGCAAGTTTTACGGTTCCTGCTAACTCAGATGCCTTTCTTCCCTGTGAAGCCGTGGGAACCCCCCTGCCCACCATCCACTGGACCAGAGTCTCATCAGGTATTTGAAACGGTTTCATTTCACTGAGTGTTCTTTAGCCATAAAACAAGGAAAAGATTGCATTATGTTTCCAGGTCACATGTCCAAAGAATCAACACCTGTTTCAAATTTCTCCCAAGATACAGAAACTATTGGCATTCTCATTTGACACTGGCATTTTTTGCCCATTACAATGTTTTAAAGCATGTATTAACGTTTTTTTAAATGCTTTGAAAGCAGACCCAAAGCAATATGGTTTGAAAAAGAGAGAATGATCGTTGTGTTGCCTCATCTGGCTTTCAGATTATAAGTACAGGCAGTCCCTGGTTACAGCTTGCACTTGATAATGGACTGCCATAAAGCCTATTGTATTAAAGCTTTGATACAATAACAAACGCAGGTACTACTTTGTGATACTCATGAAACATTGGAAGTGTTTCTTAAGTGTTTGCTATGCGTAGAAAGGTAAAATGCCTACTATATCCTAAGACAAACATGTGACTGACATGAAGTAAGAACCGTATGTACCAGTTCTGACTTTACCTACAAATTTGACTTAACCCGGGGACTGCCTGTATGTGAATAAAAAATTCCAGGAATAATTTTAGTCATCTGAGGACTAGGTGTCCGAATTTTATTTTTTAATATGTTTATTCTCAGCAGCCTAACAAAAAGATAGCTTTCCTCTTGAGATTATCACTTGAACAAGTTATATTTTTTAACTAAACTTGGATGGCTTATGACTATACATTTCTTTCTTCTTATCAGGACTTGGTTTTTCTAAAAGGAAACACAACAGCCGCTTCCAGGTTCTCCTCAATGGTACACTGTTCATCCAAAGGGTAGACATTCAGGACCGCGGACAGTACCTGTGCTCTGCTTCCAATCCTTTCGGCACCGACTACCTTCATGTCACTCTATCCGTGGTTTCCTATCCCCCCAGGATCCTGGAGAGACGGATCAAAGAGATCACAGTTCATTCCGGAAGCACTGTTGAATTAAAGTGCAGAGCTGAAGGGAGGCCGAGCCCTATGATTTCCTGGATTCTGGCCAACAAAACAGTGGTCTTAGAAACATCTAAAGGAAGCAGCCAGGCTCTGGTGAAATTGGATGGAACACTGGTTATCCGCAATCTCAGCGTTTATGACCGCGGCTCTTACAAATGCACGGCCAGCAACCCAGCTGGCCAGGACTCACTGCTGGTTAAAATACAAGTCATCGCAGCCCCACCTGTTATTCTAGAACAAAAAAGGCAAGTCCTTGTAGGGACTTGGGGTGAAAGTGTGCGACTCCCCTGTACTGCAGAAGGAACTCCTCAGCCCAGTGTTCACTGGGTCCTCTCTGACGGCACTGAAGTGAAACCCCTGCAGTTTATCAATCCCAAGGTGTTCTTATTTTCAAATGGAACGCTGTATGTTAGAAACATAGCCTCTTCAGACAGGGGCACTTATGAGTGCATTGCTACCAGCTCCACCGGCTCGGAGAGAAGGGTGGTAATGCTTACGGTGGAAGAGCGAGAGACCATTCCCAGGATAGAAGCTGCATCCCAGAAATGGACAGAGGTGAATTTTGGGGACAAGTTACTACTGAACTGCTCAGCTACTGGAGAACCCAAGCCCAAAATAATGTGGCGGTTACCGTCCAAGGCTGTCATAGACCAGTGGCACAGGTAAACTCATGTCTTCGTGTTGGGATTATATTTTTTATCTATTTAGGTATACAGCTTCTGAAATGGAAAAAGCTATACACTGAGGCTAACAGCAATTTTAGAGGACCCACAGATTCTATACATAAAGGCAACTCTTTCCAAAGAGAGCCAACCCTTTTGATATCATCTGGGGTATAAAAACCAAGTTTGTTTTTTTTTTAACATGATTAAGGGTCAACTCCTACTGAGTTTATAGAACTAGAAGCAGTATAAAAGTCTCATTTGCCTCCATACTTGTGGCCGTTGTAAAAATGGTAACTGTATTCATATTCTCTCTTTCCAACACAGAGTCGGGAATTGCTGGAATGCAGTCAGGGCTCTGGTGGGACACACTCCATTACTTCATTCTTTAGAGTTTCCTATTAAACACTTTAAACTTTAGTTTCAGAATTTATATCAGAATATAAATTCTTTTTCCATAAAATTGCAAAGCTCTTTATGAGAGTAACAACATTAAGACCTTCACATGGCTGAATGTATTCAGGACCTCCACCACCTTAATGGACACATATATACACATTGTCTTAGTCATCTAGTGCTACTACAGCAGAAATACCACAAGTGGATGGCTTTCACAAAGAGAAATTTATTTCTTCACAGTAAAGCAGGCTAAAAGTCCAAATTCAGGGCATCAGCTCCAGGGGAAGGCTTTCTCTGTCAGCCTTCTCATCAATGTTCCCCCTGACCAGGAGCTTCTCGGCGCAGGGACCCCGGTCCAAAGGACCCGCTCTGCTCCCGGCACTGCTTTCTTGATGGTATGAGGTTCCCAGTTCTCTGCTTGCTTCCCTTCCCTTTTATCTCTTGTAAGGTAAAAGGTGGTGCAGGCCATACCCTTGGGAAACTCCCTTTACATTGCATCAGGGATGTGACCTGGGTAAGGGTGGTGTTACAATCCCACCCTAATCCTCTTTAACATAAAATTACAATCACAAAATGGAGGCCAACCACACAATTCTGGGAATCGTGGCCCAGCCAAATTGATACCTTTTTTGGGGGACGTAATTCAAACCATGACACACATATCCATGTTCTCTAGTGGGCTCTTATAGACGTCTGAACACTCATTGTATGGGTGGTTTTCATGGCACAGTGGTTAAGAGCTACAGCTGCTAACCAAAAGGTCGGCAGTTTGAATCCACCAGGGGCTCCTTGGAAACCCGATGGGGCAGTTCTACTGTGTCCTATAGGGTGGCTAGGAGTCAGAGTCGACTTGACAGCAATGGGTTTTTTCTGCATAGATATAATCTTATCTTTTAAAAGCAATAATTATAGCTTCTAAAAAAACCAGTTGCTGTCAAATTGATTCACTCATCATGACCCCATGTGTGTCAGAGTAGAACTGTCCTCCATAAGGTTTCCAATGGCTGGTTTTTCAAAGTAGGTCACCAGGCCTTTCTTCCAGGTTGCCTCTGGGTGGATGGACTCGAAGTTCCAACCTTTTGGTTAGCAGCTGAGTGCGCTAACCATTTTTACCAGCCAGAGACTCCAATTATAGCTTATTTAAGAGTTATCAGTTTTGGCATCTGCATGACTTTATGCAGTGATTGTTCATAAAATACCAGGAAAAAAAAGATGAGGACGGGCATTTCCATTTTATATATTTGTTAATTAATTAGTGGAAAATATTCATGCAGAAAAAGTTACACATAGTAGATAAGAATTTCTACTCGTGCTAAAAGTTGAAGAGTAGACATTTTAGTGTTAAAACGAGTTGCTATTGCATGCAGTTAGTGAATTCCCCTTGTGATCTTTAATTCAAAAGTAAATGTTAGTTTTCGAGTTTTTCAAATAATAGCAAAGTCATCAAAACTACCTGCGTGGAATGTTAAATTGAATTTATTTAGATTTAAAAATAAAAATTGCCCTTAGGAGATATGAACTTTAGAGATCACACACTTATGTTTGTTATCCTCTAACACATCTATCCATGTTTGGCATCAAATCTTTGCAAAACTTTATTGGTTACTGTATTTAATTTCATCATAACAGCATGTCATTTTTTTTGGCCTTCGAGGAATTGTAAGCATTTCATTAATACTGAATGCCAGTTCTGTTTTCTGAAATCAATGCATTTAAAATAAATGCCACAGCTCAGAGGTATGATTTTCATTTACACGGAGATTGCGCATTATACTGCGTAATGAGAATACAGTTTTCACTACCCATGCAGAAACCAGTGCAAGAAGGATAGAAGGCATCACACTTGTGATGGGAGTAACAGGTAAAGTTCAAGATTTAGGTTGTAAGGACAAGGTCACAAACATTTACAGTAAGCCCATTTTAGAAAATGTAAATCTTTCATCAGGAGTTAGGAAAAAGTTTAAGGGAATATCTGAAAAAATTAATCCAAAGGAAGTCTGGAAAGTGTTCTAAAACACGTTATTCCTACCTCAGAATGAGTCCTGACCAGGTATTCCTGCAAGGAAATGAGGCAGGTTGTTTATATTTTGTTTTGGGAAAATACGAAGCATAGAAAGATCGTTCATGTGGCAGAAGAGGGAGCAAAGCGTGTAAGATCGCAGATGCCACTTTAATGATTCTTTTGGAAGTAACCTACTCAAAAAGGCAAGAATATTTTTACTTATATGCTTTAGATATTTCAACTGAAAGAAAAGGGTACTTCTCCTGCAATCATAATAAAAGACCTCACTGTTGTCTCTTCTTAGCTTTAGAAGTTTGCATTTAGATTCTAAAAATTAAAAAAACTTTCACCATAGCTCTGCTGATCCAAGTCCACTCCACAATGCCCCCCCTCACAAAAAAAAACTTTTAGTTTCTTAAAATCTGCTTGTCATTGTCCAAAAAGCCTTTCTTGATATTTTTTAATGGTGCAGACACAGTGTTACTAATCTACATCCACAGCTTTCAATTTGACTTACGCAACTTATCTTGCAGTACACAATTGTATTTTCTCTCCTCTGGGATCTTGCTCTTGCCCGGAGCCCTGGTGGCACAAGTGGTTGAGAACTCGGCTGCTAACTGAAAGGTCAGAGTTCAAATCCACCAGCCGCTCCTTGGAAACCCTGTGGGGCAATTAGTTCTACTCTGTCCAGTAGGATCACTATGAGTTGGAATCGGCTCGACGGCAACGGAGTCTTGCTGGTCACAACCTGGGAGTTTGTTCCAGGGGCAGAAGTCAGGCCCCACCCCAGGCCTGCTGTACGGGAATCTGCAGGATGAAAAGATCCCCAGGTGACTCGTATGCATGTTAAAGCCTGAGAATTACTGCGTTGGAAAGCCATAGCCGCTTCCCGATGCATAATCTTTATAAAGTATTTCATTTCTTTTATTCAGAGAAAAGGTCTGCTTTCAAAAGTAAATTCTCTCTCTTGAAAAGAAACAGGTATAGTTATGTTTCTATTTTATAGACAGTGAAACCTGTGACAGTCGGAACTCAACGGGACTGCCCCGTTTCTCCGGGTCTCGTAAAGTTTTCTGCCTTTGACAAGTTTCCGCCTTACGCGGGTTCTACCTTTTGCAGGTTTCACTGTATTACAACCTCCAGTGGCACAAGATTTTGGGGGGAAGGCCACTGTAACTTAAGTGGTTCTCAAAGTGTAGTACCGACCAGTAGCATTATTAGCATTGTCTGGGAACTCCAGTCAGAAACTCTCTCTGTTTTAACAAACGACCTGTGTTCTTAAGGGCCCTGCAGGTAAACTTTAAGACTGGGTCTCAAACTTAATTATGCATAAAAGTCAGCTGAGGGAGATTGCTAAAAATGTGACTTCCCAGATCCTAGGCCAGGCCTACTGAATCCAAATATCTGGAAGGTGAAACCAGAAAATACGTATCTTAAGTAAGGCCCCATGTGATTCTGATGCAGGTTAACGGGAACGGCATTACGATCCAAGCTTCGCAACCGTGTTGCTGCATGTTAAGAGTCACCTGGCAAACTTTAAAAATCCTGATGCCTCGGCCAGATGCCACACCAGTTAAATGAGAAATTCTGGAGTGGGACCCAGGCATCAGTAGTACGCTAAACACCACAGGTGATTTTAATGAGCACCCAAATTTGAGAATCAGTGTTTTTAGAGCGTTAGGAAAGAACAGCAGGTGGCAGTGTCCAAACCAAAACCCGTTGTCGCCGAGTCGATTCCGAGTCATAGCAACCCTATAGGACAGAGCAGAACTGCCCCATAGGGTTTCCAAGGAGTGGCTGGTGGATTCAAACTGCTGACCTTTTGGTGAGCAGCCGAGCTTTTAACCACTGCGCCACCAGGGTTTCTGGTGGCGGTGTAGCACAATGAAAAAGATAGGGTTTGGGAACCAGACTGAAGTCGGGCTATTACACCTTTCTGAATATCAGTTTTCATCTGTACAATAGGTAACTACAGATTTAAAGACTAACGCAAAGCACCTGGCGGTTTCCATGCCTTTCATTAAGTGCATCCATTATGACGATCTTCCCTGACTTCATGCCAGAGGAGTCTGGTGGTGTAGTGGTGAAGAGCTACAGCATGCTACAGTTGCTAGCCAAAAGGTCAGCAGTTCAAATCCACCAGCTGCTCCTTGGAAACCCTATGGGGCAGTCCTACTCTGTCCTATAAGGTCGCTATGAGTCAGAATCGACTGGATGGCAATGGGTTTAGCTTTGGTTATACGCCAGAAGGAGCCCTGGTGGCACAGTGGTTAAGAACTCAACTGCTAACCAAGAGGCCAGTGGTTCTAATCCACTGGCTTTTCCTTGGAAGCCCGATGGGGCGGTTCTGCTCTGCCCTATGGGGTTGCTATGAGTCGGAATCAATTCGAAAACAACAGGTTTTGGTTACACGCCAGAGAAGTTCCTTTCACACTTGAGAAAAAACGACAAGAACACCAGCACCCTTTCAGAATGCTTCACTACAGTCTCTCCACGCTTCTTACGATTAGGTTACTGCAGAATAAAGATTGACTTAGGCTGCTTGACTGTCAGCAGGTATGCTGTGTAAGGTAGACGACACTTTTCTCAGTTTCACCTACCTGCTTAGGCTACGTCACCAAAAAACGATAGGAAACATACAGACATTTCGTTATGGGTGTTCTTGATCTCATTTTTACAACAATTTAATTTCCGCTGGTGTTTCTGAAGACCTAGATTTAGTTTTGCCAGTAAAGATCTTCCCTCCGGTGGCTAAACGCGGTTATGGCAGGTTGTATAGTGCGCGTGGAGTTCCTGGATGGTGCCAAGTGTTAACGTGCTCGGCTGTTAACCGAGGTTCCAGTCCACCCAGAGGCGCCACAGTCTGCTTCTGAAAACTCAGCCATTGAAAACCCTGTGGAGCACAGTTCTACACTGACACACAAGGGGTTGCCATGAGTCAGAGTCGATCCAACGGCATCTGGGTTTTTAGCGCATATTCTCTAGGGGAGAAAAACGTTCCACATAGTTCAACCCAACGCGGGGGCTTTACAGGGATCTGACAGCTGCACGCACAGGGCAGATGCTGCAGCAAGCTTCTAAAGTACCCTACACTGGCGTTAGCTCTCTTTATAACAAAGTGGAACCTGTCTTCTAACCTAATAATTCAATAACGTCTTTTAAAAAGTACAGGCAGTCCCCAGGTTACGGATGTCCGACTTACGGACAACTCGTACTTGTCCTTTAATGTTATGTGTCATTTCCCCTCACTCTGAAACTACTGGAAACCCTGGTGGCATAGTGCTTAAGTGCTACAGCTGCTAACTAAAAGGCTGGCAGCTCAAATCCACCAGCCGCTCCTTGTAAACCCTACGGGCTGGTTCTACTCTGGCCTATAGGGTCGCTGTGAGTCGGAATTGACTCGACGGCAATGGTTTTACAGTTTTTTGAAACTACTGACCCAACCCCTACACACAACAAATTCTTCCTCACAGTCACCTTCACTTGTTGCACGTGCAGCTTTTTAATCACTGAAAAGGCTTGCGCTAAACCAAAAACCAGACCCACTGCCGTCAAGTCGATTCCAACTCTTAGCGACTCTACAGGATAGAGTAGAACCACCCCATAGCGTTTCCAAGGAGCGGCTGGTGGATTTGAACCACTGACCTTTTGGTTAGCAGCCATAGCTCTTAACCACTGCACCACCAGGGCTCCCTTTCTTGCACTAAAGTGAGGCTAAGTAAGAACTGTATGCACCTGTCCGAGTTGACCTAACACTTCAGCTTATTTGATATGCGAAATGGCCAAGGAAGTCATGGTGTCTAGGGATCCAGTATTTCTAGAATTTCCCCATTAAAATGATTTTTTAAAAAAACTCCCTGTAAGGGAGACTCATTTGAAGTCCACCTGAGAATTACTGCTTGTTTGCACTAAATTATACCTATCATCAGATAATTTCATCTTTCAGCAAATGGCTTAGAAGACAGTAAATCAGCTAATATTGATTTTAATTTTCATTGCAATAGTTTGTGTCCATAAAGCTAATCTCATTTAAATAAAGATTTCTCCCCCTGCTAACAGCTACATACTCAAATCAGTCTCTTCTCACCTTAGAATGGGCAGCCGAATCCATGTCTACCCAAACGGATCGCTGTTTATTGCATCAATAACAGAAAAAGATGGTGGTGACTACTTGTGTGTTGCCAGAAACAAAATGGGGGACGATCTGATCTGGATGCACGTCATTCTACGCCTGAAGCCTGCCAAAATTGACCACAAGCAGCATTTTAATAAACAGGTGCTTCATGGGAAAGATTTCCAAGTTGATTGCAAGGCTTCTGGCTCCCCAGTGCCTGAAATATCTTGGAGTCTCCCCGATGGAACAATGATTAACAATGCAATGCAAGCAGATGACAGTGGCCATAGGACCCGGAGGTACATCCTTTTTGACAATGGAACCTTATACTTCAACAAAGTTGGGGTAGCAGAGGAAGGAGATTATACTTGCTATGCCCAGAACACCCTAGGGAAGGATGAGATGAAGGTCCACCTGACTGTGGTAACAGCTGCCCCACGGATAAGGCAAGCTTCTAAGACCTACATGAGAGTCGAGGCTGGAGACACAGCCGTCCTTGACTGTGAGGTCACTGGGGAACCCAAGCCAGGAATATTTTGGTTGCTGCCTTCCAATGACATGATTTCATTCTCCAACAACAGGTACACGTTTCATGCCAATGGGTCTTTATCCATCAGCAAAGTAAAACTGCTTGATTCTGGGGATTATGTGTGCGTAGCCCGAAATCCCAGTGGGGATGACACGAGAATGTACAAACTGGATGTTGTCTCCAAACCTCCATTAATCAATGGCCTGTATGCAAACAAAACTGTTATGAGAGCCACGGCCGTGAGGCATTCCAAGAAGCACTTTGACTGCAGAGCGGAAGGGTCACCAACTCCTCAGGTCAGGTGGATCATGCCAGACAATATTTTCCTCACAGCCCCATACTACGGGAGCAGAATCACAGTCCATGAAAATGGGACCTTGGAAATTAGGAATGTGCGGCTTTCTGATTCGGCCGATTTCATCTGCGTGGCTCGGAATGAAGGTGGAGAGAGTGTGTTGGTGGTGCAGTTAGAAGTACTGGAAATGCTGAGAAGACCGACATTCAGAAATCCATTCAATGAAAAAGTAGTTGCCCGCCTGGGCAAGCCCACAGCATTGAATTGCTCTGTTGACGGAAACCCAGCTCCGGAAATAATCTGGATTTTACCAAATGGCACACGCTTTTCCAGTGGATATCGCAATTCTCAGTTTCGGATTGCAAGCAATGGTTCTTTTATCATTTATAAAACAGCTCGAGAGGATGCAGGGAAGTATCGTTGTGCGGCAAGGAATAAAGTTGGCTACATTGAGAAATTAATCGTATTGGAAATCGGCCAGAAGCCAGTTATTCTTACTTACGCACTAGGGACGGTGAAGGGTATCAGTGGAGAATCTCTATCGCTGCATTGTGTGTCTGACGGAAGCCCTAAACCCAACATCAAATGGACTTTACCAAGTGGTCATGTAATAGACAGGCCCCAAACTAATGGGAAATACATATTGCATGAAAATGGCACCTTAGTCATCAAAGAAGCAACTGCTTATAACAGAGGAAACTATGTTTGTAAGGCTCAGAACAGTGTTGGCCACGCACTGGTCACTGTTCCGGTAATGATTGTAGCCTATCCTCCTCGAATTACAAACCGCCCGCCCAGGAGTATCCTCACAAGGACAGGAGCTGCGGTGCAGCTCCACTGTGTGGCCTTGGGAGTGCCCAAGCCAGAAGTCACGTGGGAGATGCCCGACCACTCCCTGCTGTCAACGGAGGGTAAAGGAAGGCCACATGGCAGTGAGCTGCTGCACCCACAGGGGACCATGGTCATTCAGAACCCTCAGACCTCGGACTCTGGGATTTACAAATGCATAGCAAGGAATCCGCTGGGGAGTGATTATGCAACAACTTATATTCAAGTAATCTGATATGAAATAAAGTGAAAAGACAGCACTGTATGAATAAAGCCAACATCTGGACAGAGCTTATTTTTTGGAAGAAGTTTAATCAAAGGCAGCCAGAGGCGTGTAAATGAACTTGAATACTTTTACAATACTCAATTTACAATGGACATGCAAAAAAAGACTTGTAAATAAATGCATTATGAACTGGTAACTGATTTCTTTAATGGATCTCAAAACAAATTGTTAACTTAAGGCACTTTTATTTTGCCAACAAATAACAATGAACATTGAGAGAAAACTATTGACCATAAAATAATAAATGGCTAGCGTACCTGAATTCTTCAGTAAAGAATGGACTTTTTTTTCTCTCTTTAGCTGTATCGCTTGCCTAGTGCTACCTTCTCTCACTGTTACAAGCATGACGCTCAGAGCAAAGACAATGGAAAAGATTAGATTTGCGGTCCTGGTGTAAATTTACCATGTTGATGTATAAATATCTTGTGGTTGGTTTATAAATACTTTACTAAAACCTACAGAAAATAAGCACTGGGCTGTTCTGATTATGATTCACCATTTGTTCATGCTGAAATTCGTCATTGGTGGGGAATACAAAAAAATGCTTTAATAACTGCATTGAAAAATACATGCAGCCTAATTTTTCTACACGTAAAAAGCAACTCAGCATCTGCACAACATAAAATGTGGAAAGGGGCTTGATTACATCTTTGTCCAAATACACCCATTAAAAAGCTTTTAAAAATACAACGAAACTTCTTTAGAACGTCAAAATCTAGTTGAGGGACCCCGGTCTGGAGCTATTTACCAGGAAAACGGAGGAACCACTGCTTCTTGAGCGTTTTTACTTTATTAAGCGGTAATTCTTTGTGCAAGGGAAAAGTGTTTGGGAGGGGCTAGATCCATTACATATATGAAATTTCACTGTATTTAAAATCTGAACAACCCCACATCAAATGTGGCTTTTTGTAATTCATTTATTTACATAACATGCTTAATTCAACCTGAATTAATTTGGTGGGGGGGAGCATTATATGCTTCATCTTTTTAATTCTAGAGGGTAGGATTTTTCCAGTGTAATTTTTTCAGCATCTATTCCAATAGTTGCCTATTATTTAAGAAGATTTATAGGAGCCTTAGTAAGGGTGGGGGGGAGAAGAAAATGCTGTTGGTCTTGCTCAGATCCCTCAGTAGACAGAACCGAGAGCTACTTTAGCGTTCACCGTGTGTCCTTCAGCTAGCCCTACGTATGAGGTGCCCTGATTACTACTCATCTCTTAGGGTGGTATCCTGTGGCTTCGAGACATTAAAGGATATTCTCATTCTGACCATGGTCTCCTTCTACCTCCTGGACAAAAGGAACAAATAACGTGACAAATGCAACCCAGTCAGGAAGGAGCCTCCAGCGTAAATAGGCATGTCAAGACTTCTTATGTCCAAGAATCACAATAGATGTACCTAACTCCCTTCGAATCCAAGGTCTTATCTTTAAGGGAGGCTGGGATCTATCTGATCCTAGGATGATGTCCTATCTCACCAAGCAAATTACCAGGTTCTGCCACAGGGTGAGGCTTTCACGTGTGAACATTTTAATGAAACTAATACATATGCTAGGGGAAAAAAAAGAAAAGACTGCTAATACATATGCTAGGGGAAAAAAAGAAAAGAAAGCAGTCTCTTAGGATAGAGGAAGAAACAGGATGAAACTAAGTCAAAATTCCAGTTTCTTTCTTTATAATTCACAGGGAAAAACCAGCTCTAGGCTTTTCCTCCACTTTCTATAGAATCTTGAAACTACAGGGACTTCCCATCACTTAGCTTCCTCATTTAAAAAAAAAAAGACACTATATATATATATATATATATATATATATATGTATATATACACACACCCCACAGCTGTCATGTGCAAAAGGATTAAGAAATTAACTTCTGCAAAATATAAAGTGCATACAAATGCTATGCAATTAGAACACTCACTCTTGAAACAGTATTACTGCTGTTTGCAATATTGAGCTACAAAAATACATGGTTTAAAATGAAAACTGGCATTTTAAATACCAGTAATTTTTGAGAAGGCAAAGAAGGAAAAAAAAAACAAAACCAAGGACAGGGCGGGACTCAGAGGCACAACTTTCCCATTGTGGTTGTTCTGCCCATGCAGTCATTGTAGGGACGTACTACTTGGATGAAAAATAATTTCATGAGCTCTTAAGTATACTTCACAAGAGAAACAAACCTGATACACACAACCAGTTGAAATGTAAAGACATCTTCTGAAAGCAGAATAGAGTTTGTTACTTTCGTGAAAAGAATGGTCTTTAATGTTTTGGCAAAGTCTTTTCCAGCCCAGAGTAAACACAGAAGGAGCAGGCTGGAGTAAAATGTGTTCACAGTGTACAAAGCAGTTCACGTGAGATGTTGCCACAGCAAAGTAAGCTGACATGTATTTGAGGTCGTTCGCATGAGTCAAACTTTGCAATGAGTAACTCACCTAGGAAGATACAAATTATATAATTTGCAAAATAAATTGTGTACTGAAGTTGTACTAGCTACATTTAAAAAAAGGAGTTGGACATGGTTTGCTCATTATAGACAGATCTATTCACAGTACGCTTAACTACATTACGTGTAAAATCAGATGGCAAAGGAAATGAATTTAATACAGAACATGGGAAAATTTCCCCACATATGTTTTAAAATGCCCTGCAATTTTCACATTCAAAATTTTATGCATCTAAACCTAAAAAAATATTATATGGAATACTCTTAAGTTACACAAACTGATAATAATTTACTGTATTTTTTTACTCTAATAGGAGCAAATTACCACATACTTGAACAAAGTTAAAATAGTTGCTATTTCTTTATAATAAATTTGATGTATAATTTACTTGTGCTTTTTGCACCAATTTATAAATACAGTATATGCAATACGCAGCCAAGACAGACACCAACAATAATTAAATTCAAAATAGCAAATACTTACCATACAAAATAAACAGCAAACAAATCATTTATGAAAACCAGAGCCTTCTGGACTTAGGGGCCAGATTTCTCTGGAAACCACGTCAAGTTTGAGCACTGTGGGAATCTCAGGCCAGCTGGGAGATTTTTTTTTCTCAAGTTGGCATTGAGGTTCAGGAGAACCAAAACTGAACAGTCATTTTTGCCAAATCTGGCAATAATGACGGGAATAATTCCACGGTGGTTCATTCGGGCCTTTACAACTTACGTTTTGTACTTTCATAAAGATTCTGGCCAGTGATCTCACCCTTGAAACCAAGCTGGAGTCTGGCTACTACTTCTAACAGGCTTCCACGCATCCTAAGTGATGCTTACAGGGGTGTTTAAAAGTGCTAAGCAACGATCCGTTTCAGCACCTTTTGACCACAATGAAAGCAAAGCAAAACAAAATCCTACTTAAATAAGAACAAAGTTTATAAAGTGCTTATGAAATTACAAACATTTCAAATTAAGGTGATGCAAATAAATGTCCATTTCACCATCACAGGTGGATAGAGAATAGATGGGTCAACTCTTCCATCAAGATCTGACCTGCCTTTCAAATCAGTAGTCTGGTCCGGCACAGTTTGGGGCGGGGGGGATCTTCATCATGAATGAGTGCATAAATATCTGAAATCTGCCATCATTCATTCTTTCTGTAAATAGGAGTCTCAAAAAAGCACCAATTTCAAAAAGGTCTGCTACCAAACTCTTCCTGCAGGGGGCCCGTAGGTTGATCCACACTTTTAAACCTACTTTGAAGTTGAATGCAACGCAACCATACAAAACTTCTCCTTTGCTTTTTTGTGGAAACGCCTTTGTATGAAATGTAGCGTAAAACAGAGGAAAGCTTCAGAGACATGAAAGAACAAAGGGACATTTCTAAGAATGACTAATGTGATAAATCTGGTTTTCTATTTTTCAGTGCAAACACAAAACTTCCTGTCTTCTCCTCTTCCAGATTCAGAAGTGTGAAGGATGCCCGTAGGGAGTTACTCCTTGCTGGGGCTGGTTACCTAATGAGAAAAACACACGCAGACAGAATTACAG
This sequence comes from Trichechus manatus latirostris, assembly GCF_000243295.1. Classification (NCBI taxonomy): domain Eukaryota; kingdom Metazoa; phylum Chordata; class Mammalia; order Sirenia; family Trichechidae; genus Trichechus; species Trichechus manatus. Next base: position 8,475,083 of record NW_004443998.1, read on the forward strand.
ACGCAAAAGATTGCCACAGGGACATGTCACCCTCTTGTCACTGTTCTCAGTCCCAGCTTCAGGTATAGGGGAAACACGCTGGCCAGGGAGTACAACCAGAGCCCCGAGAGATCCTAGTGACAGGGCCCAAAAACTGCCACTGAATTCATTCCATAGAGGGTCAGCTCTGCATCACAGACCCAAGTCTGCCAACACGAGGTCTGAGAATTAAATTCATTACATAGAGGGCCCAACTCTACATCACAGACCCACGTCTGCCAACACGAGGTCTGAGAATTCAGTTAACTGGCCCACCCACAGTCTCCACCTCTGAGCTAAGAAGCAACTCAGTACTAACACAAGGACGAAATGTTCCATAAAACATTCAAGCTCTCAAAATGTTCCTAGAAACAAGTCAGCAATTCTGTTTTAACTCTGACATAATAGATGAGACAGAAAGAAAGGCTGTCTTAGCTTGCGACTGGGTCATTTCTTGCAAACGGCCATAAGGTATATAAAAGAGAACTTTGAGAGAGTACATGCATGCACCAAAGTGTATGTTGTGAGAGTATGTGTGTTGACTCAAGTGTGTGTGCATGCATGTATTACACAGAGGAAAAAAACAGTCAGGACATATAAAAAAACAACACAGGGTTAGACAGTTACTGTTGGAACAACTCAGGTGGGACTATTCAAATCCAGAGACCCCATCTGCATGGGCTACATATATACAATTGGCACAGTGGTTAAGAGCTCAGCTGCTAACCAAAAGGTCGGCAGTTCGAATCCACCAGCTGATCCTTGGAAACCCTATGGGGCAGTTCTACTATGTCCAATAGGATTGCTATGAATTGGAATCACTCAATGGCAACAGACATATATATGAATATATATGTAAGTACAGAGGAGCCCTCTGGAGTTGGGCAGCTCAGCTTATACTATCGTTAAGAGGTGGGCTCTGGAAGGCAATGATCTGAGTTTAAGTCCTAGCTTCACCCCTTACTGTTAGCTAAGTGGCCTTGGGCAAATAATTTAGAGTCCCCGTTCTTGGGTTGTTTGCTCATCTATAAAATGGGAATAGAAATAATACCTAACCTCAGAGGGTGGCTTCAGAATGAAGTGAATTGATAAATAAAAAGTCACAGTGCCTGGATCCAAGTAGATGCCCCTTAAATGATGACTTAAAAAAAAAAAAGGTACACTCCCTGAACTCTGGTAGACCAGAAGTGGTGCTACTACACAAAAATCATAAGCACATGTTTCAAAACACTAGAAAAAAATCTAAAAGGTAAATCTGTCATCTTTCCTCCAAATTATATTCTCTCATTGGCCATGCAAGAATACAAACTCTGGAACCAATGAAACAAGAATGTTTTAAACTCAACTCTGTTTATTAGACTAACAAATTACCCACTGCCGTCAAGTTGACTCCCACTCATACGGACCCTATAGGACAGAGTAGAGCTGCCCCATAGGGTTTCCAAGGAGCAGCTGGTGGATTTGAACTGTAGTCCTTTTGGTTAGCAGCCGAGCTCTTAACCACTGCGCCACCAGGGCTCCATTTATTAGACCACACTTAGTAAACCATAGTTGGAAAAGATGATTGATTTACATGATTTAACTGAAATGAAATAAAGCCACTGAGTGAAATATTTTAGAGACACCAAAATCAACACTGACAGAAGCCAGGCAGAAAATCAACAGTAAAACCAAGCTGGCCCTCCGTCATAAACCGACCCCCTCTTCCTTATAGAGTCTGCAGGTTACCAGACCCACGAAACTGCCTTCATTCCCAGCTGCCCTCCGGACCTCACAACCACATAACTCGAGACCTAGAAGAAGTTACTGGTCTGTCTCCTCGTTGCATGGATAAAAAAACCATATGATCCAGCTAATGGCAGTCAAGGTGGTACCAGAACTTAGGTCTCCTAACAGCCAAGTTAGTATTGAAGCAAAAGACTGGGGCTTTTCCAGGAAGGAAGCATTTGACCAAAACAAACAAAAACATCCTGGACCAAAGCCAAAGATGACAATGGTACTGAGGGAGACAGTGCTGTTTTTCAGAAGCCCACTACTTGTGTGGTGCTCGCTGTTTTGTTTCTTTGCTTTTAAAGTCCTAGGAGCCGTCTGTCCCGTGACAAACAGGGGTACTTACTAGAAAGCTGTTTCTGGAGCTGCCGCACCAAGGCAGCTGTCTGTTGCTGCTGCTGGGTCTGCTGCAAGCCTTGCCTGGGAAACTGTAATTGCAACAGGAGAAAGGATGGAAATCAGCCCACCGTGCCAATCACAGACAAGAACAAAGACTAGATCGCGGGGTTGTATGGTTTGGGACGTATGATATCAACGTGCGACGCCCAGTGTGGTACATTAATGTTCCTCTATACCCTAGTGGCTAACATCTGAAGTCCCCACCCATTCAGGAAGCCACTCTCCAGGTGGTGGCCGTGGTTGTTAGGTGCCGTCAAGTCAGTTCCGACTCATAGCGACCCTACCCACAACAGAACGAAACACCGCCTGGTCCTGCGCCATCTTCACAATCATTGCTGTGCTTGAGCCCATTGTTACAGCCACTGTGTCAATCCATCTCGTTGAGGGTCTTCCTCTCTTTCGCTGACCTCCCAGGTGGTTAGTTAGCATTTACGTGAACGACCCTGATCAAGGAGTCCACGCTCCAGAGGTGGTGCCCAGTGCTTCAAATATCCTTGTGATTTCATGCTTTCCCAGTTCACGAACTGGCATCGTGATGTTATCCCACATTTTCACTGGCAAAATGAAAGTCTTGTGGTCAGAGGGTTTATCCAGGCACCACAGGCCCTGCCTTGCATGAGTGGGAGAAAAGAAGCTGGTGAGGAAGAGCACCGCCCTATGTCTAGGACTCAGCTGGGACGGTGCCCTCCCACACGATGGCAGATCTGGTTGCCTTAGGCACTGGGTCAGCTCATCCCACCCTCAGCATACTACTGCCAGGGCCGGGACTAGGGTAGGAGAGTGAGGCACCGAGGGCCCAGATGTTAATGGAGGCTCACTCTTAGGGTCGTGCTAGTGCAGGGTCAGAAGAATCAGGACTGAGGCACTACATGGTGACCCACATGCCCTGGTTACACCCATTAAGTTGATAAAAGGAATTATGGTGTTTATCCCAAAGGGAAATAAAAATCAATATGTGGTGGAAGCTAAGTTGACTTTTGATGACCATCATTTGCAGTATTGCTTTTCTTCACTCTAAAACAAAAAAAGCAAAACTGATTCCGACCCCTAGCGCCCCTGTAGGACAGAGTACAACTGCCCCCGAGGGTTTCCAAGAAGCAGCTGGTGGATTTGAACTGCTGACCATTTGGTTAGCTGCTGAGCACTTAACCACTGCACCATCAGGGCTCCATATAATTATGTCCCAAATATTGCATTTTGTGGGACATACTTATACTAAAATATTATTTGTTGTTAATCTGAAATTCAAATGTCACTGGGAATCCTGTATGTATCTGGCCACCCTAATGGTAGGATATCACCAGGTTCATCTCCTTTAAAAGTGAATTTTGCACCACACCTGGCACAAGTGTTTCTTTCCCAATAGCCTGTGAGCAACTTGAGGAAGAGGACTTGGGCTTCTACACAGCTGCGGCCCTAGTGCCCAGCAGTGCCAGGCATGCCGCAGAAGCTCGGTGAACTCAACAGAATGACTAGTTCAGAAGCGCCTTCGATGTCTACAACCTTCCTAACAACAAAGGAGATACACAAAGCTGATGCAGTATTTCCTCCTCTAACATTACTATTTTCCCTGATGCAAACCTGGAATATAGTGCCTTGTCATTTTTTTCCCAAATGCCCCAAATCAAGAGTGAAAAATAAAACAAAAATCCAGCCTTCATTCATGAAAGTAAAATAAGAAGTGCTTTCTTTTCTATTCAGTTCTGCGTAGGCTTCTTTGGAAAGATTACCCTATCAATCTTATTAATGTAACGAAACCCATACGGTGTTCACTACGTGTCAGGCACTGTTCAAGGCATTTTATGTATGTTAGCCCATTTAATCCCGACGCAGTAGTACCTATCCTCAACCTCTTACCCAATGTCCTTGGGGGCAGATGTGTTCTGGAATGCAGTGCATCTACAGCGTGCTATGAGATATTCATAATACACAGAGCAAGCAAATCTAGGATGGCACTCCATAATCAAACAAATTTCTGCATCAAAATATACAAACAGTCAGGATCAATGAAAAGCACCTCGTGTCCCATTCAAGTCAGCTTTTGCTACCAAAAGAGTTCAGGTCAGAGTGTGCTGCTACACAGTTATAAATAATATTTACGTTTTCAGAGGTGTTTGACTTTTGGAGATGAATATAAGGGACTGCAAACCTTTACTGCTATTATTCTCATTTTATCGATGGGGAAATGGAGGCTCAGAGGGGTTAAGTGGCTTGCCCATGATCCCTACTAAGTACTGGGGCTGGGATTCAGACTAAGCATCCTGGCTCCAGAGTCCATAATCTTAACCTCTATCCCATGCAATCCTTAATTAGAAGTACTAGTTTCCAAATATTAACTTATTTGGAAATAATTATGGATTTTAAATGGTAGGCTACAGAAATGTCTAATCTTAACTTACCAGCTGAAGCATACTGGGATACACATTGCATAAATATGTAACATTTATTCATCATTCAACAAATACTTAGGTACCTTCTTTATTTTAAGTCGGCTTCAAATAGAGTAATTCAGAGAGTGACAATGCACTTTAGAGATCTCCTCAGATTCTGTATTTTGAGCATCCCAGGCAGAAACTAGGCATCTAGGGAACTTGGGTGTGTGTGTTTGCGTGTGTGTCTACGTGAGTGCGTGCATGCGTGTGTTAGGGAGCAGGTTCTCCAAGTGTGATCCAGGGACCCTTGGCGGTTCCTGAGACTCTCAGGCATCTGCAAGGTCAAAACTATTTTCATAATAATACTAAGACCTTATTTGCTTTTCTCACTCTCCTCCTCTCGTAAGTGTACAGCGCAGTTTTCCAGAGGCTCCCTGACATGTGATACTGTAACAAACTGAAAGCCTTCATTAACCCAGACATTAAAGACATTTGTAAAAGTGTAAAACAGTATCATTCTTCTCGCTAATTTGTATTTTTAAAAATATAGCTATTTTTCATAAAAACAGATTATGTTAACATGGAATGAGTTTACCATTTTAAAATAAATCTCTAAGTTAATATCTTTAATATTTAACTGCTAGTACAGTAAATATTGATAGACATACAAAAGCTCTCGGCTTACAGTAATTGTCGAACGTGAAAGGGCTCTGAGGCCAAGGAGCCTGAGAACAAGGCTGGCCGGAAAAGTGATCTGGCCATGCCCTGTGGTCTTCTCAGTTGGCGTGTTTTATGACATCTGCTTCCTCTGAGGGCCACCCTGATGCAAATTTTAACTTGTTTTCACCTGGACATGAAACCCAGCAGGCAAGAGACCCCCATATACAATTTCCCTGGGCCCTGGAGCACCGAGCACCAGAGAAGAGGGAGCACCACCAACTCCCCAGAGAAAGCTCCCCGCTGAGCCTTTCCAACCAAGTCACTGAACGCCTGTGAGCAACAGACCCTGCACAGAGCTGAGGAAAGAAAACCATCAGAGGAAATTTAAAAACCACCCTCCTAGAACTCCTCCCCAGACTTCCTCAGTTACAATGTCTGGGGATAACGCGCTAGAAATCTGTATCCCTCCCAGATGTTTCCGATGATTGGCCAGATTTTGGAATCATCACTGTAGTGGGAGTCAGAACTTTTAATTTACCCAAACAGGCCAGTAAGTAGGTTCACTGCAGTCCTAAAAACTGCAATCTGTGTACGTTTAATCCTCGCTGCTTGGATGTAATAAGTGAAAGGGGGATGATTTTTCTGGGCTATATCCATATAGAACAGTCCTGGTGGCACAGTGGTTAACGAAGAGTGGCTGCTAACCAAGAGGCAAGTAGTTCAAATCCACCAGTCACCCCTTGGAAACCCTATGGGGCAGTTCTACTCTGTCCTACAGGGTCGCTATGAGTCGGAATCGACTTGACGGCAACGGGGCACAGGCCCTCAGTGATGGAGTCCCTGGGTGATGCAAATAGTTAACACGCTTGGCTGCTAACCTAAAGATTGGCAGTTCGAATTCACCCAGAGGTACCTCAGAAGAAATGCCTGGTGATCTACTTGCAAAAAACCAGCTATTGAAAACCCTATGGAGCACAATTTGAGTCTGACACACATGGGGTTGCCGTGAGTGAGAACAGACTTGACAGCAACCAATTTTTTTTTTGTGTGTGTGTGCCTTTAATGACAGCTGTGAGATTCTTGGTCAAGTTCTCACTCTGTCTATGACCACGTTACCAATGAGAAAAAGAACAACGCACAAAGGTAGCATTGCTTTTAAAACAGCACTGCCAACTGGAAACCCCGGTGGCATAGGGTTAAGAGCTATGGCTGCTAACCAAAAGGTCAGCACTTTAAATCCACCAGCCGCTCCTTGGAAACCCTATGGGGCAGTTCTACTCTGTCCTATAGGGTCCCCGTGAGTCGGACTCAACTTGACGGCAATGGGTTTGGTTTTTTGGTTTTGCCATCTGCCAAATTCCACAGACAGTGTTTGGGTTTCTGACTGTTGAAACACAACCCTTCATCGGTACAAGTTTAGGCAGAACAGACTATAGCAATGCACTGACCCTTCTGTGGGGTACCTGGAAAAAATTACAGGTATTAAGCTGCCCCTCTGCTCTTGCAGGACCCAGAATAACCAGATGACATGTTTCAGAGCATTTATTATGTAGTCATTTTCAAGGTAATAACTTGCATACAGTCATCAATTATTTTGACCTGCACATAATTTTTTAATTAGGAAAAAAAAAATCAAATATATTGGCTACCCTGTTACCAGAAATCTCTCCAGAACTTCTCCAACCTCCTTCTATAAATATTACTTCTCCTTTCTCTTCTCAAATAAAAATAAAAAAGATCCAATCCTCACATTCATGTTAAGGAAGGCAATACATCTAAATAAAGTTCTCAGGACCTATTTTTTTCTAGGATGGTTGGTGGCACACTGGTTAAAGCACTTGGCTGCCAACCAAAAGGTAGGCAGTTTGAACCCAGATGTGGCAGTCTGCTTCCGTAAAGATTTACAACCATGGAAATCATATAGGGCAATTCTTCTCTGTCCTATAGGATCATTATGAGTCAGAATCAACGGCAGTGGAGTGGATGGAATTTCTTCTACTCATAAAGGAGAAGACTAAGGCTGCTTCTGAATTCTACAAATATTATGAGAAATTTCTAAAAAATCTTGAAATGGAACGTGATGAATTACTTGAGGAAGACTCTGACAATTTCACATGTGATCTTTGACTAAAAGTTAATACAACTGTGTAAATAACTTATTGCAGCCATTATGCATATTTTAAAAAGGCAAATATTCAATATAATTTGATATTGACACAAGGATCAGTCAAATTAAAAAGCCAACATTTTAAAGCCTTCTGTTAGCATATTTCCAGGTCACCCAACCACAACTTGAGTTTAAGATGAAAAGAAATGATAGAGGCGATGGTGTAAACATTATTTTCTTAAAAGCTGGAAGTAGCTCTAAAGAAAGGATTGGGGTCCGTGAACATATCTAGTTGAGTGTTAATTTAATCACAACAACTCACAAGCTTTAAAGCTATTTTTGAAGTCAAAATGACAATTTAGGCCAAAACTGGAGAAGCCAGATACATTTTTCCAACAAGGGTACTCAGTCTTCATTTCCGGATGTTCTTCCTTCACAGAAGGCAAGGGACTTAAGTAAGCAAATGACAACACACATGAAAAGAAAAACCAAAGCCACTGACCTCGAGTTGATTCTGACTTATAGGGGACCCTACAGGGCAGAGAGAACTTTATAGGGTTTCCAAAGAGCCGCTGGTGGATTCAAACTGCTGATCTTCCGGTTAGCGGCCAAGCTCTTAACCACTGCGCCAGCAATATTACGTTGACAACAGATTTAATCTGTAGATGTGAACTTTTCTTACTTTCTCTTGCTCTTTTCACAGAAAAGCTATTTTCTGACGGCACCTCATTTTGAATAAGCGCCGACTTCTAAGTTTGTTTTACTCCTAGACATACTTTGTATAGCGGTGACAACCTGCCCACATGGGCATGGACAATCACTGCTCCACAAATCCCTGCTGATACTGTCCACAAAGGAAAAGATCAGAAGTCAAAATGAGCCAACTGGATCCTACTGGCTTCCAAGGTCTACACTTTCGACCTCCTCCATCAAGCCTCCCCAAACTTCTCTTATCTTTCTTGATCTCTGTAGCTCTTCGTATGTCAAAAACACAGCACCCCCCAGGGTGGCCATTCAACCATTTCCTGGGATTACAAGGCCTCTCCTGGGAGGGAGAGTGTGGTACTTCACTGGTGAGCTCCGTCGCGTCTCGCGGGGCACTGGTCTCTACTGGGCGTATGGAACAAGAAACTTGTTAAACTGAATCCTGAATGTCAGCAGAGGGCAGTGGGGCAAATCCTGGCGGGGTGCGGGGTGGGGGTGATGGCTGTAGCTGCCACTTCTCCCCCGATACTGCATGAATCAAAACCCCAGATGAGTCAGAGCTGCTTCTCTTCAACAGTCTGCTTACGCTCTCTTGTTCGGCAAAGATAGAACCTGAGTGGGGAGCGCTGGCCAGTAACGAGAACCGGGGCTGCTGGAGATGTTCATAATAAATACAAATAAATATATTTGTACTACATATGATAAATATGGGTGGAGCTACTAACTAAAGAAACCAAAGGAATATCAAAAAATAGAAAGGAATACAAAATGTTTCTTAATATTGTTATGACTTTGTGCTGTTGCTGTTTTTCTATTTTAAGTAAGGAGACCATAAAAGCAGAATAAAATTTATACCAAAATGTCCTTGGTAGCACTATTTCTGACACTGGAAACAACCTAAATGTTCAGCAGTGGGTGGAGTGGTCAAGTAGATGATGGAAAAACAGCACAGCAGACTGACTTCACAGCTGTTTAAAATCACAAACAGATGGCCTATGTGAATAAACTTAGAAGTATACATATACAAGTCTGCTAAATAAAAGAGCTGAACTAATTATGATAATAATAAATCCAAGGGCACCGACCAAGAGAAAACAACTCAGGGCTATAGAATATAAGGCTCAGTAGGGCACTTCCTGTTAGTAAGATTAAGCAGTCCAGGAATAAACCCAAAAGGGATGTCATTGTTTAAACCCCCTAAAGCAGGGGTTGCAGGCAAATGCCTATAAAAGGCAGGTGGGTGATATAACTGAGTGAAAAGGGCCTAATGGGGGAGACAAGAGGGCGTCATGATGAGTACAGGGACACTGGAGAACGTGTGCCTTGTTCAAAGGGGGTAGGCATGACCCAATTCCTCTAAGGCAAAAAGAGCTACAACTCAGACCCAGTGTGGAAGAGTTCTCATGTTTGATGGAAAGATGAAAATCTGTCTTTGTGTGTGTTTTGGTAAAATTACTAGTCTAAGAACAATGATAGCCAATAGAACCATATCTGCAGATTACCAGTTTGCAGCATCTGCCATGGAAAAGTATCTGCCCTCACAACCAATGTGAATCCCACTTCATCTCCATCAACATGAATCTGAACTAACAGACACATCTGTCTCTGTGCATTTCCAGGGCCGTTTTCACAGAGCATGTCACTCCCTTGTGCAAACAGAGTTTGTTCCTCACTCCATCCCTGCCTAACCCCCCCACCAAAATTCCATCTGGTTACTTGGAACCATTTAAGCCAACAGCTCTCCACGCTACTTCCTCTCTTCATCCTTATGGAATCAGGCTGACAACTCATACCCTGGGTCCAAGGACCTGAGAAAGTATTGTTCTTGAGATAAGAAAATCAGAAGACAGCCTTTTAGTCCTGAGGCACATTGGAAACGCCTGGTTCGCACTCATTTCTTTCCCAGTGACATGAATGTCTTTGGAAACCACTGGTTTTTGCTATCAGAGGCTGCTCAGGTCCTGACATGTTATGTTGGTGCCAGTCAAATGGCAGCATTTAATGCCCAGGTGGTCCTTCATCATTTGCCTTTGTCTCAACAAATGGTACCAGAGGCCCCCAGCGCCCCAGTCCTCAGAGTTCTCCCCCCCCCCTCAGGCCTTCTTGTGCAAACGAGGGCTCCAATATCTTCTCTTTGGTCCCAATGTCTCACGGTCCAAACTAGGGAAAAGTTCCATAACCTTTCTGTAAGAGTATGGAACCACAATGGAAAACACAGCCAAGGCCTATCCCACCTTTGCGTCAAACTCGCCTACCCTTTATCACATTCACAAAATTCTTTCAGGAGCCACATGCCTCACGTCTGTTTGTCATGTCTGAAAAAAGCCTTCTGTTCAAGACTCGGAAGAAACTGCCAGATGAGTTTTTGAAATATTACTAACTACATATGTGGAGAGGATTCTAGATGTTGTATTAATACTCATCTGAACATAAACTGATTGTTCATACAAATATGTATACACTGAGACACAGGAACATCTTCACTAAGAATGCCTAAATCCTTTAAAAATATAACCATTTGACAAAGAATCACATATATAATCTTCTGTATTAACAGGTCTCTGTAAACTTCTACCTCTGAAATTTATCACTTCTGAGTCTAAACATCTTACATTTTCTAAATATTTTAAATTGTCCTAGCCCATCCTAAGACGTAAGACATATATAATATTTTTGCCTTTGTATAAGAAATCGCTGCCAAGATTATAATATAGTGCTCTAAATATCAAAGTGAGACAATTTGCTTTTCAAAACAGCTTTTAGAAAGACTTGAGCTTTTTAGAAAAAGTCCATAAGAGGTCAACTGTGGATTTTACTGCCCATTAAAGTTGCTGTGAATGAAAGTTTTTGTTTCTCTGGAATTGCTTTCCTGTGAACACAATGGGAGAAAACTGTGTCATATTCTGACTAACCTGATCAACCCCTGGGATGGCAGTATTTTTAGCTAGTGAGTGACATGCAACTTGTTGCATTAAAAAACTTCAATACTGCCTTAAAAAAAAAAAAAAAAAACCATAATTATATGACAGTTATTTCCCCTGGGTCTTTACATCACCCTCTTCTGCGAACATAAGCATTACAGCAGGAGATGCCTTCGTTTTAAATTAGAAAAAAAATGGCTAAGGATGTCCCAGGTCAACATCAAATAATCCAAACGCTCAACATGGCATAATCTGCAAAGACGCTGTCATTCATTACTTGACTTTCTGTTGAAATACTACCGGAATGTTCTGCTGTACACAGAAGCAAAAGAGATGGGCTACTTTAAGCTTTTTTTCACCTAATTTAATATTTTTCGATCGACGAATTTAATCTAATTGATGCCATACATAACTCTAAGATACTGGGTAAAGTTGGAGGAAGAATTTAAACTTTTCCCGAAGTCACACATTTTAAAACCAAAGCATCAAATGTTAGACATATTTAAAACATAACTTAGGCAGCAACAGAGAAATGGCGGAGAAGGTAAAGCTCTTCCTCACGAGAGAATGCCAACTGTTAAATATAGGAAAAACAGTGGAGTTAGAAAATCACCATCTTTCCACTTCCCAGTAAAAATGGATTTAGGCAAGAATAATTTTGTAGATGCTAAAACCAGTGGGTGAAGGTTTGATGAGTAACAGGGCAGTTAGATTATATCAAACTATTCCCCTAAACTGCTTATTAATTAAAAGGGAGAACATATAATTTAACAATGAAGAAATCTACCAGATACCACCTAAAAAAACAAATGAAAATAGTATTGCCAATAATGGTATTTACCGGTATGACATACCTCCAACAGTCATGTACTAAGAAGGATACAACAACACTCTAATATTCCTGCCAAAAGTATACAACCCGAATCTAACCACAAGGAAACATTAGGTAAATCAACTGAGGAACATTCCACAAAATAAGTAGCCTTACATTTCAAAAAATGCCAGTGCCAGAGAGGCTGCAAGATTATTCCACATTAAAAGTGAGTAAAAAAGACGTGAAAACTAAATGCAATGTGTGATACTGAACTGGGGTGGAGGGAAATGCAATGGAGGACATTACTGGGACAATTGGCACAATGTGCAAAACATTACAGATTATAGTACTGTGTCAATGTTAAATTTCCTCATTTTTAACAATCCTACCAAGTTTTTTTCCCAGAGAATATTCTGGTTCTTGAGAAAAACATACTGAAATATTAAGGGATAAAAAGCTATGTGTCTGCAACTGATATACATGGATCAGAAAAAAAAAAAAAATACATGTAAACGGAGAGAGAATGAGAAAGCAAATGTGGCAAAATGTTAATAATTGGTCAACCTGGGTGAAGGGTACCCAGCAATTCTTTGGACTATTCTTGCAACATCTCTATTAGTTTGAGATGACTTCACAATAAAAGTTACATCTTATTCTTGGACGAGACATCAGGGTCAGTGAGCAGTATCTCATTCAAAGGAGGTCCTTCTACAATATTTGTAAGTTTAACGGTCAGCCAATTCCTGCACCAGTCCTTTGACCACCTAACTGTACTCTGATCCCTCCTAATACACTACTGCCCACGCCATGCTGTTCCTTCTTTTCTACAAGTCATGAAACTATCTTTCAAATCCTGTGCTGAAAACAGCCTACACCAGTGTCTCCCAAGGTGTGAGCCACGCACGGTGAGCCAGCTGGTCTTGGGGAGTACTCACCCACACAACGGGTATCACTGAGTTACAGGGACATTCCCTTCTTAGTTGTTTTTCTCCACTTCCTTCTAAGTAAATAAGGGGCCCTTGTGGTGCAGTCGTTAAGTGCTCAGCTGGTGACTGAAAGGTCAGCCGTTGGAACCCATCAGGCGCTCCATGGGAGAAAGGTGTGGCAATCTACCTCCGTAAAGATGACAGCCTTGGAAACCCTATGAGGCAGTTCTACTCTGTCCTACAGAGTTGCTATACGTTGGAACTGACTCTGTGGTAATGGGTTGGGTTTTGGTTTCTAAGTAAATATTTATTTTGACAGATATTCCCTATATGTGGCAAATGATGTGACCACTGATAGAAGTGGTAAAATATTTTCTTTTAAAATTACTTTTAAGTAAACAGAAGAAGAGCCAATTTAAAGAGAAACAGGAAATAAATAACAAAGCAGGGATATGACACTGAACTGCAGATTACTGAGGTTTAGAAAACTTTGACCAATGCTAAGCACAGGACATTTTCAACGTCGATTTACAAAACAAGAGAAATGAACCACAAGATGATGAATTACATGAAAATTCTTGTAGCAAGTGCTAACTGGCTGAAATCAGTGAAAATAAAATTTTAGAAGGCAGTCCCCTGCTTTTTGAGATTATAGTAAAAATTATAGTAACATTATCTCCTAAACATAAATAGTACATTTATCATTTTAACATTGCTTAGAAAAACACTTGATGTCTAAATGTACTTTAGTCCATTTAAATCTGAAAACAACTGAAAAGGGAAAGTGGCACAATTTACTGCACCCCAAATCTTTATACCTTTAAATGAAAACAAATATACCAGCTAAAACAACAACAAAACCCCACTTTGAGAAAGTTCTAGGGAAAAACTGCTAGGGTGTATGGAGGCTATTTCAATTCCTTCC